>NC_084666.1:54954153-55263171 GCF_028389875.1 Rhea pennata | reverse complement strand
CTTTATTTAGCTTTAAGAATGTGCACATATTCACCCACAGTGATGAACTGTTTGCATGAACTTGCCAAATATGTGTGCTTGGGACTGAGGTGCAATTCAGTGTGTCACTGTGCTGTCCTGTGTTCTGCCTGCGTGTCATGAAGTTAATCCTCTTCTCATTCTCTTGCTCATTGGACCATCAGTTTATCACTTGGCTGCTTCTGATGTTTGATTACATAGTACTTAATAAAGAGGCGACAGGAAGCAAGGGAAGAAAGAGACTTTATTTCTTATTTTTATAGTTATTTTGTTTGATACTTTTGAATTTTTATTTTCCAATCAGTGATAAATAGAATTTTTTGTTACCTTTGAGAGAGACAAGTGTCTATTGTTCTTAATTTGATGCTTAGTCAGAGCAGCCCCATACCCTAAATGATCTGCTTTGAACCTGTATGCAAAAGCGCCAATACTTGTATCAACTGATTTGTTTGAATACTGCAAAACTAATACTAGAAATCTGGTTTGGTAGGATTTTTAGCATCAAACCTAATATCACGGTAACTCAACATAAGGTTCACAGAGTGTATCTGTTGTTTTTTGTGCACAATGCACAGTTTGGAGAAGTGTTTGGAAGATGGAAGTTAATTGTTTGGGATAGAAAGGCCTAAGAACCATCAGAGAATGACACATTATCTAAACTTTTGAGTAGTTCTGCTTTAGGTTTAACAGCACTTTATTTAGCTAGTGTGTCAGTTTCCTAGCTTCAGTTTGGGAAAGAATATTATCAATGGTCAAAGGGCATTTGCCAGGCTTATTCAAGCCTTGGTATCTTCCATGGAAGCTGTTGTTTTGTGGTAGACGTACGTGCATACACCTGCTTGCTTGGGAAAGATTGGTAATTCAGTTTTGTTTCATGTGGCATAGATCATCAACAAGCACTAAAAGTTGGCTGAAGGAGGAACAGGATTAAACTATTTTAATGTTGAATGTTCACACTCACTTGTTTCTCAAGGTCATTGTTGCATACAATTGCCTTCAAGTAATTCACAGTGGTTACTTGCTAATTTGCTGCATATGGATTTTTTTTCCACCAAAGAAAGCTCTTTTGAGTGAACTTTTATCAGCAAAGTAGGAAATTATCTGGCGAATATTAATAAGCATGTCTACAGCCTGATGCTTGAAAGTAAAGTGTTTGATCCTTAGCAGCACTGCAGTCAGCTTGAACCACTCAAGTAGATATCATGAGTAAAACGGAAAAAGAAGGAGAAATAAGAAAGGGGTTATTGGGGATCATTACTTGAAACAAGTGGCTTTACTTGCTGGAAATGAAATGTTTTATTATCTGTTTTTGAATGAATGAAGATGCAATCTGTTTATTCCTTCAGGTACAACTTTTCTGCTGCAAATAAGCTGCATCCCTGTTGCCAAGGCATTGGCTCCTGACTTTTTATTCCACATAGCCAAAGTAGCTATGTGGCTGGAGGAGGGAAAGGCCTCCCTTTCCATGATTATGAAGATCTTCTGTTCCTGACTACGTACATCATCACGGGAAGGAAAAATGCGGCTCTTCTACAAGCTTAAGGATAGAATCGGAATCGGAGAGCCTGTGCAGCAGATCTTTATCATGCGCACAGCTGGGGAAGGCGGCTTCTGCTCCCACGGAGCCTCCTTAGGGCACTGCGCTCAGTCCTCAGCGCGGTGCAGGGAAGGCCGAGTTTCACCTTGAAAGCTTAAAGGTTAGTGTCTGGTGACTGTGATTACATTTGCAATTCAAGCTAGTCTATTTTCTGCTTTTTAACTTTTATTCAGCGGAATTTAGTGCTTGTGAAAGATGTTGGATTGTTGTTTCTGGAGAACGAAATCTTTCGTTTATCCTTATAACAGATACAGCCTAAGCAGCGGCAATGTAATCCCCCCTCCCCCCCAGCACTACCCCTTCCTGTGTTCCTGATGCTAAGGTATATGTTTTAGGAATGAGAATAATGCTCAGCTTTCATTTAGCTCTAACAGTAATAATGTGGAGCTCTATATAGGCGAACTTAGGAAAAAACCTGGATCTCTATGCATTATGGAGTACTAGGGGAAAAAATGCTGAGTAGCATCACCTGGTAAAATTAATTTTGATTTCAAATACTCTACATTAAATTTGTGATAACACAAATAGGAGGAGTATGAACTATTTGTGTCTAAACTGGAGTTTGTGAATGGCTCAGAACAGTAGTAGTACATCCCCAGGTAACAGGGGAAAAAAGGATATATCAGCAGGGCTGTTTGTAATGGGGTCACACAGACAGAAACTGATAGCACATAGTACTGTCATCAGTGAACTGGAAGAAATTAATAAATCCATACAGATAAAAATTAGTGAAAGCATAAATCAGTTACCAGAATCATCTGAAGGTCTTGAATTTTACTATGGTAAAGTTCATACATCTAAGAACAAAAAATATAGGATATATTTGTAATATGGGGATAACAGAATACAACGATACTATCTAAGAAAGGGGATTTATGCCCAGAGCTGGAAGTACAGGGGTCATCAATGTTGTGATACCTCACCTAAGCATCTGACAACCTGAAGCTGGAATTTATGGTTCTCATTGGCAGTTGTGTTAAAATAGGGACAGTTGAACTCAAAATACAGACGACTGTTGTGCATGGAATCTCCTATGACTCCAATCTGAAGTACAAAAAGTGCTGAGTACATTTTAAATCATTGTAGCTCCCTGAGACTTAGATGAATCACTTGATGTCAGGAGAATGTTAGCTCTTCTCAGGTTTATAGGATGGAGCATGGTATAATGGAAGATTCATTGGACTAGAGAGAAAGCAGACATTAGTGTGCCTCTCTCAGCTAGGAAACTCAGCTGAAGGTTGAGTCTTGGATTTTTTTTTTGTCTAATTCAAGAAATTAAAAATAAAGCATTTGATGAAGTAGTTCAGAATCCTTGTAGTGGGGATAATGGACCATCTCCCAGAGGTGTGGCAGAGCACACCTTCATCTCCGTCTATCCTACGTGCTGAAGGTTAACCTCCGCGCAGAAGAAAGTACACTTTTCTGGGTGACTCTACGTGTGTGTTTTTGTGTACAGGATGTACCTGTGTATTAGAATCCTTTCCTTCAAGAGAGGGAATTGAGCCTGATCATCTCACATCTTTGGCGAGTGTACTGAGTTATTAAGTAAAATGGGGATACCATATCCTCCAGCCATATTTTTAAGGACTCAGAATACTTCCATATTTTAGCTACTCCCATCATGAGAGATGTGTAGAGGTCTTAGTCTTTGAACCTTGATGAGAGGTAAACCTGAAATATTTGTCCAGTTCCTTAGCTATGTCAAGTTTTGATGCACTTTTAGTCTTCACAAGCAGAATTTTGGGAATCCTGAGGAACCTGAGTTTTGAAAGCTGATAGGCCTGTGAAGTTTAGATTTTTCTAGGTTTATGCAGCTGTATGGGGAAGATCATAACTTTAAATTTATGAGCTATTATATAGTGTAAATTTCTCTTTTATACTTAATTGGAGGGTTTGGATTTGAAGTGTTTATCTTAGATGAATATGAATGTCTCTAAAACTTGGAAATTAAAAGTGTGGAAAATGATTTAAACTAGGTATAGGAAGGCCATGTTACTACTTTATATTACTGAAACTAGTGCTGCACTACTATTACCAGTTTGCTTACGGCCCAGAATTTTAAAAGGCTTGTGGAAAAGTTAAGGTCAGCTACAAGAATGAATCTTTCTGGAAAAAAACCTCACATTCATATAGTAAGAATATATAGAAAATCATGTATGTTCATGGGTAAGAGCTATCTGGCAGGAAATAATTCTTCAGAGTACAGAGATAAAAAAAACATTGTAAGATCTAATTATTTGAACTTGAGTCTAGGTACAATAAATGCACATTTTAACTTAAAACACTTCAGTTATTGGAAGGATCTTTTAGGATGTGATGAAGTCTGTAAATGTAATTTATTATCTGAAGCCTGTAAATTTAAGACTGGGCTTATTTCCAAAAGTATATGGTAGAATCAAACAGAAGCTTATGGACTGGATTTAGAGGTTGCCTTAGGCCCTTTGGTTTGTGTCATGCAGGAAATAGTTCTCAAGTCAACTAACTGCAAGCTATTGCAGGTGAAACTACTGGTAAACTACTGTTTGAGACTTTACATTTAGAGACCTATAATAAATGATGGTGGAAAATGCTAATTCCCTTTGATCTAGGATCAGCATCCTGGGAGCTTCTGCGAGCAGCTGAGAGACACTAATTCTTGTCCCGTAGGAGCCACCCTATGGCTCATATATGGCTCTCATAGGAGCTTTCTAGGGCTGCACCAACACCCATTTCTCCCATCCTTTTAACACTGTAGTGCAGAAGTTTACTTATGGTGGAGATAAACTC
This sequence comes from Rhea pennata, assembly GCF_028389875.1. NCBI lineage: Eukaryota > Metazoa > Chordata > Aves > Rheiformes > Rheidae > Rhea > Rhea pennata. The sequence goes on along the minus strand of NC_084666.1, from coordinate 55,258,790 downwards.
TCCAACTTTGGAAAAATGAGTATGAAGAGCTTGCTAACTTAATCATTACACAAAGCGTGAAAAAAACATCCTTTAGTAATCCCTGGCTTTTTCATGGGACTAAGCCAGAGAGAAGGAAGCTTCCTCTTGGCAAATTTCTCTGAACACTGATTTTTTTCAGCTAAACTCTCCAGGCAGCCATGAGAGTTAAGACAGTCTTTTAAAAACTCAACTGATCCATATTTACACAGCACAGATGTGGCATCTAGATTTAGGCTTAAAAGCTCCTGGTAGGATTGTAGTTTATCAAATGTCCTTGTCTGCTATGATAACAGGATTGCTACTGCATAAATACATGAGAAGCAAGAACACTATACTAAATTATTTCTGTTACTCCACCACTGCTCTCTTGTTAAGGCCTAAAAGTAGTTCATCATTTCCAATATCAGACAGCTTTGCTGTTTTTGCATGGATTATATAGATTTAGTTACCTAGATTTAGGCACTTAATTATGTAAATCTTTGTATAGGTTAATAAAACAAAGAATAAACCTAAATAGGACCAAGCAATTCAAACACAGAATGGCTGGAAGTATTTCATCCATGGAGGTAGAGCTTAGTTAGACATACTTAAAAGATTAGGTTTAGTATTTGTCAAAAAAACAATCTGGAAAGACATATTTAATTTACGTAAGTCATTTCTCCTCTAGGAATCCATACTGTGATGGTTTCGTGCTTTAAAATGTTTCTTTTCAGTAGTACAACAAAGAAATTCTGTAAGACTCGAGTGATCCAGAAATACCCATGAAGAGTAACTGCTCATTTCAACCCACAGCAAGAAAATTGCTGAGCTGTGCTAGGATACTAATAGATGCATTCAAGTGAAATCAGGATTGCTTTGTGAACAAATACCAGAAAGCATAAATTTACATTGATTACAATTAGTGTCAAATTGATATCCTAGAAACTGCAATCCTAATTATGGTGCTAATTTAGGAAATACTTAAGCACATGCTTAGAATTAAGCATATGCTTAGTCCATTGATTTGGGGTGTCTTCACTGAAATATGTACAGAACTGGAAGACTCAATGGTAAATTCGGCAGTATGTAATTGCTGGGCCCAGATTCTGATTTGTGTTGGTGTTAGAAGAGAAAGCATAAGTTATTGTGCATTTATTTAGTCAAAGGCTGCAGTTCCTGCTGGCTGTATGTGTGCCTAAATCAGGAGCATCAGCACATTAGGAATTGCCTGGAAGAAAAGAATTTAACTGGAGTTTTAAATAGATGGACATTAATTTTCTGTAGTAGGGGCAAGGTCCTTATTCAAGTTAGGGAAACCCTAGAGGTCTTCTCTTTGCAATCACCATGGTTTATGTAGTCCTGCATTGTGAAATATTTGGATTTCTGTGTGAATAATATTAGTATTAGGCAGATGCACTGTTCCTATAGTGCTGAAGTTTTAACTTGATCTAATGGACAGTGGTTTTTAAGACCAGATATAAATACAGTTTCCTGTATTTATATCTTTATTTATTAACCTTTTATACCCTTATTTCCTATGTCTCATGTAGAAAATAAAATCCTAAATTCTTCAATATTTTTGTTGAAGTCACTCTTCTTAAAATCTGGGATTATATAGATACACACATTAGAAAGAAGGAAATGATAGTTTGCTTAAAAAAAAAAGGTATAAACATGGAGGTTTTGTTCTTAATGATCACTTTATATTACAGCTTTGCTGAAGTATTTTACCTGAACTTTTAAAGCAAATTGTTAATGTGTGGAGAGTTCATTTATATAAATTGGATTGCCAAGGCTGTTTCTTGTTGTTTTTACTATACAACTGCAAAGCCTTTGAATGAAGTCAAGAGGAGAGGCTGACTCAATATTTTTAATTCTCTGATGGTACCCTGTAAGTTTTTGTTGTTTTATATCTGTAGGTTTCTTTAACATTCTCAGGCACGATACTGTTCCTGCTAACAATTTTTCATCCTCAGCAAATGACTTCTGTTGATGACCCTGGCCCCTTGTGAATACAGAATTAATGAGTGCGTTTACTTGCATTCATACCTCTGCTGTCAGCACATTATTTTTGCCATCTCTCCAAGGCTGATCTGTCCTCTTCACAATTTTTTATATGTATTTTGGAAGAAGTCTTATCTCAGCTTCTTGTACAGTTTGTCTCTTTTTTCCATATTGGACTTATCTTTCCTTTCCTCATTTTTAGTTCTACCTGTGTCATATTATATCTGATATATGCTACCTTCTTATTCTTGATTACATTATGCAGGTCTGATTTCATCCAGGCTGGGATCCTGTTTCCCAAATGAAATGCAGACAAATGAAATGCAGAAAGCCTGAGCATATACAATAATATTCTATGAACAAACATTTCTTTTTTGATTTCACAAACTCTTCATGCTCTTCTGACTTCCACATTTCTTTTTCTTTTATTCACTCTCTGTTTAAAATGTTGAAATCTAACTATTAGTCCATTTTTTGATATTTTGATAATTTAATTTTGATATTTAATCTCTTCTGGGTGGATATCATTAATTCTATCTTTCATATTACTGCAGACTAAGTCAGTTATTTGATTCCCATTCCCCTCTTTCTTAATCACAAAAAATCACACACAAAAAAATTGTGATTTGTAATGCCCCTTCATTGTGTGTCAGTTTATGTCACCGTAGCTAAAAATCAGCTGCTGATATCAGGGAAACTTTTATATATATATATATATATATATAAAAGTATGTCTCATCGACTTAGCTGGCTACATGTGCATGCAAACGATCACGTTCCTCATTTTACTATTTGATGTGTAATGGACATTAATCAGCGTTTGGGTAAAATTGCTTCTTTTGATATGATCAATAAGATGACTTTTTTCTGCTTTACTTTCGTACCATTGCAATGCCACTGATTTCTAAAGCATGCTGGTGTGCATACATTGATGCAAGTCTGATCAAAATGTCCGTGCAGGACACAGAAGTTAACAGGCACATTGAAAAACACACCTGGGGGTAAGAGAACATCGAGAAGTAGTTTTTTGCTGACCGAAGGGAGTGAAAGAATCTCGTGATTAAGAGCGATGCTTTACTTAGCTTATCAACGAATAACCCATTGAACGTTCAACGATTTCATGACACTTCAGATGAGCAACCTGGCGTCCTATTGCTGATCAGGAGCAAGTGGGGTTCTTTCAGTGTAGCTACACATGAAATCAGTAACATTTTGTCTGCAACTGGATCTTTGATTCCAAAAATAGCAATATGACACTCAGTGGAATATATGCAGATTTTTCCTCTTCTGCTGAGACTCTGCATTTCAGCTATGTCTTTAATGATGCCTGGATTTCTCTAGGAATTTGAAAGAAGAAGCTGCTCTGATCTCTAGAAAATAGACTGGTGCTGCTTTATACATCAGTAACATGTTTAGACTGTACAGGAGAAAAGGAAAGATTGAAAAAAAGAAAACCCAAAATATAAAATCCCCAAACTCAAACCTGCAGTCAGTATCTAGTCAGTAGCTTGCTGGTGATACTAACAGGCCTTAACTCTGTGATCTAATCAAGAAAGTTTAAGGTTTAAAATCTAATTAGCGTCAGCTGAGTCAGCATCATTAAAGATCAACCTAATGAGTAAACCATAGCTGATTTCAATGGCTGATATTTACACTTAAAAGATCAGAGGAGGAAAAAAACAAAACAGTGAAATTTGCTAATCTGCTAATTCTGAGCCATAAATCATTCATTTTTCCTCTTGAGTAAACCACATTTTATCATTTGCAAATTACCAGCTTTCTAGCTCTTTTTCAAAATCTCAGTGCAAGCAAAATATAGGATATCCTGTATAGGATTGCACAGTTGAGCAAAGCTTCTGCTGATATAAGTGTGTAAAGTCTGTAGAAGCGATTCCAGAGATTTGGGGATCGGAGTTGAAAAGGTACACTTTTGTTTGGCTTCTGCCAAACCCATAATACTATTTTATTTATCATATAGCTTTCTTTTTTTTATTGTTTTATTATTTATTTATTTATTTTTACTCCTTATATAATGAGCGTTTGTTTTGAAGGTGGTGGTCACCTGGGATGCCTTGTTTTCTTTGGTTACATTGTAACATGGGAAAAAATTATAAAATCCCATTTGGCTGAAATCTGTAAGCTCTTGAAGAAGATCAGAAGTCAGATCTGAGCTACTGTTATCTGTTGTGCTATCTTGAGGGAATATTAATTTGTTGATAAATTTCACTTGCAGTAGAGCAAATAAATAGTATCTTTCCCTCTCCACGTTGTAATATACTTCTCAAGTGCCTCTTTCTAGCTAGAATGATGGGTGACAATATTGTCCTCCTTTGTTTGTATGTCCGTCTAGCTAAATAGGTAACTTTTACTTTCTTGAAGACTATCAGTAAATCTGTCCTTTTTGCTGTCTTTTATTTCTTTCTTTTAAAATTTGAATTTTTAAGTTTTTCAATTCTACTTTTGAAGAATTTTCTTTTCTTGCCAGATGTGCATTGTTGCATTCACACTACTGTGTGTAGTGGTGGGGAGAAAGTATTTTATTTGAGCTTAAACAAAAGCTAGTAAAACAATAAAGGAAAAAGATTGCAAATATAAAAGTGAATTTTATTCCTGTTTTTGGTTTGCCAGGACTCAGAAGACCAAATGTGTAATTTATACTGTACTTATTAATTTTCAAATGTTATATATGTTTACTTGACAAAATTTGTTAAAATCTCTTTTGTGAAAATCAGGTATTTTAATAAGTTTTGGGGAATGCATATTAATTTAAATCACACTTTATGGTTAGTCTTCTGTTTTTCAAGTAATAGAGTTATCAGTTACTGAGACAAATGCAGAAATAAATCTCTGTATAACTACAAAACAAGAACAACATATTACTCATGAATGTTCATAAGGAAGAAAAGTAATCATTGAAACCATTTGGCAAAACATTGAATCCATAAAAAGGAAATCAAAGTTAATTTGTGAATGGTCTGTGAATTATTTGCTAATCAATGTAGGGCTCAAAATGAACAATGATGCGTCCAGAAGTCTATAGCAAGTCTCATTGACCTCTGCGTTTGGCAAATCTCAGCTGCTTTCTGCTCATCTCTCCCTTTGGAGGTCAAAGGCACAAATTTGTAAGAATATTATTTCTTGATACTCCTGCTGTCTGTATGGAGGGACAGAGACTATACCTTTGCAGTTACTTACAGGATTGAGCAATCTGCAGCTGTTGAGCAGCCTTAAAATGCAGGTAAAAAACCCCATGACCCTATGATGTGCCCCTGAGATTTCAGATCAGCTTTGTAGGAGTCAATATCCTTGTTTAATGGATTTGATAACATCTTTATACAGTAAATACACTTTTTTTCCTCTTCTATTTTTCAGTATCTCTATTAAAAAAAAAAAAAAAAAAGAAAAGAAAAGAAAAAGAAAGAAAAGGACAGGAATCTAGTTATATAATTTCTTTCTAATTTCAGTTAAACTGCAAATTAATGTATCTTGGTGGCCCTTAATGTCTGACATTTAGTAAAAAATGAATAACACGGAGAAAAATAAAGTAATGCACAACACTAATGAAACATAACAGCAGTTTTTCATCAAAAAGTAGGGAGGTAGTTGAGAAGGAAGAAAGACAAGAAAGTCAATAGAAGGAACGATTTAACTTTTCATAATTTCACATAAATGAAATCACTGGACTTTCTTCTAGATAACCCTTAATTATGATTAAAATCATGGCTGCTCTGTCTGGGGATAACATATGCCAAAATACATCATTTTATGCATTTACACACCCAAGTTAAGATGTGAATTAATTGCTTAGTTATTTGCTACTCTAGTCAGGTTTTGTTTGTTGCTTTTGTTTTGTTTTGTTTTCTTAACATGTCAGTGTCAAATGATGATCAGTGAACTGGTCTAAAGGGGAAAAAATGTTATTACCAAGGAAATTATAATTTTGGTAGTAAATTAATATTTTGGCATATTGCTTATAGAATACTAGGTTGTAAATAACACCGTTAATCTTGAACAGCATTTTATTTTCATTGGAAGATGCAAGCTAAAATATCTATATGCAATGCCACTTTACAGGGGAAGCTTCAGTGGTCTTTGTTGCCTGAAGAGAGTTTTAATTCCTTGCTTTTGTGTTTCAGCTTGCTCCAGGGATGTATTTCACCATCTAGTTCTTCGTTCCTAATTTTGATTCGGCCCTTTGTTTCTGTGAGTTTCCTTCGTGTCTTAGAACCAGATTTTAACTCTTTCCAGTCTATTTATAAATGACAAAGGTAGTCAATGTATCTAGCCTTTGAAAGGACAAATATCTTCATAACTGGGAAAACTATTTCGAAGCACAAAGATGGATAAAAATTTGTATAAGATGTGGCAGTTTTTGGTTTGAAAAAGTTGAAAAGCTGACAAAGGCTAGGGGCGAGAATTACTCCACATAAGTTATCAATTTGCTCTCACAGACTAAGTACTCTAAATATAAATATTAAGTATAGTATCTAATGTTAACATTTTGTTCAGTCTGGGTTTTATTTTAAGCATTTGGTAAGAATTGATAATGTTAATCTGACTTAATTTATCTATCTTTCTTATATGTACCAAGGAAAAGAATGAAACCTCTTCCCGTTTGTGTGTGTGTTTGTATGTGTGTGTATAAATATGTATATAGTGACTCATCACGAATATCATGATACATGTTATAAATATAGGCACTAAATAAAAATATTATCTTTTAGTATGTGTGTAGAGAGAGACTTCTTAAAAGTGGGTGTTAGTTTAATCTTTTTTAAAACTTTGAAAATGTAAGTTCACCTGTAAAATTTCCTTCTAAGGGCACTCTTGAGGAAAGATGCGTCTTCTCTAATAAAAGCGGCTGTTTAGGAGTATTTTTATAACTCTTTTATCTCTGATGCCATAGTCTTTCCTACAGATAATAACAAACCAAATGTGTTAGATCCTGCTGAACAATGCGGTTGTTAGGGATTGCTGTGAACACTTAAAAATTCTCAGGGCAGACATAGAAAGTACAACTGGCTGGAATGTGTATTGTAAAATTTTGATGGAAAAACTTGAAGTAACCATGAATAATATGAATGTAAGAGTTTGCTGGCTAAGATTGAGAAGTCAGCATACTCCTTTATAAATGCTATTTGATATAGGTAGGTTTTTGGTGTTTTCAAAGTGACTTTGATAGCATTGTCTGCTTTGATCAAGATGTATTTTTAAGATTAAATATTTGAAAGTGAAATGGAATAGCAGATAAAGAAACTAGCTTTGGCACACAAAACTATTGACAGGAACCTCACGAGGTTCAACAAGGGCAAGTGCAGAGTCCTGCACCTAGGGAGAAATAACCCTAGGCACCAGTGCAATCTGGGGGCTGGCCTTCTGGAGAGCAGCTCTGCAGAGAAAGACCTGGGAGTGCTGGTGGACGACAGGTTGACCATGAGCCAGCAAGGTGCCTTGTGGCCAAGAAAGCCAATGGGATCCTGGGGTGCATTAGGAAGAGTGTTGCCAGCAGGTCAAGGGAGGTGATCCTGCCCCTCTACTCAGCCCTGATGAGGCCTCATCTTGGGTACTGTGTCCAGTTCTGGGCTCCCCAGTCCAATAGAGATGTGGAGCTACTGGAGAGAGTCCAGCAGAGGGCTACAAAGATGATCAGAGGGCTGGAGCACCTGCCCTGTTAGGAACGACTGCGAGAGCCGGGCCTCTTCAGCCTGGGGAAGAGGAGAAGACTGAGGGGGGATCTTACCAATGTGTACAAGTACATGAAGGGAGGGTGTCAAGGGGACGGGGACAAACTCCTTTCAGTTGTCCTGCGTGACAGGACAAGAGGCAATGGGCAGAAACTGAACCACAGGAAGTTCTGCCTGACCGTGAGGGGGAATTTCTTCCCTGTGAGAGTGACGGAGCCCAGAGCCAGGTTGCCCAGAGAGGTGGTGGAGTCTCCTTCTCTGGAGATCTTCAAGGCCCGCCTGGATGCAACCCTGTCTAACATGCTCTAGGTGACCCTGCTGAGCAGGGAGGTTGGACTAGATGATCTCCAGAGGTCCCTTCCAACCTTACTGATTCTATGATGAAAGGGCCTGCAGTATAAAATGTGTATTTGTTTCAGTTTAATTTCATATCAGTTTAAAAAAACTGCAATGTTCACACTTCCTTTAGATCATTTTGTGCTGACATATCAGTTTTGTAAAGGGCTATACTCCAGTGGGTAAAGGAAATGTACTCAGTCAAAACTAATAATTATTCATCCTGACATGGCTACATTATAGGTTTATTTTGCTTATTGCATTGACTCATACTGTTTAGTCGCTTGTAAGCTGAATATATGTCAGCTAATTCACTACTGAGTTCCTTTGCATCTGTAAGCAGGTCAGTCATCAAGTACTGCAAGTTTCCTTATTGTCTTGCCAGTGTGCAGGATATTACTCGATATTAATGCTCGTCCCAGAAGAATATGAAGCCAGTAAGTGCATTTGATTAGTAAAGAAAACCAGCAGGCAAGATTTATCCCTAGTTTAATCTCCCTTCTAAACTATGGGAGATGTCGATTTGTTAGCTAGCTACTAAAAGAAAAATCAGCCTAGCAATATAAGTTAAACTCTTGTTATTGGATCATGAGTACACTAAGATAAACTGAATCTGCCGTCTGCCTTTGGTAGAGAATTTTGCTTGGGAATAAGAAATACTTGAAGACAAAAAAGAAATGTCCCTGGGATGAATGGGAGTCTTTCTCATCAGGGTCAGAAGCATCGGGGTCCAGTGGAGCTTTGCTGTGCAGGATTCACAGCTGTAGTTTGCTTTCATTGAAAGAGATCGTCAGGGCAGATACTAGCTAACAGCAATAGAGGGAGACAGGCAGTTTAACGTCTACAAATTGCATAATGTTGCAATGCCTCGTATAAACAAAACCAAACTGATCTGTGCAACGGATTTGGAAAAAAAAAACAAAAAAACAAACAAACAAACAAACAAAAAAACCAATCTGTTACTGTTAACCCTCCTGATAAAAATCAAAGCAATCACACAGAGGCACAAGTTCTTAGATGCTGGATACATTAAAACAAAACAAAATAGAGCCAGCTGAGATAAAAATCACATTGAATTGTTGGATAAAACCAGAAGATACTTGACATTATGGGTTCATTAGGGGATGTGTTTACTGACAATGGATGCTTCTTCATGATTAGTTTATCACCATGAGAAGTATATTTTTCAAGTAAAGAAATGTCAATTTTATGATGAGTTCCATTTCAACAAATTTCAGGGCTGTGATCACAAGATGATAACTTATAAAAGCTTAAAGCAGTTCAATTTCAGTTAAATATTTGCAGATGTTAAGAAATCTGTATATTGAAATAATGATAGATTCTTTTTTTTTTTTTAATATTATTTTTCATTTTAATCTACCCTGGATAGTATTTTTCTATTTTTCACCAGGAAGAGGTGATTGTCCTTTATCCTTCCCTCCTACGTACTGCTGTAGCTTTATATACAAAAATGTGTTATTGTACACTATTTTATATAAAGGAAATTGATTCTGTTTCTAAACAGATGGGGGATAAAAAACTGCAGGAAGCCTTACTTATGGTGAATAAGCATTCTTGGGTTGAAATTCTTCTGACAGTTTTCTGTTCTGCTTGCTAATAGCCTCTGTGATATTGCAGAGATGAAGCAGCTAAGAGCTTTGTTTTGAAGGGATAGAATAGCTGGCTAGCAAATCATGTATGAACAATATATAGGTAAAAATTTGTAGCAGTGGAAAATTCTCAAAATACATTTAAATGTCAACTTGTCTTTCCTTGGGAGGAATGTTATTATCAAAGAATTTGTCATAGCTGAAGGGGGTCTGTTTCTTAGAAGCACACAGCAGGTTGGGTGCACTAAAGTATTTGCATTTGTAGAGCAGAAAACTGATAACACACAAACACAAAAAAGATGACATGATATAGCAATTAGGTTTTTCCAGAGAGAGGAGAGGCTGATGGGATGAGTAACCTATTACACTAGCAGCTGGAAATTCTCTCACAATGCAGGAGCCACCGGGGTAGTGTACTTAAATATAGAGAATCCTGTTGTGAAGTCTGGATCAAAAAATAAGATGTAGATGTGTTTTTTTCTTTTCTTTTTTTTTTCTTTTTTTTTTTTTTTCCCTATATGTTACTAAAATCCCAAAGGTCAATGGGATACAGACAAGTGACTGCACTGTGGCTGGCCGCAGTCTGTTCCCCAGGCGTTGGGACAGCTCCTCACCAGGGGCTATGAAAGGAGCCAAGCCTGGCTGCTGGGGACTGTAGGAAGTCCTAACTAACTACATGCAGGACAGGAAACGAGCTGCACACAGCTTAAACTTTTAATGTGAAACTTAACCTTTAAAGGCCATATATGCTTAAATTTGCTGAAAAACAAATAAAATATTGATTGATTGCTTACTTTATAATTGTAAATCTAGACTTAAACTGTGAATGGGTTCAATTCATTTTCTCTCTCTCTCCCTTTTTTTTTTTTTTTTTTTTCTGGTTGCTGAATAGGAAGAGGATACAGGGAAACAGTCTAACTTTTTAGCTTCAGTGTGATACCTGCTACTATAGGTAGAGACATGTTTTCTAGCTAGACAAAAGAAAATCAAGATTCAGCCCCAGGGTTCTAGTCTATGCTATCCCCATCAAAGAAGAGTTTATAGGCCGCAAGCAACTAGAGAAGTCCAAAGATATTTTTGTAAAAAAAAATGCCAAGTGCGGAGGTGAAAACACGCTGAAGGACAGAATCACAGAATTTGTAGAATCCTTTCAGTTTTATATGGAAAGTCTGATGGGTAGGATAGAAAACATAGTCTCTAGTTTTGGAAACACCCTCTGAAAAATATTAAATAAGGAATAATCTACTTTCTCTCTTTTAATGCGCCATGACCATATAAAACTTTTCCTACTCTACCGTGTAGTGTACTCCAAACGTTACATTCTGCTAACCTTTGCTTTAGGTTACGTAAGCTTTTGATAAATACCGAATACTGTAGGTTTTATATGAAAATTCCTGTGTACAAGGATTTTTTTATACCCCACTGACAGCTGTTCTGAAAAGTGCTCTTTAGCAAACAGCAAAACCTAACCTGAACATAAGCATTGCCAGTCAAAACCAGTAGTCAATTAGGTATTTGAAAAGAAAGGATAATTTAGCAGAGTTTATATGCTGGGGTTGCACCGATACCTAGGAAGCCTCTGTTTCTGTCCACTCGAATTCTTATCTTGAACTTAAGCTGTGGTAGTCTTAGGGTACGTTGGTTGAAACCAAAATCCTCATGGCTGACAAGACTATGACCTGGGTATAAAAGGTTGTAATCTGGTACTTTGCCAATATTCTTTCAGCCTGCTGCATATGGGCACTTATTTCAACTATCATCTCTGAAAACAAACCACATTAGAAAAAGAAAGGAGATCTGAAACTACGTTTTGTCCTAAATCAGTCAACAGTGGTCAGAGAGCCTGGGCTGGAAGATTTCGGCTCCATGAGGCATATAGGTTGTGTAGACTACCAACAGGCCATACAGCCCTCCAAAAGCTGAAGCAGTTATGGCACATGCAGAAGAATGACCAGGTTTCTGATTTAGATACTGCTCCTGAAAAAGTTTTAATGGTTCTGGTTTCAAATCTAGATGCCAAATCTTTAGCAAATCTCAAGGTGTCGGGAGTCTCAAGAGATATTGGGCTGGTTCTCATGAGGTATTGCTCAGCACTATTTAAAACACAAAGCTGATTCTAGAGAGGTCAGTAAGTTAAATGTGCTCTTAGTTATTCGTAATGTAGCTGCTGGACACTCTAGACTGGATGCCTGAGTGCTTTTTCTGATCTGTCATGTAATACATGTTACATGCATCATTCATAAGCATCTCATTTCTTTTTAGACAGCAGAAACATAATTCACAAAACTGTAATGTAAATATACAGTTTAGTTAGTATGGAAATCATAGTTTTTTAGCTGAATGCCATCAGAATATAAAATGTGACCCCTGTGGCATTGCAATTTCATCAGGTTATTATGACAAAGAAAATATGTATACCATTAAAATTTTGTTTTGGAAAGGTAGATATTCCTGCTGGGGTAAGATGAGATCATAAATTTATAGAAAAGATTTCTACCAAAATTGATAAACAGACTATATTTTTCAATTCTCTATTATTTTTATTGTATTTACTTACAAAACATAATATTTATGCTCTTACTTCTCTTAATCTTATTCCTTAATAGCGTAGTAACTTTACCAAGACGAATGTGTGCCCTAAGGCAGTTGTGGCATGGCTCTCCTTCCCTGGTGAGGGCAATATGACCTGTTTATGCACTAAGTCTGCTCCGTACTTTGTGTCTAGCTTTAGCAGCTGACATATGGGATTTGGTACATTGGTTTTCTCTTCTTATTTTGTTTTAGCTTGGCTACTTCAGCATGATGCCATTGCAGATGCGTTGCTCCTGTTCCACCAGTTTGTTAGAATGGGAATGATATTGGTGTTCAAAGCTTTTCTTTCCTGAATATTCATTCACATGACACACATGCACACACAGTCTTTAGACCGGTTCATATAATAATTTTCATTATATTTCAACTAATCATTTCTCTAGCTCTTAAATGTTTTGTGTGTCATCACTGTAATATCATTCAAGATAAACTCTTTCTTGTTCTTTTGTATTCGGCTCTGTTGAGAAAGCCTAAAATATCTACAAGAGGAAATGCTTCTTGATTGAAAACAATTGTACACACCAGGAGAGCTGTAACTAAACACTAAGGGAGCTGTAAAAACCTTTTACTATAATCTCATGATGCTTGGAAAGACTGTATCCTTACGCAAGCACAACTGCTGTTGATACCATGTGAGTGGAAGGGCTAGGTCAAGCTCAGTAGTGACTTCAGAATTAACTTGAATAATAACAGTGCATCCAACATGTTATCTTGAGACCATCCTCCGAACATACTTGTGACTGCTTGGACACATTAACAAATCAAAGTTTATACAAGTTAAAAAAAAAAAAATCAATTGAGGTTCCAGTAGAGGGTAATGCAATTCTCTAGCATATTTATTCTGACTTGGCTTCAGCAAAGAGTATGCATATTGTTGAGCTCATGCTCAATTTTATTTAAATGAATTTGCATTAAAGTTCCTACAAAAGATAAGTATGACCCTAAGCAGTTTGATGGACCTACAGCGGCTGTCAAAATTTGAGTCCTTTCATGCTATAGAGATGTATAAAGCCACTTCTTTATTTTCTTCTTCTTATCTGGAATCTTTCTACATTCTTTTCATGAAAAAAAGTACAAAATTTGTTATGAATTTAATTTGTGAGAAAAGTGTATTTTGTACTTTTAGAACTTTCTTGTGATACTTTTACATTGTTTATTTCTGAACTTGGAAGCAGAGCATGTTTAATCCTAATTGTATCTAGTGTTGACTTGGTACCTGAAATGTGTTTACTTTACAGACTTTAGAGGTGATCTTCCTCCAGAAGTAGAAGAGTGGTTATAACATTCTTTAAAACATACATAAAGAATTATTAAGATAACAGTGAATTGTTTTGACTGGTGAAACTCTTGCCACTCAGAGTTAGAGAGAGAAAGAGCGGGATAAAATTTTGTGCTGTAATTATTTTCTTCGCTGTGGTTAATGGACATGTTTTTTAAATGTGTTTTTGTCAGCACAGTCTGATTAGTATGTTGCTTTTTGTTTCTTCTGGAAATGAACTTTGCAGGGCCCAACTTAATCCATAATTGGATATTTGTTCACACTAAAAAAGGATACAGTCTGGTAACGTTCAATATGATGACTATTCATACATAAATTTATAAGATATTATTATTATAATATTTAAGCACTGTAAAGATAATTAAATGTTTATTCTGGAGTAGGAAAGTGGTTTCTATTTCAGATCATATTGTCACATTAAACCACTAGAAATAATGCCAATACTCCCAGAATGTTAGGACTACGTACAATGTCTCTAAATAATATCTCCATAAAACATGTACTGTTAAACCAACGTGTCATCTTCTGCTCAAAGACTGCTAAGTTTGTGCAGTAAGTGGCTTCAACTATCCCAAGTTTTTAAAAGGTGGAAAAAATAAACAGATAATATAATGAAAGAAAAATAGAGCTGGAGAAGATCTAAAGCAGTTTCATGATCCGTATTTCTTCCAGGGTAGGTTCAACGACATGTAAATTTCTGATGGGAATTTTTATGCTTTGATATCTCTACTTGATAGGACTTCTTGTAGCATTGTGTTCCAGTTCTTAATTCATTCACTGCTAAGAACTTCTTTCAAACAGTCAAGTTCGATTTTCCTCCTTTCAATTTTTCCCCCTTACTGCTTGTCTCAGAGAAGTTGGGTAGAAATATTTACTAGGTGAGTGTTCATTCTCATTCCTGCAAGCTTACATGTGTGAAGACTGTTGCCACAGGATTTTCTAACCCAAACAAGTCTGATGTGCCATTCTTGCCTTTCTTGCAGTTTGTTTGGAATTTTATTATAGTAGTTTTTGGGTCAGTGCTGTGAATACATACAACCTATCCAGATACCCTAAGTAGATTAGTTCACATGAATTTTTAATCATACATTATTCCATGCTATTCCACTTCTGTGCAGTAAATGAAGATGTAATTATACACTGATTTAATGAAGGAGATCCAAATACAGAATTATTGTTAGAACATATCTAAAATGCATACTGTGTTTTTTTTTCTTTACATGCATAGTTTATTTCTACACACTAGCTGTGGCAAAGTCATAGTTCTGTATCATCCTTCTCCCAGTATGTCCTTCTTTTTGCAGATCTCCTGTTTTCCTGACACAAGCTCTTTGAGATAACTACTTTGACAAGAAGTGACGCTGTGTGTGGCAAACTGAGTCTGAATCCTCACTGGAATGATCTTTTTAGATAAGCTGACTTGCTATCTTGGAGAAATGCATGAAAATGGCTCAGCCAGTTTAGTAATTATTTTAAACTAGAAGAGAAAAAAGAGGATACCTTGGAGGAGTTCGGAGGTTAGGTACTAGGGAAAGAAAAGAACAGCTTTCCTCTTCCAGGCATCATGCTGTTGGGAAGGGCCGAAGGTAAACTTCTCCCTTCGCACGTTGGACTCTGTGCTGTGCTGTGGTTGGGGAATCGTTAGCGGCACAGAGAGACTTCTCCTGCCCTACTTTAATTAAGCTCAGCATGAGTTTCTGTGAATATTTTACAGGCCAGTGAGGACTCTGATAACTGGTTATGTGGCATTTGAAGTTGATTCTGGAGCTTATGCTGTTTTCCCAGTTACATATCTCAAAGTTTACATGCCTGGTAAGGCTTCCTAGTCCTCCCTTGTCTGTGCCATGCTTACTGATATTTATTCACATATTAATTATTTCACGGTCAAACTGGGCAGTCCACAGCTTCCTTTCCTGAAGAAGGTGCCTGCCATAAATGCTAGTTAATTCTTTTAAATATCTGATAACAAGATTCTGGTCTGCTTGGGGAATCCCATACACCTCCATTTATCTTAAGAAGACAACGAACGGAAATCTAGAGTACAGCTTTATCCTGCAAGATATTTGCGGCCGTTGAGTATCACAACTTTTTACAGAATAGGTCTTGCAGAAGAGCACACTATTTAGAAAATACCTAGAGCCTTTCAAAAAAAAAAATCAAATGTAAAAGCTCCTCTAGAGTTCCAAGTAAAAGAGAATTTGTCATTTAAGTGCTTTGATCAATGGATTTCAGTTATAATTATCATCCAGCAAATTGCCAGTTTATTTAATTTATTAGCTTTGCTAACTTCAACTTTTAGCCATTGGATTGAGTTGAGCATTTGTCTCCTAGATTAAAGAGGTACTTCTATTGGATAAAAGGGTCTAGTTGGGGGAGTCGGTTTTCAATAAATGCTTGTTCTGTTTGGTGAGGAGGATTGATTTGGTAGGTGGGATACACTGGTTTCTAACTGTTCTTTCTTAGGGAGAACAGAAAGCAAACAACAGACAGCTACATACTCCTGCGTGTGCATACCAGCCTCATTCTGGAATGGCATTTTCAAGTTTAAACAAGATAACTTCAGAAAGAGGGGTGCATCTTGAGCAAAATTACTTTGTAGGTGGTAGCTATTATGGTTTGCATCCTTTGCACCCTCTGTACATTGGTACAACGAGGAGATTCTGCAATGTGCTTTCACCGGTGAGTTACATATTACATAATATGCATGGTTAGGTAACGTAGAAGGGAGAAGACTATGGATACATTCCTTTTATATAAAGCTTATGTAAATAATAAAACAGAGCAGAATGTAGATAGGACTTATCAAGAAAGGAGAGAGAGAGAGAGAAGCAGCCTATGAAGTAATTTGAGTCCTGCTAGTCTGAAAAATCCCTTTTGTGATCATTCTTGTTTTGGTCATCTTCAAGAGAAGAGATCAGGCAGCCTATGTATTTTGCACTGAATTTAACACACAGCATTGGAGAACAGTATGTTTACCACGTCTAAAGAGCAATTGTTGTATTCATACTGTAATCAAGCAGTTCTTAAAGAGTGGATGTTGCTTCCCTGGGGAGGCTCTTATCTCTACCAAGTGAGATCCAAGCTGACTCAAGGGATGTGAAAAGTATGTTTCGTTTGATTTCTTTGAGACTTAATACAAACACAACCTTGTACTGAAGATTCTGTCAATAAGAAACAGGAATCCTGAAAAGCTCACGTGTTTGTGACATTTTGTATTCAGAAACCTTGGTCTAGACTTGTCCTGCAGGTTTTATGTCCTAAGAGTCTGCATTAGTTCTTAAGGTCCCTGTTCTTCTCATGTTTCTTCTCAAGGTTTACTGTGCTTGAAGTGTTTTGTAGGGGTCTGATCAACAGTGCTATGTCCTCACTGCCCTCTTCAACTCTTACTGGAAATTATCATGGGAAAATGGGGGTGGAGTTTGATAGATACTTGAAAAAATTACACAGAACCGATTCATCAGATTTCTGGTTTATCTAGAGGCCCAGAAATGTATGCATTAGTTTAGGTTATTCACCCTATGACAATTGTGTATTGGAGATAGATATAAATACACTCACACAGAGGTTCTTACTAAAGTGACAGTAAAAGTTAAGCAAACATTGATACTAAAACTATGTTACTGTCTCATGAGTGCTAAAATGAGTGAAAGAAGGTAGGCGACCATGAAACATGCACAGTGCACAGGATATGGAGAAATCACTTCCAAGTGTGCTATTTAATCACATTTCCTCAAAATAATACAGGATCTCTCCCTCAGTCTTCTACCCAGGTATCTAGAAATAGGGATGTTATTACATATTTAAGACTGGCAATGCTCCATGAGGTATCCAGTGTCCAGTAGGTTTGGCTAGATTGGAGAACATCCACTTTTTTAGTTTTTCTTTGTCATGTTGCTCTTTCTTCAAGGTATAATTGAGTATAAAGTGTAGTCGTGTATTACAATAATGCTGGCATACCTAGCTCAGAGGACTTAATGAAGCACTCTGACTATGAAGGACTTTTCTGTATTAGTACAGTGTATTATTAATTAGTATGTAATCATCTCTGAATAGAAGAGCACTTTCAGTTTGGGCTCTTGATAGTAGGCAAGTGGTATGTAGGTATGGCCTCTAATTAATGCCATTCATTTTTTTTCAAATATGTTGCTGAAAGTCTGGGTAAAGTTACATTTACACATGAATTAATACCTCCATTTCAAACAAGTATAAGATATATCTCATATATCCCAAAGAATACTGATACTTGCGTTTGAATGAGTCAGTAGGTAATGTTGCAGGTAGGTTCTGTCACCAGGACAAATAGATGATTGATGATATTTCTTAAAAAATAAAAAATCTTACTTGCATATAGAAAGCAAGTAAGACTGCATATTATAAGCAATAGAAGGGCTTGTATTTCTTAACTAAAGTGAGGACAAGAAGTTGTCTGTCTTGACTTTTAGCCAGGATTTAAATGAAAGTTTCTTTTTCAGTTTTCTCAAGGCTGTACTTCCAGGTCTAGTCTTCTCAATTTTTATCAAACAGAGAGACAGGTGATCAGGTCAACTATAGCTCTGCATTATGTATCTGTATTGACAATACCTGGAAAATTGTACGGTTCTCATAATGCGTATGCTGCCCAAGCTTGTTAAGCTAATCCCTTTTTTTGTTTGGGCCTTTAACTGCTCTCATGTGTAACTTGAAGAATTTCTGATATGGTGATTAGTTTCAATGAAGTTTTAAACCAAAGAAAAATCTTTTAAAAAATACTATTTCCACCTATAATAGAGCTAAATATTCAGTAACAGACTTAATATTACCTTTTCTTGTTTTATTTCTGTATTTGCTCCCATTTCACGTCAGCAGTCAGGACAAACCTTTCCTTGCACTGTTCTCTGTGGAATGTTTTGCCTTGGGAGTTGGAATGAATAACTATATGCTTCATAAATCTATCGACAATGTAGTAAAATACCTGTCGTTTGTATTGTTTTTGCCTGTTTTTTTTCTATAGATTTCTAGTAAAGTAATGGTTGTGCTCTGAAAATGAAATCTTTACTCTGGGAAGTATCTTACAAAAAAAAAAAAAAAAAAAAAAAAGGTTCAAACTATTTATTCAAAGTATTTCAACATAGTTTACAAGGAGCCCTTCAGAGGTCTTACATTTCATCTTCCAGTCAAGCTGTACATACTTCTGCTGAAAAACAGTACCAAAAAAAATTCTCTGGCTTTTTCCATTGGAAAAGTCAATATTTAAAATCTTCTCTCTTTTTTTTAAGCTATAGATTGTGTTACCTATTTCTTTGCTTCTCTGAAATGAAGCTGCAGATGTTGTCAGAGATTATATCCTTTTATCTTTCAGACAAGCTTAATCAAGAAAGCTAATCAACAAAGAACCCCTTAGGGAAGAGAGTGGAGACAATCAGGGGAATAGGTTTATTAATAGTTTTCATAGGTAAAATAACGTGTGTGTATGTGTATATATATATATATATATATATATATGTATATATACACATATATACACACACATGCGTATTTATATACGTATAGACAATAAAAAGAGATTTTGGTTGACAGGCATGAAGAGATTTGTAGATGGTTTATTACTATTGGCTCAATTCATTTGTTGCATTTATTGACCAATTCTGTATGCCGTCTGAAAATTACCACTCCTGCTGCTAAAAGAATGCTGGATGGCCCATTGCTTGTATTTCTCTTATAGGCTCAAAAGGCAGAAAAGGAATCATAAATGCCTTTTGTGGTCTAGCCACAAGAGGAGGAAAAGCCTCAGCGGTATCAGTGTGGGTTGCAGAAGAGTTGAGGTTTAGTTAGAGGATTTGTGATTATGTTTTTGAAGAGTAATTTTTTGAATTAGGCTGTTTGATTATGCTGATGATTTTGTACTTTGATAGTATGGATGTTAATATCCTTTAGCTCTCCATGGAAGTGACCTAATATAGTTCTGTACGAATCCCTTTTCATGACTATGGCTTCATCAGACTATTGTGTTCCCTAGAAATTATAAAATTAACAAGCTCAAACAAGGGGCAACTCTGGAAAGAGTGTTTTTCCCTGTAGCCAGTCATGGGTTTCATGCCAGAGGAGATGAGATCAAGCATAGCTATCACTGCTCTTAGGTGAAAATGCAAAACGCCTTATATGATTTATCTTTCCCCCAAGTAACAAGGAATAGAAGAGAAAAGGGAAGCTGAAATAGAGAAACAACACAAAATTATAATGTCTATATGGAAAAAGTGATTGGCTTTCTTTTTATTTTCAAAGCGTTATTGGAGTCAGAGGCTCTAGTTTTTGAACTAAGATAAAATAACAAAACACGGAGCCTTTTTTGTTAACTTTAATGGACTTCCATTTCCACATTTGATCTTTGCAGTACAGACCAAAATGTACTTTTCTGAGATTTTAAGCCCTCATCTTATTTGCTAGGCAAAGCAATGCCACATATTTAAATGTCTGCTTATTCAGTAAAAAGTTCTTTGTCTTAGTTGACCCAGTGCTAAACTGTCCTCACTATCAAAGTAGATATACTGTTAACATGTAAATATTCTTTCAAGATATCTGTGGGCATAATGCACGTGTGCTCCAGCAGGACTCAGTGACTTACCTGTCTGGCTTACAAAGGCCTGATGCAGAGCAGCCTGCTCAGACCATGCAGAGGGTGTCAGAGCTGCAGGAGGATATCTAAAACAGCAGTGCAAAAATCCTAATGGGATTCTGGACTAAAACCCATCATCTGACTCCTGAATCCACTTAGTGAATGATGAATCAGAAGAAGTGTATTTATTCTATTGATGTGCAAATGCTTAATAACAATACAAATAACAGCACTTTACCTTAAAAAAAATGACTCTGCACTGCGGCTAACAATTTATCCTCTCATCTATTGGGCTACCAGGTTTCTCCTAAAGCTACTTCTATAGAATCCTGGTGGCCAATATGGGCAAATTCAGTATGAAAAGGAATGAAAAGAGGGAGTAATTTCACGGAAACCAAACAGGGATATATTTCTCTTCTGAGCCTGTTGCAGGGGATGTCAAGAAGTGCTTTATATAGGTCATATCTGTATAATAAGGAGATTGGACATTGGTGATGAGTAATAAATAAATAAATAAATAGACAAAGTATTTCCAACCATGTTGGTTAATAGGGAAAGCCTTAGCTTATGAAAGTAGAAAGGTACATTCATAAGGCAGATATTTCTCATTTTTCTTAACTGTTGTGTATATAAGCAAGCGATGGAACTTGGTTATGGGCAATTTTGACAATTGTTAACATTTCTTGTACACTTTTAAGCATTAATATTTTAAACAATATTTTAATACTAATATCTTAAATATTTATTATATTATTCACATTTATTATTGACATAATGTAAGACTAAGTATGAAAATGAAAATATTTTAAACTAAACTTTATGAATTTTCCTATGTGGTAATTCTGAAGGGAAAAAGAAAATGAAAGCCCAAAGCAATTACTCCATTTTGAAGACAAATAAAGCTAATATTGATTTTAGTATTACTGTTATGCTATATAATCATCCATCATATCTGCTGGTGGTTGTTTGATAATGAATGGGAAGCAATCCAGAGATGTGATTTCCATATTAAGATGTCAGCCATACAAAAATATTTTTTAGTACATTTTTGTTATCGGTTAGCAGAAGCGGCCAATCTTAGCACATTTTTAATAGATAAACGTTTCCTTCAAGCTATTTAAAAAAGAAAAAAAAAAACTTTGAAACTTTTGCCAAAGTAGAACTTTTTGGAATAGCTAATTTGCATCGAAGATGCATGCATGAAATTTTTGCAAGGCATTTAATTTAATTTTTAAAGAATGATTATCTATGATGTTACCCTGGATTGTTAAGCGTCTACGCTTAATAAGAAAGTTCAAATTCAAGCTTCTCCATATAGATTCCGATACATTTGCCTAATGAAAAATGATTTAATTGCCATCTAGTCTCCTTGAGGTTAATAGTTTCACTCATGCAGTAAAATATGAGTAAGGGTATGAACATCTGAGCTGTAGATCTATTCAATGTGCAGTTCTCACAGGCCGTGCAGCACTTTCTAGAAGAAAAACATTTAGGATATTTTGCATTATTTAAAATGTATTCTAATTTAGAAAAGCATTACTGAGTCCCTAGGAGACCAACATTTGAGCTCTGAGAAGGTGCATTTGAGATGCAGCTGCACCATCTGCCAGTAGGAGTGATTGCGTACAAGGCCTGGGAAATGCTGCGACAGCCTTTCTTTTGGGAGCACCCACAAAAGGTGGTGCCTGAAGGCTACCGTTTCTTCTTCGACACTAGTCAGGCTTCTGCGGTCTGGAAACTAAGCTAGAATTCTTGTAAGGAGCAGACTTCATTCTGCGATTCTTTTGTGCTTTGCTAGAAGAGTAACGCCTGTTGGAGGATTTTTACAGGGCTTTCCCACGCTTCCCTCATCATAGCTCGGTGAAGCAGTCAGCACTTTGCCTTCTTTTGTTACAGACATTAAGTCAAACAGATTTTTAAATTCTGAGCTTTTAAAGTTGTGTTCAGTCTTTACGTAATAGAATCAATATGGCAAATTTGAAATGAAATATTAGAAATCCTTAACTGAAGGACTATTCCAGAGTGTCCCAGCCTAATGCATCCTATTGGCTTGTATTAAGAGATGAGACAGCAAACAGAGAGAGTAGGCAGGGGTAGAGGTTGGTAATAAAGCTTCATGTTCACCTAACCGAAAGCTATTAATCAGGCTGTAACAAAATAACAAAACTGTATAAGTCATTAACAGAAAAAGGCCAAATTCATCAGCTGAATTTTCCCAGAAGCTATTGACAATAACTCGTTATCGTCATATTTTAGTTCAGTTTTTTTGTCAGCTCTGTTTAAATATACATATCTATATAACTATGTGTGTGATTTTGTACACTTATGGCTGCTTGGCAATGCAGTGCAGTTTTAATTATTTTGTATAAAAATACCTGCATACGAAGCAGACGTTCTGGGCAACCGAATTTGAACACAGTTGAAAAGAGGACCTCTCCTGATGCTGCCGTGCATGAAAACCTCAGATTTTTTTGATTGTTGTTGTTCTGTGTAACAGAGATGTACCCTTTTATTTCAACAAAGTTTCTTAATAAGCTGAACCGTATGATACGAAATATAACAGCCCTGTGACAATTATTTAACATCTCTACTGTGCTATTGATTAGGAGTTAAGTAGGTTAGACCCTACTGCACTAGACACTGTATAAGCATATAAAACGTGATAGCCTTTGCCTCAAAGAGTTTATATAGTCTCAAAGACAGCACATACCAAGTAGATGAACAAGATAAGGCATCAGAGGAGACAGAGAAAACACAAAATAAATGACTATGTGAACTTCTTAGCTCTTCAAAGACACTTATCAGAAAATAATAATAATAATAAAAAAAGCATTTCACTTGCATGTTCTGAAGGTGGAAAAGACCATTTTAATGGCTGATGTGACCTCATATTTAAAACATAACATAGAATTTTCCTTTGTAATTCCTGCATCAAGCCCATAATATCTGGGCCTACAAGAGTATTATTATTATTTACTTTTATTTTTTTTAAAAAAGCATTGAAATGCATAAAAGAATTTAGCTCCCTCCCATGTGCAGGGTTGGTTCTTCACACTAGCTTCTCTAGCTGGGCTTTTATTCCTTAACGTTTGGGCAGAGATGTAGCATACATGAGACTATTAATGAATGCTGTGATAACTCAAAATGCTGATATAGGATGAGCGGTAAGTGTTGACACCTCTGTTTTCCATATAGGATGTAGCACTAAAGACGCTTGACTGAATAATCCAAAATATTATAAAAAATTATTTATTTATGAAAAGGAGTTTGTCGGTGACATAGGTTTAGATTTGAGACCTTAGTTCAGCTCAGATAACTTCATTTCTCTTGTGTTATTGTTCGTTTGTTTGCTGTGGAAAGCAGATGCTAGGCAGATCTAAATAAACCTGCATTAACGTGGTATCGGGGACGAGGGAAGCAAACGTGTCGTAACGGCCTGGTTAGGATTTTTGAACTGGGTTCTTTGGGGGAAAAGGAGTTATTCAGTAGTCTTGGCAACAAAGCTGGCACTTAGAAGAAATAGAAAACGTACTCGCTAGCGCTCCTTGCAGCAGCGTTCATCTCACAGGAGTGGGAGCTTGCAGTAGGCTGGTTGGTCATCTGCAATGCTCTGGGAAACCGAGAGAGCAGCGCCCGGGGGAATGCTGTTGTCTGTGAAAGTCCTCATGTGGTTCTACTCCTTTGCTAACAAGCTTTCTAGTTTCACTACTTACCTTTCCCTCTTGATAGTCTTTTTGAAACTCTGCAAAGGATAAAAGAAAATTTTAGAATTAAGCAAGAAAAAATTAACATGTTTACGATCAAAAAACATTGTTTCAGAAAATTGAAAGAAAAATTTTGGAGTGATTTACTTCAAGAAAGAATTTTGTTAGATAAGATTGGAGAGTTTTATTCTAACTTTCATATTACATTACTACTCTATTTTTTTTTTTTTGAGAGAGCTAAGAGAAATTTCCCAACTCCACGAATTCCTCAGCTATAAGACATATTGAAGCTGGATCAACTCTTGAAACAGTAACACATTTATAGTGATGTCCAGGGCACAATTAGGTAAGAGTGAAACTTCTCTTGATTTTTCCTGACAATTATTTATTCTGCTCTGTGATTTTTTTTAGTGCAGAACAGGTAACATGTGGATTCTCTTTTGATAAATGCTTTTAAAAACAGTTTTCTTTTGTGCATATAGAAACACTGATACAATGCAACTTTATGTATATCGTGTATATTTCTTCTTTGAATTGTATTTTACAGTAGAGAAGAAAAATCCTTCAAAAGATTATTGTCACAGATGAGGAGACAATGTGAGAGGTGGAAGGAAACAAAAAAAGATTCAAACCTTAGGTAGACTATCAGAGCTGGGCAGAATTTTAGAATTTTGTAAATGTCAACAAGTTGTTTTTTCCAAATTAGAAAAAAATCTACTAGCTTTTATTAAGGACCAGATCTTTCTTATTTAGTTATTTAAATGAATTTTTAAAATATTATCGCAAAATATTTTTAGCGGTTCTGATTTTTACACAGCCTTTGGATTGACAAAGTTTGTGTTATTTTCAATTCTCTTTGTATCCTCTCTCATGAAAGAAAGGTTTTGCTTTTATAAATATTTATGGGAAAATATTCCTGTGAAAATATGTATTCTTGATAGAAGTTTTTATGTAACTATCTTAGAGCCGCTCGTGCTCCTTTGGGAGTCCATGCTCCTGTGGGCTTTTCTGAAAGCAGGAATATTTCCGAACTCAGTTCTGAATCAACCGACTGCCCTCTTCACTTACTTCTGTTTTTACGTTTGTGGTGTTGTGATCACATACGGTCTCGGGCCCAACTAAGATAATGTGCTAAAGAATAACAATAACAAGACTGCGTGAAACTCCAGCAGCTTCGGCTGGTGCGCGTCCTGCGGGGGTAACTGGCGGACCGACCGCGAGGATCGTCCCGCGCGAGCTGCTGAGCGCGAGGCAGATCTGCCCGGTCCTGCAGCAAGGGGGGCTGTGGGTTTAGCTTTGCCTGTGACCGCGGTTCCAAAATAGGCTTCCCTCGTGGAGTGAGCTGTCCTATCAGTTTAAATGAAGTTCGTAGAGGAAATTAGGAGTCATAAGGGAATGTCCTTACCGTAAATGGGGTAATAATAAACACTACAGTTCTTGCTACGGTGTCATCTGCCAGCACGTCTAACTATGCATGAGACTGAACAAAAGCTTAGATACTCTGACATATCTCTGTAGTCTAGTATCTGGCTGCAGTTGAAAATGGAAATGTAAAAAGTAACTATGGAGCAGACTGGGTACAAATGTGTGTTTGTTGCAACAAAAATATTGTGACATTCTGTTTAAATCTTAAAGAAAACTATACTGGAGCATGTAATCTCCAGTGTTATTAATCTCTTGCAGAATATACTGAGGCAACTTCGAGAACAGTAAAACAACAAATATTTTTGTAAGTGTCTCAAAACAGTGTAGGCATATAGGGAATATATAGGTATAATGTAGGGCATATCAGGAAACACCAACTGCAGGATGAATTATGAATGAACACAGGAAAGGAATATCAAAAAAGAAAGAAAAATACAGGAGAGTAATTTGTAAGAAATAAGTCAGTATTCCAAGGAGAAGAATGCTACTGATGAAATTAGATTTTCACTTTTTTCAAAATATTATGTCCCTGCTAATTATACAGAAATTTCACAAGAATCATGAATTTTGTTTATAAAAAAACACATTAATGAAGCTAAATACACATATAAAATCATTTCCAGTAATAATTAAGAGCCAAATTTTCTGTTATACTGATGTAAATCTGAAGTGACTGTGACTTGGGAGCAGTGAAATTGAAACTGGAATTAATTTATTGTCTGCATACTAATAAGACTCAAAGGCGATAGAGAACATTATAATTTTGCGCTAGATACTGTATGATCTAAGAGTAGTTCCCTCTTTATTTCATATCTAAAGTAGTCTTTTTTTCTTTTTTTCTTCTTTTTTTCTTTTTCTTTTTTTTTCTTTTTTTTTAAGAAAATACTTAAATACTTCAGCAATTCTTGACATATGCAATCTTAGGTCTCAGGCAGGATATTTTCGGTACCGAGACAAAAAAAAATAATAAAAAAATGGTATCCTTTACAGAGCATTTATAGGGCATCATCTGTAACACTATAAGCAAGTCTGGTCAGAGATTTAGAAGAAAAATGAATTAGAAGATATTAGAAGATATTCAGGGAAATGGAGAGCCTTAATATGAAAAGACTAGAACTTCCTTGCTCAATTCTATAAATACTGAGGTGGCTGTTAATTGCTTTCAGTACAAGTATCAGAGAGCCAAAACTTGGAAACATAAGGAGGCATTTAAGGTAAAAGAATATTAACCTAGAAAAGGATAAATATGCCATGATTTGTTTGAGCCTAAGTAGGAATACGGCTGTTCTTCCTCAAAGGAATGGCAGATGGTGTTAGGAGGTGGCTACGAGCTCCAGCCCGCTCTTACGTCACCTTCAACAAATAATCCCCTGAATCAGGTAAATTCATTTTTAGCTAAAATTAAACTAAAAAATACATTTAAATTTTAATTTAATTTTAATTACACTTTTCAGTTCTCTCAGCTATTATGTCCTGGAAGAGTCAAAGTAGTAGCTGGGCCACGATACAAGATGAAAGTCCAGAAATTTTATTTGATTGCTTGCAAAATAGGCCATTGAAGGAAGCTCCTTCTTCATGCCACTGTAAAGGAAAAGCATAAGCCACTCTTAAGCATTTCCTAGGTTTTAGCCATACGAAACTTCCATTACATTCAGCTCATGAGCTTGGGCCTGCGTAATCAAGAGTGAGGAACAGGAGAGGGCTGGGATGCAATATAATGGCAAAATAACAGCTGGCAAAATCCTGCTGATCCTTTTCTTACTCGTATAATTCTTATATATTTCAAGAGAAAAATTTCATAGAAGGAGTGAGGGAATAGGAAGGATAAAGGGAAGGAAAGAAAAGAAAAACCTGAAGGAGAAAAAATAGTAAAGGATAGATGAACATGTTGGCAGACTGACCCTGGGAACAAAATACCTCTGAGAAGCTACTGACTGCTAATTAGAAAATGTGATGGAGAGAAGTTTTTCTAGCTGCTCTCTCCTAGTGTTAGCCGCTTTAAGGCAGGATCAGCTTTGTTAATTTGCACCATGTGTAAAAGCTTGTAGGATAGGATCACCATTTATTCTTAACAGGAAACATAATTTACTCCGTTTTCAGAATGTTACACTGTAACATGAATGATGTAACTAAAAGTATATAACATTAGATACTTCTTTTTCTAAACCTCTTAATGAGCCCTTATTCCCTGTTCTCTGTTATCTTTCAAAAGGTCTCTAGTGAAGAATTGTAGATACTTTACACTCGCTTTCTTTTCCTATTGCTCTGTTCTGGCAATTAATCAACTGAAAAGTCTGTTCTGAATGAATTTAGCCAGGTTTCAACAGTTTTCTTCATTACAACCATGCTTATTCATTTTTTCTTCTGATTTTATTGTGTGTATTGTTTTCTCACTTTAATACACATTCCAGGAATTTGCTGTATGAAGTTTATCGCATCAAATAAGCAATATAGTAATAATAAAGCATAATAAACAAACCTACAGCTTTTGAGTTAATAAAATATACATCTTCACCCAGACAATCAACATTAGAACATTTGTAATGAATGTCTGCAATTGTTATATTCCAGGCATGTCACTCACATTAAATTCAAACTTTAAAAATGATTGCTTATATTACTTTATGCATATGGATGATGATCATTTAGTATTAAACTACACCTTTTTTTTTTTTTTTCTGATGCTGAAAAGAGACAACTTATATCAATTTTGTAGTACTACTGAAGTTCATAAGTAAGCATATGTATAAATATCAGGAAGACTGGGCACTTGGAGTGTGCTACTACATATATTTATTTCCCTTTTTATGATTGCAATTCAGTACCATTTCCCATGTTTTGGAGTGCCTGTAGCAATCCTCAGAAGATCTGCATAATGTACAGTGGATGAATGTGAAACTTAAGGTCTGTAAGGTTCTTTGCTGGTTTTTTAGATCACATCAACCCCCCAAACCCTGGAAATATGAAAACATCAAAATGATTTAGATTTTAAAAAGATATGTTCTAGAAACATCTCTTTAGGAACAGGATCTTCACATCCTAGAGATTAATTGTTTGTTTGGGGTAGTGCAGTTTTCCCTCAGGGTGTGCAAGAAGACAAGGTTCATGAGTCAGATGCTACTAATTATATCATTTTGTAAAATGTGCTATCAAGGTTAAATTAAATATGCATGGGACTAACAGCTGAAAGGAGCAATTCTATGAACGCTAACATCTCTAATTAGGGGACTGGATTTTCATTGTAGTTAATAATCATGTTTTGTCTTAAGTGAATGTACATATTTTTCTCCAAAAACTAGTACATAAATGACAAATATATTTAGGCAAAGACTTTCCTGAAGAACATGTAGAATGTACAAGAAGGTTTATGAATTCATCTCTTGATTTTGTTACTCCATGGGGGGGGGGGGGGAAGTTGAATATTTTGAAATTTACTCATGCTACATCTGTCTGCCTCACTAGTTTGTGTATATGGATAGGAGAGTCATATAACGTATGTGTAAACTATGAGATGGACCATTGGTCATGGCTTGATTTACTCATAAATTTATTTTTTTTCTCATAGATTGATTTCTAACAATACGAGCAATCTGAAATATTTATTGAGGAGTATGTTTGAAGGAAAGTGTCTTGAATACTCCTGAAAAGAGTAGAGGCAACTGATACTGTTGAAACAGTGTTTGGTGGGTGAGGGGAGGGTGCTTATAACAGCCCTGTTATTATACCTTGTTCTTGTAGTTCTCCTTTTTAAACATGTGGTGTAACATTGGAATTTGGTGAAATACTGCCTGGCTGTGTTAAAAGAACTGACCTATATATTTTTGGTAAAAAATATTTCAGCACAAATTAAATTCTAGGTAAACAAATCAGTTTCTTATATTTTTACTTAAGGAAAAGGGTGAAAACAAACAATTTTCTCTTATTTCAATATCATTGCCTCTTTTGCTTTATGAAAATATTGAATTGCTTTCTATTTCAGTATTGTTTAGGTATCTTTAAAGTATTGGCCATGTAAGATATTAAAAATGCTGTTATATTACTGTGCATGATGTTTTATTTATCCTATGTATGTGTCTGTACCTGCATATTATGTCATTCTAAAGAATTGTCTCGAATCCGGTGAAACAGAGGCTTGAATGTTGGTCTTGAATATGCCAGTCATAAACTTTTGCATCTTCTTTTATGTCCTTAACTGTGCCTGTCTCTAATGTTCTGCTCATGCTCCAAAATAACATCTGAAAAAACAGATAGCATGATTTGGCTGTCTTAGTAAAAGCAAAACTCTTCTACATTTAGCAAGGAACACATATATATGCTTCTGTGAATGTAGAAGTAATATTTATTTAAGGGTGACTTTGCAGACAGTGGAAAATAAAGACAGACTAAAATTGAATATTTGTGCTGGAAAGAAGTTATGATATTATAATCTTTGAATAAAAACATGACAGTTATGTGTCCAGCCTAAACAGAGTTTCAAATATGCTTAATGACTATCCCACAGACTTCAAGCATTTGCCAATCTTTCTTGAAAACCATCTCCTTCAACATGAATGTAAATAAAAGTAACCTCCCAGAGACTCGGAATTTTATCTGCAGGTGCAAGTAGCTATCAAGAATGTATTGCACAATCAGGTCCCTTATGGAGGTTATTTAAGTTAAGCAAAGATAGTCATAACTAGTTTATGGAAAATCCATTAATTGAAATGGGATGAAATGTGAATGATTTGCTGAGCTGTAAAAACAGCTCTAAATCACAGAGTCATTATGATAATTCTATTCAAAATATTATATTTTAGTTGCAAAGAATAATTGAAATAATTGAAGTAGTTCTTCCAGAAAACTTATCTATTAGAGCTAAGGATGTTAAGGATAATTTTTTTTTTTCGTGTGTGAACTCAGGCTATGTTTGGCATGGAAGAGCCTAATTGTTTCTGAAGGAAAAGATCTTGTTCCTTAAGCTTCATCACAATACTGAAAAGTTTAAACACTTCATTTAGCTGCAAACTTCCTCACTACTGTGAGAACAAAATGAGGATGCAGAATTATAATTCCAGAAATTTATTTCTGTGTCAGATTAGCGTTTGGATTTCTGTGCATTCCTGTAAAACTTTCACATCAGCTTGGGATAACTTTTGTTTTGTATCCATGATCTGCATGTACGCTGGGATTACTTTACATCACGGCGGCCATCTGACGAGCTCTGGAAGTGCCAGTGGGTATTTTGCGCATTCAGACTGACATAAAGGGCATCACAAGAAGTGAGAATCGGGTTCCTCTCTCCTCCCTGCCCCAGTACCTGCATCTTTTGATATTAACAGAAAATAACACAACCAACTCTTAGCATATTTTTCAAGTCTAAAATATTGCTAGATCACTGCTTTAAATCTTTTTGTGTGGTTGATATTTTATCTTTGCTACTGTTTTAGTCAAAATATATATAAAAAATTGCTTTTATAATTTCATTTATTTATGTTACGTTGTTTGATTTCCAAAAGATTGAGTCCATAGTTTATGTTCCTTTTAGTACATCTCCTAGCTTTTCTGAGGGATCTTTTCTTTTTTCTCCTAGAACCTGTATTTCTTTTGTAGCAGTATCTTGAATTATGTCATTTCTCTGTTATTGAGAGTGGAATTATTCCCCCTTTCTCTTGTTTCTTGCTGCTTTTTTTTTTTTTTTTTCCTCTCTCTCTTTTTTCCCTGTTACTGAGCAATCACTGCCTTGGCCTTCTCTTACAAAGCAGCGGGGCACAATTTTTGCAGGAAAAAAAAAAAAAAAAGGAAAAGATGCAAGAGAATGTTTTATGTTCTATTAACTCTGTCCGAACCGCCGTGAGCGACTCGGGGAGAGCGACGGGCTAAGCCTGCGGAGGAAGGAGCGAGGTTCGAGCTATTTGCCGTCCGGCCCGACTGGCGAGCTGCTCTGTCTGCAGGGGCCGCGTCTGTGGGGATGGCAGTAATTCCGTCTGCGGCGGCGCCGCCAAAGACTTTAAATCTTCGCCTTCCAGGTTCTGAAATAATCTTGCAGATGTCTTTCCCTCATTACGTGGCTGCTGGGGGACTGCCTCGTCTGGCGCGCTTTGCAGCCGGGTGTACCTTTAGCAAGCAATCTGGCATTAGCCTTCTGTTTCTACCGCTGGAAAGCGCAGAGTTGTTATATATCACTGGTACCGTTAATTACACTGCTGTGCTAGGCATCATTAAAGCTCTCAGTGCTGAAAGGCAGATCAGGAGGATTCATTTTTACTTAAATGAAGCTGTGTTTAACAACGGAAGGAAACCATTACAAGTAATAACCCGGTTTCTTTTTTTCCCACAACCCTTAGCTTCCGGATGAAAGATGTTCTTCCCAAACCTGTCTAGGTAAACTTAATTAAAGAAAGGCCGTTTTCTTAATTTTTGTTAAGAGTTGATACGTTATTGGGCTAAGAATCCTCTAGTAGTAAGAGTAACACATTACATATAGAAACTTCCTTTTGTTTCAACCCTAGAAGAGCCAAATCATTAAAAGAAAAAGGCCACCAGACCTGGACATACCTACCACAGTGATTTGACATATGTGATACTAGTTTGAGTGAAAGATTAGATAATTACAATGCACTTTCTCAGGTTCTACTTTGTAATTTAATTGGTCTGAGTGCTACTGAGAGAAGTCGGCCAGGAAATGATTTTCTTGTCCCTTGAAGCCTGTTTACTGTGTGTGTGTGTGTGTGTGCGTCCTTGCACGTGCACAAGTGTGTGTGCGTGTGTGTGTATATATATATTTTTGTGTGTGTTTGCACATATATAAAAATATATTTATAAATATATATACATACGTATATGCATAACATGCAGATATATATATATAAATATTTATGTTGGCATAAAGTCAAGGAATTACAAGTTTAGAATTAAAGCAAACAGAAAACAAAGAATGTGTTTTTTGAATTAGGCAGAAGAGGGACTTGAACCTGGCAGTCTTTCCACAATGTGGATGCTCTTGCTGCCCAGAAGTGAGCTGTGTTGATACTAGTGAGTTCTAGTTTCTTTACATACATGAAATTATGTATTTTAAAGAAAGCAAAAGATGAACCTAGTCCTTCAGAAAAAAAAAAAAAAATCCATTAGAATTTGTAAGTTTTCTTCTGCTCTTTTGCTGCCTCCAGGTACTTGTTCTGTCCACAGCCTTCCTCTGTCATACTTACCTGTCGTGCTCCCTGTGGGACAACTCTACAGAACTTGCTCTCCTACCAAAACCTCAACAAGGAGCTCAAGCTTTCAGGTATCCTTTACCTCACACTACTACTTCATGGAGGAGTTTAAGGGATTTTGTCAAACAGCAACGGGAGTCTTTTCTTTTATAAGCAGAGTAATAATCTGGGAAGTACTGCTCCTCTCCCAGACTTGCGAGGAGAAGGATTGCAAGGGAAGAGAGATGCCCGGATGTCCTCTTCTCCTCTGTTTTTTTGCCCTTGCATTGTCACTGGCTTGCACTGCATGAGCATCATGCAGCACAATGCATGCATGTTTTGGAAATGTGTCTGTTTCCCCCCACTCTGCCCTTTTTTCTTTCCTCCCTCTTCTCTTGCCCTTGCCGGTCAGAAATGCTTTTGAAATAGAGACTGGGGCTTCCTCTGTTTTTAGGATATTTTAAACCTCTAATTTAGATGCAATTCAGAGAGGACAGCTTCTGTATAAACCTTATATATAGTCTGAGTTGGAAGCTCAGTAAGAAGCTTCTATGAAAAAAGCAGAACATAGGAGTCCATAATAGATTTCATATATTTGGTAGATTGCAATGATCTTATGAGGCTTTGCTGTGTCTTCACAAATCAGCCTTCTAGGTTAGCAAATGTGAAGTTCTCTATATTGTTAATGGACAGAAGTGGGCAAGTCCAGGGAGAACAAATCAGAAAATGCAAAAAAGATGTATAAGGCTATGTAAGAATTAATTAATATTTTTTCATGTTTATGATTTTTCAGTGCACTTTATCTGATACTTTAATTTGGAAAATTATGCAAATTTTATTTACTTTAAGTCTCTGCTTGAAAATCTAGCACAAGAAATAAAGGTTTGTAGCACATCTTTGTTTTTGCTCTGTGATGTTCAGTTCAGTTTTAAACTTGAGAGTTTACATTAACAATCTGCAGCAGACACTCTTTTATAACAAAAGTTCATTTAGACTGAATAGCAGCTAGCAGAAGAATAGTTGTTCTTGTGTGTTTAGTAAATTGAAATAACAGCGTACAGATCTGCAGCGCCTTCTTATCACTCTGACCACGATTCTTGGCTAGCAAACAGATTAAAATAAGTGTTTTTTTCTAAGAGTTATATAACCAGTGAGATCCTCCACTGTAAAGGAATATGCTGCAAGAGATATTAGACTTGATTAAAGAGATATTTTATCACTTGGTTGTGGACTTAGAGGATGTTTCCTTAAATTGTGTGGAGATGCATATATATTCTTGTTCATTATTGGCCAAATTGTATAAACGGTCTGGTATTATTTACTGAACCAGAAGAGTGATTTTGATTTGTAAATTAAGGGTGCCTATACTTTAAAAATATTTGATATATATTTACATGCGCGCACATACACACACACATTTATATACACACACACATGCATACATCTACATATACACACACATGCACACACACACACAAAAATGTACATATCTGTGAAATAATTTATTTTTTCCAGTCAACATATCCAATAAAAATCTTTTCACATCACTTCCCATCTTTTCATAGCAAAAATTAAAAAAAATGAAAAAATAATTTTAAGGTGAATGAGATATTGATAGAACAATAAAACATGACAGAAATTTTTTTATTTTAGAACTTAGATTATTTTTCAAGATTAAATTTATGTTATTTTAAAATGGAATAAGTGAATCAACATATATGTTAGAGCATGTTCACAGGCAGGGTTTCAGCTGTTTAAAACTTTATGCTCTAGTGAAAGTTAGTAGCTGAATATTACTTAAAAGTGTCGGCCAGTGCAGAGATGTATTATTTTAGGGAATAAAGTAGACATTACTAGATAAAACATGTTATATGCTATCGGGTACATTTCTCACATTCATATGGGATGACTTTCTACATGTTGTTTGGCATCACATGTCAGGAAGGGGAGGAAAAGAAAAAAGCAGAAAAACTCTTCTTTTGAGTGGGACCGGCTGTGTTAGGACGTGTGACACCGCCAGGCTACGTAACAGAATTACGTGCCTGACGGTTGCGTGACTAGTTCTCGTGTGGGTAGGTCTGCAGAGTTCTCTGTTGCACATTCTTCCACAATTAGTAGGAATCTGGGGCATATAACAAACAAAAGTTTGCTCCAAAAGTACACTGCCTGTTACGACTTTTATGAAAACATCATAAATTATATTGATATAGCTGGAAATTTGGTCAAAGTGCAGGTCTTTCATTATTATATCATTAAAGTTAAACGGATGTTATCTGATGGATCTGTGCCATCCATAATTTAAGGCAGTCTATGATTAATGCTTAATTTAACATACTATAGATTCTTCTGACAAGACCATTTTCTTATCTTTTTGTTTTGGTTAAAAAGGGGGTAGATACTGAGTTGCGTGTTGTCAGATTGTACATGTATTCTGTTAACAAATAGCATTTGTGCACCGACGTCTCATGTGTTTTCCTATGAGAAAATTGCCCTAAGAAATCAAACATTTGAAATGTAAAGAAGTGTTGTATGTATGATAGAGACATCTACAGAACAAATTAAAGAAACTGTTTTTCTCTCCTTCGGCTTTTTAATGAACTAGGCATAGTCCTCATGTTCTATAAGCCTACGTACTAGCTTATAGCGTAAAATCCTTATTAATCCGTGTTGATTCTGACCTGAAGATTAGTATTATTTATCATAGCAAGTAAATGTGGAGTGGTAACATGAAAATAAAGTCACACATTACCTGTTTTTAAGAAGTTATCGCTCTTGTAATGCCTAATAATAGAGTATTATTTCACAGAAAATACGTAATAATGAAAATCAAAGTCAATAGTTCTTGATGTTTACATGACATTTGTAGTTATAGCAGAGTTCACTTGCCTTGTGTATTAAGTCGTTCCCTCAGTGCAAATCTGTCTTGTTTGTTTAGATTCTGAACCCTTATATTTAACACTTGAAAAGAAGGACTTTCACAAATTCTGCATTAGTAAATACCTAGAACATCAGGGCTGCTTAAAGTCTGAATACGACTGTGGTAAACTAATGCTTGTCATAAAAGTGCATAAGATCTGATGCAGTCTCCATATATCAATTCTACGGTCTTTATTAAATATTTCTTCAAGTCCTAACTAATTCAGATTCCTAGTATCCAATACATTCTTGCTTACTTAAATTACTTGAAGTTTCTCATAATGAAGCACCATTTTTTAAACATTCTGAATATTAAGAGGCCAATATTTGTTAAGAGTTGCATCATGTTCTCCCCAGTGGACTTTTTCAGCTACCTTGTCATCTTTGAACTTCTGTGCTGTTATTTTTTTGAATGGTTATAAGCAAAGGGTTGAAATATCTTCTGGAATATTGAATTAGACGTTTTTAAAGACCATTTGGTTTCTGTAATATAACAAGGTTGAGGGAACTGCGGTGCAAAAGTCTAGTGTAATGGCATTTTTCAAGTTTGGGTAGCTAGGAAGTAAACAGAGGTAACCATGTATGTTGCTTTGGGGGTTTGCTGTAATTACAACTCTAAATCTTGAGGGATCAGTATTATCTGAAACCAGTTAGAGGGTTTATTTTTACCTGGTCTTACTTACACAAGGGGAAATCCTAGCCATTGCTGGAATCTAGCAAAACTGCTGTTGTCTTTGTTGGGACAACATTTTCAGGAACCTGCTTAGTACTCACCTTTAATTAAAGTTAGTCTACTAGGGAGGATGATCAAAACACAGAGGTAAAGACTTGGAGTTGTCCATTTTATTTCTGAATCTGCTAAAACAGCTGAAGAATATTCATTATCGTGAATGTTATTTGCACTTCAAAAGATTTTTACAGTAGAGAAAACCATGATGTAAGGAAAGCCTGCTACAAGAGTATTTTTCATGGTGAATTATACAGAGAGACTAGTTTCTACCAAAATTTTATTCACTTGAATTGCCAACTGGAAAGAAAGTTTCTCCAGTGGTAGCTATTGAAAATAACAGTAGCTTCATAATACCAAACTCCAGCCTAAATTAATAAGTCTTTTCTGAAATAAGATTACAAAGAAGAAATTTCTGTAATAAGATTAAGGGAGAGAAAAAATTATCGCTGAACCTAATCTAGTACCATCATACACAACCATGCAGTAGATACTTAGCCCAGATGATCCAGTAACTGCAAGTCAAAGTGCACTGCTAGAATCGTATGAAATAATTCAGACCAAATAAGAGATCAGGATCCATAGAAAGAGAGCGGAAGCTATCAAGGATATATTCAGCACTCTAGATCATTGTAACAGCTTGGGAATTGTCGGGTAAAGCTCCAAGACAGTCCTAGGAGGTTGATCAAACCTGGAGTTTACCGAAAAAGGTTACAAATCCAGCAACCATATTATGCATCAAGAGAAGGAAGAAATTCCTCCCGAATCCCATCCTTGCCAGCAGTCAGCCAGATCCTAGAATCGAGGATTAATCCAATGTAAAAATCACACAAGGACTTATGTTTGTAGGAAAACTTTTTGTTCTTAATTAACAGCATTACATTACTTGCAGGTTTTTATTTCTTTTTACTTCAGTTCCTTTATTGAAGCTTCTAATGTAAGCTACTTAGGCTTGTTTGCAAAAGCCATGACAAATACTTAGTGAATATTTGTCAGTTACTTCTAATCTACTGCCACAAAACTATAAACTATCCATGAGTGTGATAAGTAATGCTACATTATCATAATCTTTTGCATTTAAGTGAAGAAAAGTCAGAGTCTATTTGAAATTTTCTAGCAATTCTCTGGCAATAATTTCACTAGTAAGTTAATAATATTCTGTTAAAACCAGGCAGGCAACGTGATAATTCATGAAAGCAGAAAGGTGACCCTTGGACAATATAACTGCAAAATAATATAATCTCTTCAATGTCATCTTGACTGTATTTTAGTGAGAAGAACTAATACAAAGAGGCTAACCTATTACAGATGTGTTTTGATGTAATGTTGTTTAAGAGCTTTACTGGCATGCTATTCTCCATTCCAAATATTAACAAACTATGAATCAGATCTCTCTAACCACCTCCCTGGGGAAAAAAAAATCATGCCAGTAGCTTAAAAAAAGCCTCTACTTTTCAAAATAATTTTGTCATATTTATTCTTCTCATTTCTGAATTGGATGAATGAACTGTATCTTTCCTAACCTATCTGTGAAATCATGTGGTGATGGAATTCCATCATAAGAAATTTTCCATTCAAAAATTAATTCAAATATGAGTAAACTTGGGGAAATACTACATTCTGTTATATACTGGAGTCATAAATGATCACATCAGCCCTTCTGGTTTTATAATCTATGAATACTGATCTAAAAAATTAGTTTTAAGGTAGGAGATGAGAATCTCATAGATCATGCAACTCCTGGAATTGATGTTTTAGTAAAACCCCCATATATAGCAACATGGAGATAAAACTGCCAGAGTGATGATGATATTGGCAGATTGCTCATTAGAAATGTAAGTGTTCGTTAGTTATGCAGGTTTTTCCAGCTGAATGCTCTGGTATGGGATTGTCATTATGAGAGAGGCTGTTTAACTAACTCCAGTTGAATTAGTCTTTTCAAGATATAAATCTTTCTTATGCAATGCTATAATATTTTTGGTATTTTTCTAGGTCATAGGAGAACATATTGGCGAAGGACTAAGTGGTGTCCCTCCTGGCTATGGTTGGTTAGAGTGGCATTTCTGAGGGAGCAAAAATGGGTGCTTTTTTCTAGTAGTCTGATAGTCTGATTTCTTTTTCTGTTATTTGGAATGATAGTTAAGAGTGCCGAAAGATATGATACATCAGAAGAATTGCAGGTAGCTATAAGTGGAAGCTATATGATAAAGAGATGCAGTATGAGTATTCAGAGCTCTACATAGATAAAATAATGGATAATGTATGGTATAAAAGGAGAAACTGTATATTCCAGAACACTGGGAACAGTGCAAATAGGCATGGACTGTAGATACATTGGCGCCATCAAATCCTGTAGAATTAAACTTTTCAGAGGAACTGAGCCCATAATGTCGATACACTATCTTGCAAAATTCACAGACCTCTTTCTCTTTTACTTTCTGGGTGCTCCTGTTATCATAGTTACGTTCCAAATAGGAAGACAGAAACAACCTCAATAAGAAAGATGACTGTGAGACTTGATCATCACATTGTAAGGTGAGTTCTGCAATGGTGCTTTAACACCTGCAATTTATCTTCCCTAGTTTGTTTATTTGACTGTAAGGTTTAAGTGATCCATCTGTATTACAAATATTTCTGTAATTTGGAACTGTAGGGTTTTTTAGTATTTGGAGTATTGTGTTGCCTTTCATCAAGCTGTACTTTTGTTGTGTTTTCTAGCCAGTGTATTCTGAGCTTCAATCATGCACCATTATAAAGCTTTTACTCTGCTCATGTTCAAAAACATTAAAGAAAAGGGGAAAACCATTATGTTGCGTTTAGATCTAAGGCTAAGGGCAAGCCCTTTAGTGAGGGACAATTAAATGATATGTAATCAATATAAAAGTGTTACTATACTTGACTTCAAAAGTTCTTGGATCTCCAACAGAGAGACCAAATGCTTGCAAGAGATTAGACACACTCTACCTGGCGGATTGAGTTTAAACTGCTTCACCCTGCAGTGATTACTGATGGAGAATTATTAATAGGATCGTTGCCACAGATTCATTTGAGGTAACATTCAGTCTGAAGATCTGAAAGGGAGAACTCTTCACTATAGGGATAGTCACAGGCTCATGGTTCTTTGTAAAAGCAGGGTAATCTTGTTGCCACATCTTAAACACAGTGCTCATGGGGAATGTATTTCTGGTTTGAGGGAACACAGTCTGTTCTTTCAAACAAGCTTCTGTAGGGGAAAAACAGGAAGAGCAATAAAATCTGGATGTTTTATTGGTGGATCATTAACATTCAACTACAGTTTCAGTAAATGGTTTACATCCACTGGAGATTTACGTGAAAATTATACGTTCACAAAAGTAATTATAAGGTGATTATAAAAATTATAACTTAATTATAAATATGATTTATATGATCATTATAAAAACATGATAACCTTGCCTTGTGTTCATAATATGATCTGCATTTTACTTGTAAAATTATAAGCTACTTAAAAAATAAAAATTTAAGCTATAAAAATATACTTCATGTTCTTAGTAAATAACCTCTATGTAAATAACATCTATGAAAAAGGGAGTGGGATCTGGGCAGCTGCATGCCAGTTTGTCTGATCTTGGTAATATAAAAGCCTAAAAAGCAAAATGTGGTGGAAAGAATAATTAACAGCATGAAGGAAGGTCATGTAGCATCCTATGGGGGTGAATGCATGTAGATGATTCCAAACTAAGCTGTTATCTCATGGGAAAAAATGCAGGGTTGTTTGCAAGATGACTCAGAGTCACCAATATGATGTGACCACAAAAAAGTCAAATGTGATTGTAGGAAATCTTATTTCCCATGGCTATTGAGGGGTATTAATGCCAATAACATACTCACCAGCTGGCCTCTGCTAAAATGTTAACATAGAAAATTTCCATTTACAGCTTTCAAATGGAGTACTTACTACAGGTCCAGCTAAAAAGGAAAAGGTATGAATAAATCTATGCACTTAATTATTCAATTACTTCATGCATTAAGAGGGTACGATGAAAACTATTTGCTCTAGATAAATGCGGGTCATAAAGTAAGACCTAAAGATTTTAAAAGGTCTGAGGAGACTGAAAAAATAGGATTATAGTGAGCAAAAGAAAATGTAGATGGAATGTAAGGAAACAATTCTCAATAAAGTTTCAATAGAAGTTTTTTTCTTTCCTAGTAGAGGATCTCTTTCCCTTTAGTCATTCAGAACAAATAACTCCGATATTTGCTGTGGAGAGCAATTTTGTATTGCTGAGGAGATGCACAATATGACCTAATAAGCTTTTTCTCATCTCTAATTTCTTTTTGTCGTACTTTAATCTGGTGGTTTGGAAAATTGAAAACAGAATTGCAAACAAGATTAATACTTGGTTTGAATTTGATTCCTATTTTTGCTGTTACTGTTCATGGAACATCTGTAATTATGTTCTTATGCATTTGCTGAGATTGTAGCGCTGTCAAGTGTTTTATAAATGCATTGACCCATATCACTCAAAAATTTCAGTCAGTTATTTAAGTTAGTAGCTCAACTACCTAAAGAAATAAATCTCTCACCACTGTTAAGGAATTCTGCAGTTAGGTTGCAAAACACTTTCTAAGGTAAAGCGCGTTTTTCAATGCGTCTACATCAGTACAGTTTATCCGTCCTTCTCATATGCTTGAGTACGCTTACCCAGGACAGAAAGAAAAGACACTTTACAGTACTTAAAGTACTGTATTTTGCTGATCGTAGTGAAAGCTATTGCGTTTGGGAAAGGTTCATTGTGCCATTTTTCATCTATCTTTTCGAAGGTCAAAGCCCACGTGGAGCAATTCAGCTGTAGTGGTTGAGAATCTCCTGACTTCTGGGCTAACTCAGCCCACTTGTGCTCTTGGTAAGGAAAGCGTCTCGCAGGATTCCCGTCAGGGACCACGTCCATCACGGATCTTTGCGAGGATGCAAACATTTAGTGGAAGAGCATCCAAATACAACATGCTGGAAGGAACGCGAATGCCTTATTAGAAGAGGAACCTGACTGCTCCCCCAGCCTCCTGGGTCTTCTGAGACCACGGGCGGGAGCGGGGTCTCCAGCCCGTTTGCCTCTTGTGAGCACACTCTGTGTTTGGGCCTTTGCGCTGTTTTGCCT
The DNA here is from genome assembly GCF_028389875.1 of Rhea pennata. NCBI lineage: Eukaryota > Metazoa > Chordata > Aves > Rheiformes > Rheidae > Rhea > Rhea pennata. Next base: position 55,217,614 of record NC_084666.1, on the reverse strand, counting down.
GCCCTGATTTGGGAACTCCTGTCTTCCAGCGCAGCTTGGAGGCAGAAGGCAGGACTTAACGGCAGCTTCAGCAGGAGGCGGATCCTTCCGCGTGCTCGCTTCCCGGTCAAATTCCTGCGGCGAGGCTGCCTTTCGTAACTCCGCTCCTAGCAGGTACAGAACGGGAGGAGGCTCCGCACAGCCTAGTTTTTATCTCCAGGTTGCTCCCACATTTTTTTGTAGCTAGCAGTTACAGAGTTTACATAAAGCAAACACGTGCATGTCGTGTCTTTCCACGTGACCAATACAGACTTTTCAGCCAATGTTTAAAAATGAAAAATAGTTTAGTTTGTCTGTCCTGAAGAGCCTTAAAAAGCCTTAATTTCAGGAAGTAAAGGCTGCTTAATGCTTTTTGGCACTCAAGACCACTGAAGGAGCCTCAAATTAGCATCCTCTAAAGCAAAGTAGCCAGTTTAGAAAATCTTTGTGTGTGTTTTATTTTAAGATCTAGGTGGATCTAGGTAGTAAAGAATTCATTTAAATGTGCCGAGCTTTTAGGACAGCCGGAGTAATTGTTTTCATGCAGAGACTGTGAAAACATCCTGAGAATATAGATGGCACTATACGCTCAGAAACAGAAAGCTGCAAATAGATTTTTTTTAATTGAGGAAGAGAGTAGAAAACAGCTTTTTTTTTTTTTTTTTTTTTTTTTTTTTTTTTTTTTTCCTGTGGAGCCAAAATAACTGAGGTTCAGGGATGAATGCAGTAGCAACATCAAGAGCAATGGTTAGAGAAATAAGCACCTCAATCTGTTTGCCTGTAAGAGTTATAAAATGCATTGTATCTCAGAAGTAAGAAAAGGTTCTGTGCTTTCTGTCATGGGCAGACTTCTTGTTCACAAGATTTTACGTTTCATGTATTCACTTGTATATATGACTTGGTCCAATTCTGTGCTCATCTTTGCCATTTATACTCTATAAATCAAGATACTTTATCACTATTTCTGAGTAAAGCTCTTTCATCTTCTTCTAAGTTGACTGTTGTTCATGGAGCATCTTTTCAAACTGTGTCTTGTTTGTCCAACCTCTATGTGACTTCCTTCAAAATGTAGAAAAAGAGAAATACATGTGAAATGATGCTGTTATCCTAAGTGAAAGCGTTCCCTGCTAACCAGCTGTGAGTTCTGGTTACTTCTTTGAGCAGGTAATGTTTCATGGACAAGCAGCAAAAACATGTGAGAGCCAGCAGGCGTTGGAGGGACCTTCTACCGTCCCCTTTCATCTTGCTAGTATAAAGTCGTACAAATCATCCAGTGGCTTGGCACAGGGCATGTGCCTTACTCATGTTCAGAATTATCATAATCTTAGGTAGTTCTCCCCTTTAGCCTCTTACTCCTTTTGAAGGTTGAATACTTTTAATTTTTCACAAATTCTCTTGGAAAAGGGGACACTTTCTACCTTGGGTCTACGTCAGCATTCAGTTTCATGTCATGTCTTATAGATCCGCTTTGATGAGATCATTTGCCTTTTCTGCTAAAATTGTTGCTATATTCTTTGTAAGAGTAATCATATATATAGGAAGGTGAGGAGGAGAGAGAGAGACCGAGAGACACAATGTGACTGGGTTCCAAATAAAACTACAATTTCCTATTCGTATCTCGACTTTTTGTAAAAAGTACTAGCTATTTCATTTTAAGTTAAAGAAAGTTATTCTTGTTTCAGAAATAATTAGGGTCCAACAATTTTGTGAATAACATCAGTGATTGAAGTACCCACAGGTTGCTAATGGTTCCTGATTGTCCCAGCTGGCATCTGGAGATAGCTCTTTTTGCCTCTCTGGTCAAGTCCATGCTCAGAATAAAAGTGGCATTTTAACATATGTTAGACAAGTACAGGTCTTGAAATTCTGTCTTCAAGGCAGATTGATGGCTTTGAAATTTTTTGTGAAGTAATATAAATCGCTTATATTGAGATAGGAATTGCTTCAACTAGTTGCTGAGGTAAAAACTGTAACTAGAGCTTGGTTTGTATATCTCAGCAAAATGATTGAAGTCTGATAGGTGTACCTGTTTTAGGCTTAATTATGGTAATATCAGCTAGCAAACAAAATCTGTAGAATCTAGGCAATTCTGTGTTCATGGCTGAAGTCTATGCCATTAATTGCACATGCACTTACTGCTGTAAGTAAAGCAGAAAGCAGAAAAGGAGAAAACTTTTTTTCTAAGTAGTAAAAAAATGTACAGACATGCAGTGTGCTAGCCTCGTATGTTGCTATGCTCTAACTCACGACTTTAGCATGCTTGTTGTCCTTTTTGTCCAGCGACAATTACTGGTGGGGATAGTAAGGCATTCGTCTCTCTTGAAACTATAAAATATATGAAACAGAAAGCCCATATATAGCATTTCTGTTAAATTTCCAAACAATGATTAATATAATCTCTCAAATTATTATATGTTGCAGTTAGATTTGCTGATTCTCCATACTAAACTTTCATTAATATCTGTGTAACCAGCTGTCATGGATGTGAAGAGAATCATGAAAAAGAGATCTGGTAGTAAATAAATAGTGGCATCTTCCTGCATCTGCAAACAGAAGAATATATGTTCTTTGAGAGAATTCTCTCGCATTTGGATATTTTTGTGTTGGGCTCCTGAAATTAGATTATATAAATCCCAGGTACGGCTGATGAGGTCTCTGCAGTGGTCTAGCAATGGTGAGAGAAATATTGCATCTACATGTTAAAAAAAAAAAAAAAACAGAGAAGTAATAGGATTTCACTGAGACGTGTGTGAAAGTAAGTACAACAATCAGCACAGTGCAACTTGTCATTCAATTTTGATAGCAGGATTAAATTTTTCTGGTACTATTTCACAGATTTTCAGTTGCCAGTAAAATGCATAACTTCATTGCAGAATTTATCAGGCAGGTTAGATAATGATGGATGATAGATAATTGGCAAGGGGGGAAGGCATGGGAGGCAGTTTAATATTCCAGGGTGCACATTTTCATCTTGATGAGCTCACTAGTGAAGGAGTTGATATTTAAAATTCTTTTAATTAGGTTTCACAGTAAACAATTTGTTATCATACTCAAAGATTTGGTTTAACAGTGAAGTTACTGTTCATGAAAGGCAAATTGGTCAAGGATAAGGGCAATAATACATTTTTTTGAGTTTGCTTTTGCTTTATTTTATTGCTTGAATATCTTTTTAAATGGAATGCTGTTACTTTGTTACTTCTCTTACATAATCACAAATACTGATAGTATTAATGGGAGTCTAGTACAGTCATCAAGGGGAGGAAAGAAATTTGTTCAATCTGTGTAGGTAGGTTACAGATATATTTATTAAATAAACATTCATAATAGCTATGTTAAAAGAAACGTAGGCAACGTGCATAGGTCACATTTCAAAGTTATCATGAAGACGCTGTTAAATATAGATAGGAATAAAAAGAAATAAAATTAGAAAGAATCAAATGGTTCCCATTGCAAACTTAGCTCTGTCCCTAACAAACCACTATCTACATCGTAATATCATATAGAATTTAGTTGCATGTAAAAATAGAAGACCATTTCAAAATAATTTTGTCACTGTGTACAGATTTTAGAAAAATCTTACGCCACTGTATTTTTTTTGTCCTAGTAATCAGAAAATGCAGCATATCTTGTGTGTTCCGCATATTCTTTTTTAAAAAAAGACTAGGATTTTGGTAATTTATTACTCTATTTTTAGAATTTTGTTATGATCAGAGAAACCATAACAGTGTAAGAGAAGAAGAGATTTAGAGTTGTCCATCTCACTCTGCAGAAGTATTGAGCATAATCTAGATTCTAACACTAACCTGCCAAATGTGCATCCAGGCTCCTCTTTGCACCTTCAAATAAGGACGGCTTGCTGTAATACGTAATGCCTGTTGTGATGAGTGTTTCCAATGTCAAACTAAAGGGGTTTTAACTGCAAATAGCTTGCTTTATTGTACAGGTAGGACTTAAAAGCACCAAGTGACTAAATACGTTATTTGTGATATTTTGATTAATACATAATATTATAAGACCTCATTTCCTGCAGGAGTTGTCTGTTGCTGACTCATAATCGATCTGTTGTTCATCTGTAATATCCAGACTTTTCTGTTGTTCCTCATTTTATATTTGTGCACTTGATTTCTTCTAGACTGACTAGTTTTTCTTTGGGGCTATGATCAAATGGGAAGTTTGAAAAGAATCAACAATTACTAGTTAAAAGGACATATGAGTATATTATAAGCACATAATGATTATTCTTCATATGTATTAATTATTCAAAACTTGGATAACATTTTTACATGTAAAATTAGGATAAATTCATGCCTGTAAACTTGGTGATCATATTTTTTTAAAAATCACTTTTCACACTGGAAAGAGTAACAGCAGTATTAAAGCCTAAAAAAGTGTGATTCTGAATGTTTAGCAGAATACACAGGTAATGTATTAAAGTGAATAATGAAGCAAATAATGATTAATGTCCGAATTTAAGATTTAGTCTAAAATTATTTTCAAATAATATATTAAAACCTGAAAATTTATCATTGATGAATAACATTAGTATAGCTCCTCAGACTGACTCAGATTTTGAATAACAAATGTCAGTTGGAGAATAACAGCTGGCATAGCACCTTTCTGCTACTTCGAGCAAATGATTGAAAGAAGTCATGTCAGTCAAGCAGGACCAAAGAGTTTAGTATCGATATTAATCAACGAACATACTTGGAATTTAGATTTCTCACAACCAATTTTAAAATCATTGGAGAGGTTTAATTTCTTAGTGAGTTTTCACTCTCTTTGTTGCTTTGTTTCCAGTAAAGTATGGACAATTAGCAGAGGCAGATAACTTATTTTGGAAAGATTATCCTGGCTGAATCATTTTTAGAAGCTTTCAGACAATTTTTAAGACTTGATGTGGTCTTTTGTACATTACTGGTTTCTATCCTCCTTTCCTATACTTTTCTGTGGGAGTGAGACTCTCCAGCTGTCCGTGCTGGGAGTGCAAGGGCTGTTCAGTTTGTTTAGAGCTGTACTTGGCTCCAGGAACAGGGATCGTGAGGTTTCGTTCTTAAGGATTTTTTTTTAGCTGCTTGGTTCTTCTTGTGCATCACCAGCTGAGCTAAATTCAGACAGGAATATTCCTATATGCACAGGTTACTTGTGAAACACTGTGCCAGCCAAGCATTAACTACTGCTATATGCTTTGCTGTTATATTGTAGATTATTTTAACTGAAAACTCTCTAAATATGAAATGCATTTATAAGTTCATCAAGAGATCTCAGCAATAAGTTGAATAAAATTTTTTCAAACAGAGAGAAATGCTATCTAGCGTCTGTTAGGAGAGAGTAGAGTTTTTATTGCATTCATAATTGCATGAACAATAGAAGTTTGTTCTTGAGTACGGGCTTGCATGCTGTATACTCTTGTTATCCAATCTCAGTAAGTTTCATTTCATGTATAATTACATTTGAGCAGAGACTCTGGCCATGGTCAGACCTCGCTCTCTGGTAACCGGAGTGAACTTGGTCATGTTCTGTGTTTTCTAGATTGACAAGTGTTGGCTACCACCCTGCATGATCAGTGAGGAGAAGTGGTCACAGTACCCAAGTTGGGACTCACGTATCAGACAGTCTTGGTTGCTTATTCTGATTTCTGTAAAGCATTTTGTTCGCTATAGCTTTATGTTATGTCTAGTGAGCTATGTCACTGCTGAAAGGTTTGACACTTTACCTGCAGAAAGTTTTTGGTCTATGAACATCCAAAACAGAATAAAGCAGGACACAGATGCATACCAGCACTAACTTGCTGATAGACATGTAATTGAGGTACCTCCTTGCTAGACTGTTTACTGCAGATGAGCATGCAGATGTGTGATATACTATAAGTATAGTATCAGTTTAGATAACAAAATAGTGATTCTGCAAACTGCTGGTTAAACACAGACATGAATCTGACTCTGACCACATGTAGACTGTTTCCTTCCATAACACATCAAGTGCAAAACTCTGGGTCACAGGTTTTATCAGCTTCTGAACAAATTCATCCAAATTCTACAGCTGGAATTATACCTATTTCTAGAGACACAGTAAAGGCTTCCACCTGTCTTTATTATATCCCTATTATGCAAGATATAATATCATTCATTAAATAACTTTTTTTTAATGCCATCAGGGACAAAAACAGCATCTCAGACAACCCAGAAGGCCATAGATAAATAGTATCACATATAATAAATGCTTATTCCCTTCTTCAGCAGTCCTTAATCACCTGCAGAAGTTCCAAAGACATGGGACGAAGAGATTAAGAAATAAAGTCCTTTAAGTCTTTGTAAAGAAATTGAGACCCAGAAAAAGATCCACTGTTCTGAAGGATGCCTTTTTGCTATTTTGGCAAACTGCATTGTAATAAACTAGTTGCTACCTGAAATGCTTTTTTATCTTCTACTTCCTTTCTTTTTGTTTAGAGTTCTAACACATTTTAAAACAGAATGTAATTTTAAAACTGATAGTGATGCTCCCACCCATTTGTAAGTGCAAGAACAATGCCAAAAAAGGAAGCCTAGCTTTGTACTCAGTCACTGATTGCTAGTGCAACTAATGTCAGACCAATTCATAACCAACAATGAAGGTAAAGTGGATGTGAGATATCCATGTCTGTAAAATTACTGGTTATTTTCAAATTCACTCTTAAATCTAGTGTCAGGTTATTTTTAAATTGAATGTTAGTACAGGAAGACCAATTATACCAGATTTTCTGAACTTAAATGGTTTTAATTAGTATCAAGTGCATCCAGTCAAGTTTACGGTCATTGCTGCTGAAAGGCAGTGGCTGTGAGATGTGAAGAATTTTTGTTGTCTGTGTCAGCTCCCTCTTTTTCAGTCAAGGGATTTGAACAGCACTGTCTAAATTACCTTGTTGCTTTGGTCCGGGTATGTATTGCATAATAGCAATCAAACACAACTGAAATGAGCCAAAGACCAAACTTTCCTTGAGATTTAATAAAGATATTGGTCTACTGATCTCCTTTGCTGTGTTCTGGCCAAACTAAGTGATTATGTATTGAAATTACAGCTCTTGGCCAGGTCAGCAAATGACAGATTTATTTTGATTTGCCTGATGAGCAAAAAAAGATCCCATAAAACATGTAAGAAAACATAGTATATCTCATAACAAAAACATGAAGACCTAATTTAGGAGAGGAATTCCTTTGTTTAATAAATGGGACCAACAGCTTAAGACACAGTGAGAGATTTTTTTTTTTCTGGGTAGTGTGGCTCTGCAACTGAGAAAATGTAAAGAAACCTATTACATTTACTTCAAAGTGGGTGGTTAAAAAAATTTACGAGAAGTTTGAATCCCACCCCCCCCCCCAAATATCTGATTTTTTTTCTTTTTGTTTATTTGTTTACCACCTTCCTGGGAACTGGGAAACCTTCATGTTGCCAAAGTTGAGATAAGGACAACTGTTTCTTTCCTTTGACTTTCTTTTTTTCTTCTTGAAGAAATTGCCTGAGGGAATTTTATTGACATTATTTCGATTTACCTGTAGAGATAGTTACTGGCATGGATGGTTTCCCATCAGAATTCTTTATTAGCTTTCAAAGCTAAGCTTTCTTTGTCACTCAGCTGGGTATTTTTACAGATCACAGCCAACCACAGGAGGAAGGAAAGTGCTGTTAAACACCAACAGGATTCCCTGGCTTGGAAGCAAGCCAGTAGATAAATTGGGGAACTTGCAATATCAATCTGCAGAGAGCAGAGGATGAAGAACCATGGTACTGTCTCCTAGGAGGAGCATATTACCTGTTGTTTGGAGCTCAGAAACAGCAAAGATCAATTGATTGAGAGAAGCTGGGTAGATGCCAAAGGATCAATAGTAGTGGGGATGATCATTTGGTGGTTGTTTTGGGTATGGAAACATCAAGCAATGAGGTAGAAGCTGACTTCTACAAAACCATGAGAGAATTGGGAACTACCAGAAGAAACATGGAGGAAAACAGGCTTGAGAAACCCTTGGGAAGGTGTGATGGTAATTTTTGCATCTAGACAGAAACGTATCTGTACATATGCATATCATTTAGAATGAATTATATAAAATACACACACACACATATATATATATATATTTTTATATATATATATATAAAATATCTTCTCTCTCCCTTTTTTAATGTTAACAAAGAACCATACTAGAAGAACACAAAAAGATATGTAAAGTTATCAAAGAAAATCATGGAGCTTTTATTCTGTGTCAACAAAGTAGAGAAGTATACTGTTGGATTTAAATATTTCTTCAGCAATAAAAATACACTGACTTCGTTGGAAACATTCATCATTTGGCTCTTGATTAAGGAAAGAAAAGTGCGTGTTTTCTACTGTCTGGAAGACGATATTAAACTTAGCAGAGTGCTGGGATTGGAATGTCAAGTATCAGATGAAAGGGAAATTTTCATAATACATTGGTAAGTCTATGTTATTTTGACATCAAAAATTGTAAAATCACTGTTATTGACGCTGTGAATGTGGAAAAGATGTAAACAAACCAATGTTTCTTCATGAGGATAAGGTATCCCCAATGTGTTGCAGGTTGTAGGTAGGATGCTATGCAACTTAGCTATCTAAGGTTATAAAGGGCCGTTATGATAACGGTTTTGCAGAGGTGATGCTTGTAACATCTCTTGGTCACCTTGCCTTGTGAGCTAGGAATGTTTTGACCATGAAAGGGATGATATCTTGTGAAGAATGCTGTGCTTTGGTAAAGATGCTTCGTTGTTTTAGAAATAATCCTGCTTATTTTTTTTTTGAATGCTACTTAAATGAGCCTAGAATTTTCTATCCTAAACTTTTCTAAAAATGTTGGTGTAATTGGTCAATCAAATGTAGCAGCTGTCAAATAAACCTTTTCTAATAAGTAACTAACCTGATATTTAAAGCCTACAACCATACACGTACACAAATACATATAAAAGACAGATACTAGCAATGACAAAAGTATATTATTATAGGTATGAGATGTCAACCATACCATCTACAGAACACTTGCAAATACAACACTCAATAAAACGAGAAAATTTAATATTGAATATGAGTAATCAGAAATATGCACGTCTTTCCTGCTTAGACACTTCTATGTACTTGAATTGATGCTGTGTAGTCTCCATTTTTCTTTGTGATCTTTTTGTGTCTTATTTTATATATTGATTCCTTATTTAATTTAAAAGTATATATTATGTTTACTAGAAAACTAATCAAATTTTCGTTTTAGACATCATAAGAAAAGAATCATAATGAGTTGCAGAAGACAAAAGTAATTAGTGAGGAAGTTACCAGGCAGCAGCTCAAAATACATAAGCACAATATAGAAACTGCTGCATAAATATGAAAGTTACTGGAATTAATACTGCCGTCCAACCAACTTTCTAAATCCAAGTGAACATGTCTTGCTGTGCAATCCCACATCAACATGATATAAAAGCAAGCTTGCAACATCTTTGATCCAAAGAACAAAAAAGAGACAATATGTTTCTCAGCTCTGAGAAGTGGTTATTGGATAAAAGAAAAATAGAGGTTCATCTTTCTTGACTGTACTCCTGCCCTGACATGTCTTTGTACAGTGTTGAAACCGTAACATTAAAGCAACTGTGATGATGCATGATTGATGCTCTTTTTCAGCCTTAATTGAAGAGTAAGTATTTCAAATGCTAATAATTTGATGCAGCTAGGGGCTTGTAAGGGGTATGAGAGCTGCTGATGTTAGGTGCCATGTTGCAGAACACCTTGTGCTGGTGGAGCGTGGACAGTCTACAGTGAGCAAAGAGGCTGGTGTCGTGCAGTGCGTGTGAGTGCACCTCCAGGTTAGGTGGTTTAAGAATAACTTAAGAATGAGAAAAACAAACTCGTGGTTTGTAGTGTTATTTCTTTAACTTCTAGCACAGTATTACCCTGTGGCCACCCACCAAAATTAGCAGGAGATGGGCGCTCAGCATGAGGGAATAGTTACTATGCTAGTATTTATGTATGAATAGTTCTGTTGATCTTAAACTGGAGGGAGATGGACTGAGGCAAGTCACAATTTACGCTGGTGTGTTGTGATGGGATTACACTAAAGTAATCATACTAATCAATGACAGTGTGCTCTGTGTGAAGCCTGAGGAAGTACCCAATCCAGGGAATTTGTTTTGAAATTTGTACAGCTTCAGTGATCCATTTAATGATCTCTATGGGAGATCTTCCTCTGCATAACTCTCTTTTTATTATTATTATTAAGCTTCTTATCGTTTAATATCAGAGAAAGTGTGATATTGTTAAGAAAATGCAAACACAGGTTACGCATATCCAGTATAGCATTTCCTATTAACTGCTTCACAGAAGTGTTTAGAAATTGATAGTACAAAATTTATGGCAAAAGCCAGCTTTTTGCTTCCTCCCACCTCGCCTCCAGCTGTGTCACAGCTAATTTGAGTGATACACCTAATTATCTATTAGCCAAGGTTATAAAATAGAATTAGTCACAGCCCGCTATGAAAAATGGCTAACAACTTTCTGCTCATTAAAAATCACAGCATATACTTACCCATATTTGATACAAAATGACCAGAGTAAAATCTGTTTGAATGAATATATTAAAATGATTCTGCAAAAAAGATCATGTTAATTGAAACAAAAGCACCTGGAATGAAATGGCCACTTACCTTTTAAACTGTAATTCCTAAAACATTTACAATCTTATGAATGCTTAGAAAAGAGCTCACACTTCCTTTCTAGCTTTGAATCTCTAAACATGTGGGAGGAGAAGTGCTTCATTTCTCACTTGCCATCCTGCAGTTCACTAAAAAACATCTTGACCTTCAATAACAAAACACTATTTTGAAAACTAATGTGTGGTGCAGCTTGCTGTGTGTGATACATATTTATTTTCAACGTAAGTAAACTTCAAAACAAAAGTTGAATCAACAAGTTCAGAAAGGGATTAGACAAATTCGTGCACAGCATGGCCTAAGTGGGATAGACAGAGACATATTCTCAGTCTTCCCTAATCCTACAGCTGTGGATGCTGGAGAGATCAGAGGGAGCTGGAGCATAGAAAGTGGCTGAGATCATGGGGTCTCAGCAGGATCTTCTGTTGCCTCTATCAAAACTGTGGGCTTGATGAACCACTGGTGTGACTTAATACTTCATTTCTTATGTATTTTTTATAGACTCTTTGTCTAGTGTTATATGAATATGGAGATTTTAATGTATATCTATTTTCTGCAGTTATTCTTTGATTAGTATACTGACTTCCAGAACTAACAGGTCACAGTAAAAAGAGAAAAAAAAAAATAAGGCACAATAAAGGCACAGAAGTCTATTAATGGCCAAAGTTTTATGTTCTTCATATATACTGGTATTTGTGTGTGTTTCTTGGGTTGTGAAACTCTACTATCCTGTAAGATACAGGAAATAATAATGAGAGCAAGTTTTGAAATCCCAGGCATGTTGCTTAACTCCCTGTCCCCGTGTTTTCCTGAAATGCCTTAGCTTCAGTTAATACTTGGTGGCATCATTTAGTGAGGGCTTTTTTTCAGGGTCAGTTATCACTGTGAGCCTAGGAGACGGTTTCAGTCAAGCAGAGAAGGAACCCACTGAGTGAATGACAGGAGCATTACCTCGCAAACTTATAAGGGTTTGGTGTAACTTGACTGTCTGACCAACAGCTGACAGCAGCTCTGATGCATACAACCTCTTTGCTGAACCCAAATTATGTATGGTTTGTTTAACACTCTCCCGTTTCTGCTTTCAAGTTACAGTGACCTGTTACATCCCGGAGTCCAAAATGCAGTAAGATGGCTTAACCAAAAAGCCTAAGTTGCAACGATCATGTGTCTTTCTCCAAATTACGCTTTAGGTAGCTAATTATTCCGGATACCTGCCAGGGTTCCCATCCCTGCAGGACAACACAGATGTCTTCATGCCATTTAACAGCTTTCGGGTGAGATAGTGTAGCAGGTCAATACTGGAACTGACACCCGGTGCAATAGTGAAAAAGCTTGGCCCTCATCATCAGGTAAATAATGTTTTAATATAGAAGACTCTGCCTGATTTAAGCAAGCTGGGTTTACGTGCTTATGGGTCAGGAAAATATTTTTCATTTCTTCTTTTATTCAGCTATCTTGCCTGTTTTTTTAATATAAAAGCTCTGCATTGCTGGGGTTGATTCAGTGTATTGTACTGACATTCATACTTCCTCTCTTACATGAGTAGTATTAGTTTTTCTTCTATAAAAAAAAAATCCCTTGCTTTTGCCAATGTATTAATACAACCCAGCAGCAAGTAAGATCACATTATTGCTGATTGCATTCAAAAAGACAGCCCATTCGTTTCACCTCTCTTAGCACATGTGCAAAGTTCCCATGTACCAGGTGGTTGTAATTAATCTGAAGTGCAGTTTGGCTGACAGATTACTTCCTGTTCATTGGGTAATTTCACTGTTCCAGTCCCAAAACAGGTGGGTAATGGGGAGAGAAGCCTTATAATCGGTATGTACATTGGTATAAAATCTTTGAGAATTTTCCATAACTCCTGCTGATGCAAGCTCATACTCCATAAATTAAAATAATCCATTTTTTGGAGATCCCTGACACACTGGTCTTGTGGTTTAACTTCACATTAAAAAGGAAGATCTCAGTAAACACAATGTAGAAAATGTAAAGTAGGTTGTTTATGGGGTTTTAGCTGAACCTTGTGATAAGAAGAAATGCACAAAGGAGTCTGCCATTCGTAGCTTTTAAGTGGGTAGCACGTAACCCAAATTTCTGTTCTTATTTTTGAGGCTTGCTTCATAACAATTGAGATGGATAGATGACATTGAAAGCAAAGATTCTTAACATTAGTTGAAATAGTAATGAAAACAAGTTTTCAACTCATGTAGAGGCAGCTGACACAAGCAGTATATGTGGAAAAATGTTTTACGATCATGCACAGAGATATGTATGTGCCTGTGCTGCATTGATGCGTAACTCTTACAAAATAGCTAAAAGTGGACTTTTTTTCAACTACTAATACTTCAGAGACTTTCTTAAGCCTGTTGATGTTGAAAATGCTAATGTATTGAAATAAAAGCAAGGTAATATTTCTGAAAACTGGCATACAGAATGACACAAAATCAATGTTTTACTTAAAATAATCAATTTACTTTATTATTCTAATAGCTAAAGGTTGGTAATTTGTGTGAGGTTAGTATCCCATCAAAGTCTGTAATTTTTAACTGGAAATAAAATGTTTATTTTTAAGCCATTCGGTGGCATGATAGAGATATTCAACCTAGTTACACATTTGTTAGTTGGATACGTATCTACTACGAAAAACATACCAAAATGTAACATTAATCGAATCAGTGAACCACAAAAATGCAATACTTTCTTTTTCCCCAACTGTCTTGTAAACTTCTTTATTTCTTCGTTCCTAGCCTACATATTTAGAACAAGGCTATTTAAAAGCACAGTAAGAAAGCTATTCTAAAAATTTTCTACCAGGTGTCAGTAGAGCTGAGTAAAAATCTTCAAGTTTCTCACTGGAAAATGCTGCTTTGTCATAACTTTGAAACTTTTGTAGGAAGTGCATTGCTTTTGCTAAAACTGGCCTTGCAGGTCCATGGAAACCTGGCTTTTTGTCTGTGCGCCCAGCTCATTCACGCTGTTTGTCCCGACAGCTGAACAAATGACTGCACAAAGTGCAAGGGAAGGGAGAACTGGGTCTGGAGCACCTCAGGTGCACCTTGCAGAGCAGGCGAATTTCAGTGACTTTAAATGATTGAATAACTTGAATTAATATGTTCCAATATTATCTCATATTCATACTCATATATATGTTAAAAATTTGGTCACATGATTGCAAAAAAAAACCACATAGAAAACTAGCTTTATTTCACAAGAAGAAGCATTCACCTGTGGTTTTGGTTATGGATTGAAATTCGTCTGTATTAAGTACTATATAATATCTATATAAAGTACTTTCATCAAAGAGAGCATGAGTCACCTCAGTAATAGTTGTCAATGATGTTTGTACTGGTGATATTCAACTGGAGAAAAAACTCAACTAAAAAACCTTAGGGAAAATTACTCTTCTCCTTACTCTTCTAATTGGACAATTTTATGTGAACTAATATTTGTCGTTGTATAGGGCTTTCAAGGGAGCCAATTACATATTTTCATCCATCAATCTTGCAGTGTTGCAGGCTTTCTCTGAGGCCTTTTATAGCTTACTTCTTGTAAATATTGACATAGGTCTTGCTTTTTGGGAGACAGCATTTATAGTCTACTATAATTATGACTGTTACTTCTGCTAATAGTCTGTCAAAAGAAACACTTAAAAAAAAAAAAACTGCAAATGAATATACTCCAAATAAGACTGGCTTCCGAGAAATTCATCTGGCAGAGATGATGCAAGGCACATATTTTGCTAATTATTATTCCTCTTTGACAAATCTGTAGCAAACTGTTGAGACCAAATATCATAAATGGGAAATTTTACAAATCTTTCTGTTGGTGACTTACAACAGTTGTAAGGTCAGGTTGTATGCAAGTCTGGTGATATCCACAGGCAGGTATGTCGATGTGTGTTTCTTAGAGGTTACTACCGAAAAAAAAAAGAATTACTGTTTTGTGGAGAGCTTTTATTCTGTACCCTTCAATATGATATCCGAGTGCATTTCCTTAATATAGTGAATGACAACATGACCAATATGTTTTGTGAGCAAGTCTTCAGCCCTCCTGTCCGTCCTTTCTTCTCCTCTCCCTCTGGAGAAGTTCTGGGTTTCAGTTGTTTGCAGTTTGCTATACACCTCTGTGAACAGCAGGTTAAAAAGTGTTTCTTGATCTTGGAGTAGAAAATGGTGAAGCTTGTTGCAGTTCCTAGGGGTGTTGTGAGCTGTTTGGACTGGTCCCCAGGATCTCTTTGCTTCTGACCCACTGGGCCAAGAGTGAACTCTTGGGGTTTTCCGACACTACTTTGACTTGTGGAACTGCTGATAGTGATCCTCAGCTCCGTGCATCCCAACTTAAATTATTCTCGACCTAACTCATGAAATCCTTTAAATATAAAGGCAAAAATGATGCTAAAGAATATGTGATTCTTTTTCTGGTCTCCACCATAAATGGAAAATAGGACTTTTCTCCTCTTGTTTTGAAGGAAAAAAAAAGAAAACCTGGAAAAAAAAAAGTTAGTTTCACCAAAACACTTAATCCTAAACTCCTAAAATATTCTAGGAGAGAGCTCTTCCTTTGCGGAAGAGGAGATAGCATGAATGCAAGATGCAAAAAAGAATATGTGAAATTTTTCCAAGAAGGAAGAAAAAGTATATTAAGCTTTTAAAAATTAAAATAGAGACAAAGAGAATAATAGGTTTTTTTTTTTTTTTTTTTTTTTTTTTTTTTTTTTTTTTTTTTTTTTTAGATACAACAATGGTCTTATGGGTAGCTGGATTATTGGTGTTGGATGAATTCAAATTTAGCAGTCTATGAGAAAAAACTTTCCCATTGCAACAAACTCAGTAGCTAACAATCTTACTTTTTCCAGCAGCTCCTTCACTGATAATTTTGAAAATGGGATATGAGGTCATGACTTGATTTATTTTCACCTTTAAACTCTTGCTTTAGTGTGTGTGTGTGTGTGTGTATATATATATATTTACAGTACATTGTTATTCAATACAGTTTGATGTTCTTAAGTTCAGGATAGTACAGAAATTCAACTCCAGGTGGAATCTCTAGAATGCTAAGCTAAAGTAGCACAGTAAACTTTGTCACCCCCCTTGAATTATAGATGATTTTTTTTCCGGAGTAAAATGGATAACTGAAAGAATGGAAGAACACATTACTACTTTTATTTAGGAATGTTTATTAGCTGTTTTTTATTTCAAAAGATCTCCCCATAGCAGTTCAGTGGTAGAGTATGTGATAGTTGAAACCATGTCCCTGAGCATTCTGATTTGGTGAAAAACAAATGCTTTAGATTAGAGGACTAATAAAGATAAATTAGGGAAAACAGAAACAACAGCAGACCCCAAAACTTCCTTCATATAACCGACAGGCAAGAATAGCCTAAATTCCGGGGGAGGCCAGTATGTAGGTGGTGAGCCAGCGGCAACAACAGTCAAGTACAGCTCTTATGCCAAAACTCGGCCTGACCAGCACAGGCAAAGTATAAAATACTCAGGTAATAACTAGATAAATTACATTAGGTAATAATACGCTCAGGCTCTATTTTGTCAGACAAAAAAAGCAGTGTAAGAAAGTTATACTGTTTTGTTTTAAATTGTTATTTCACTAAAATGTGTCTACTATGAAGAATCCAAGGTCTTTTAGTTTGTGTAGTTTGAGTCTTTGCCAACATAACCTATGCTAATGACCTCATTCAAAATACACTGTGAACAGTCTGAGAAAATAGGAGAAGGTAGGAAGAAAAAAATCACAGGGAGCTTTGAAGAATGGCTTGTGAACTGAAATCAAGCAAACAGCTCCTTCCTTGCTGCTACCATTCAGACACGAAGGAAGGCAAAGTACATTTGCTATTCAAGTAGAAGAGCTCCTGCAGCACACGATTTGACTGATAAAGTTTAGCACATTCATCATGGAGGTTAGGCCAGCAAATTACTTATCTCATGCTTTATATGTATGAATCAATTTGGGGAGAGAGACAAAGCATTTGAATTTGGTGAACTGGTTTCATTTTTAAAAATTGAAGAATATGCATTTAATGTTTTTTATTTTTTCTTCTTTTTCCTCTTTTTTAACTTTTCCTGTTTCTTTCTTTATCCTCTTCTTTTTTTTTTTTCCTTTCTTTTTTTCTTTTTTCTTTCCTAAAGAGAGATTCTGTTAGGTATCACTTCCAAAAAGTCAATGTCATATAGTGGTCAGAGAACTGGACGGAAAGGAAAAATGGTACTTACCTGGCTTTGCTTATAAGTTGCCCTGTTAGGCAGGTTTTATACTTCATATTTCTGTACTTAAAAGTACCCATCTGTAAAACTGTCATAAATTTCCTTTTCACAGGAAAGTTGTGAAAAGCAAATTCATAAAAGTGTTTTTTTACACCTTCTGATAAACTATATTCAAGCAAATAATCCTGCTTCTTTCCCATTTGTGAAAAATTTGCCAGTTGGTTAGCTGCAATTCTTTGATAAAGCATCTAAGAAAACAAATATTTCATTTACAGGTCATTGCAGAAAGGTCACTATTTATAATTTTGTCTTTATGGATCTAAAGGAGTGCCGCGTAGTTTCCCCATTTAGATAATGCAGTGGTACTGTGATGAGTCTCTCTTACCGTTTACAAATGATCTACAAACATCTGATAAAATTTTGAGAGGTGTTAGCATTTCTGCGTAAGAATTCACTTCAGTAGATTGATGTCAGCAGTATAAACATCACTGCCTGGACTCGTCACCCTGTGTTTCTGTTTCAGGACACAACTCACCTGACTTACCTGGGATATCTACTGTAGGATGAGACCAAATGTTCCCTGAGAGTGTCAGTTTGTTTGTAAGAGACCCGGGGTTCGGATGTAGGCACCTACATTTTACATGCCTAAGGTTAGGTGAGACTAATCCTAGTACTGAGCACACAGTAAACCAACGCAGTGAGAATAATTCTAATGAGATTTTTATTGCAAGCGTTTATTTGCACGAGTGCTCTTGGAAACCTATGAGACATCTGGAAATACAAGCTCTTCTTGCAGGCTTTCCAAGAGGTAGTGTTCTGGATATTAGTGTACCAGCAAATTCTGATGACAAAGATATTCAGATATATTTTTAAAGTGTGTGTGTGCTGGGGGGGATGGAGGGGCAAGTATTGTTATTTCCTAGAACAACAGCTGCATTCTTACTGTTTGTATTTGATGCCTGAGGGTCTGTGGATAGAATTAGGAGCTTGCTTTGGAGGAGATAAAATACAGAGAATCCCAGTCCCAGCAATTATTGCATCTTATTTAGGAAGAAGCTACAGTAAGTGAAAGAGCAGTCAAGAGGGGAGGTGATTTGAGAGACAAATGACAGTAAGCAAGTACGTACTTGGAATAATGTTGCTGATTTTTGTGTGCTTTATTAGGTTTGCAATCTATTTACTTGGATTTAAGAGGTCTTTTTGTTTGTTTTGTATTTTTTTCTTTCAGAGAACTGTTGCAGTTCCTTTTTCGAATCTTTTCTTTTACTTTCTTTTCTTGTAAGCTGAGATGCTTTCTTCCTGATGTTTAAAGTTAATTTTAAGTATAATAAAGTTTGCTATTCTTATTAAATCCTTTGGGGGGCATTGGTGTCTTGAATATACAACTGTAATTGTAAAAGTAGCAAGTTAGTACACCGCCTCTCTTTTGAGAGTACTGGTCTTTTCTGGCATATCAGATTGCACAGGTGTATTGTGCTTTTAGCTTTGTTTTGTAAGATACCTGAAATAATGAAGGGAGGTGTATAGATAGGTAAGTAAAGTTTTATTGTCAAATAAAATGATACTGCATCTGTTGTAAAGCTAAATTTTTTGAGAAGTGCTTGAAATGTTTTTTTGGCAGAATATTGGGAAGGTCAGACTGAACAGGAACTGAAAGTTGGATATTGTGGTACTTGAAACCTTTTGTATCCCATTTAATGGAAGTTTTGTAGCAATACAAAACTGAATGAAATCTCTCCTTGAAAAAAGTCCCTATGAAACATGCTGTATAAGCAATGTAGGCTAAAAAGGAGAAGATTACAGACTTTTTCCATACACTGCTCTGTAATGTGGACAGCTTGGTACAGAAAATATGAGAGAAGATAATTGTATGTGACTGATATGTGTAATGCCATTATGCATCATTTTATTTCCATGAATTAGAATCCATCACCTATATTAAAATTCTAATTATGCATGTAGATTTTAAGTATGCATTTATATCATGGAAAACATAAATTAGGGATCACTTATCTACTTATTGCTTTATTCCTTCCATTTCTTCAGGGACAACACAGAACTACTTTGCTTGTTTAGCTGCTGGAAATAGCAGTAACATGATTTGTATGTGCATACCTTTGGTATTTAACATCAGCCTTTAATCTTCATGATTCAGGGAATACAAAGCAGAGATAAGTAACAGGAAACCTAGAGAAATGATTTACACAGGAAAGAAGAATAAGCTCAAGCCCATGGCTCAGACCCATTCGGAACTATCATACCTTTCCTTTCTTCTATGTTGTAAAAGTGTATGAGCAGAAAGATCAAATATAAGAATTGTCTGGTTTTTTTTTTTGCCCCTCCTGCCTTCGGTGCCCCCCCCCAAAAAAAAAGAAAAATAACAAGCCATATAGAGAACAAATCCATCCAAATGAAGATAATGCTTTTGTGCAAAGAATTACTTTTGGTGATGCTTCATCCCTTCATTAAGGAAGTAGCACTATCTTCTACAGAAGAGTCAGTAGGATAGCACCTCAGGAACTGTGCCCAAAGTCAAAGCCTGCTATTGTAAAGGAAAGCTGTTCTCAATATGCTTAAAATTTGATATGCTCAGATATCCTCCCTTCCACTGGAAAATATTCATAACTTTGTGGATCTAAAGAGTTTGAAAATTTTTATTCTAGAATAATTTATCCATAGCAAAGTTCCATCAGGCACAAGAGTCAGCTGTCATGACCTACTGTATGGGGTACTATACATGCTCACGTAGCAGCAATGAAAGACAGTTTGTGTGACAGAATCAAGATAAGCACTTACAGAAATAAGACATGGACCCTTTTTGAAGAAGAGGAAATGTCCTATAACACATTTCCAGTCCTCAGAAACTACAGTGATTAGATTAGCTTTTGGAGGTGGTGGCTTCTATGTGAAAAAAACAACCAAACAACAACAACAACAACAAAACCCCTCAAATTCTTACAGTTAAATCCTAATAGATCTAAGGTGAAGTTTGTTATTTGTTTTAATGAACTAATAAAAAAATGTTTTTAATGAAAGAAATAATTGCCTTACAGTTGCTGCACAAAGCATCCATTGATTTTCTTATCAATGCACTGCATTAACAAATAAAACAACAGTATCTGCAGTGTAGCCATCGCACCTCTCTTCTAACAGCTACTGGCACATGTAGTTAAAAGTATGTTTGAAACCTCTCCTTCAACAAAATGTGATTATCCCCCCCCCCCCCCCCCAAAGCAGATATGAAATAATTTAAAAGTCAAAGGATTCTTCATTTTATAAATGTTACATGTAGAGCTTTCACTTTGCAATTTTTCAGTGTCAGCTACGATGAAATTCAAATGAAATAAATGTGATTCTGGTTATCCAGTTCTGCTTCCAAAATACTTCCAAATGCTAAGCAGGCAAAGGCAGTTACAGCAGGATTCTTTTGGAAAATCACCAAAAGCAGCCCCATAAGCAACAAAGGAATTTGTTTACTATCATTACCAGCTGCCTCAGCAGCCTATGGGATTCAGTGTAGAAGCAAGTAGGTAGTGTACATTTCAGCGAGGAATCTAGGCTCTCTTCCTTCAGATATTCCAAATACATTAAATGCAGAAGATGGTTAACCTTTTTTTCCTCCAATTATCTGCCTGAAATTCCAGTCTGTGAGAGAATCTGTTGAGGAGCAAGCCCATCTCCCAGCTGCATCATGACTCGCCTCCCTGTATGATCAGGGCAATATCTCGCTGGTTGTAGTTTCTCTCTGACGCCTGTTTCCCTGATGATCCCTTTGGCACTGGCGAGTCTAACATCTCCTCCTCCCACTCTTGCCTAGTCCACCACCTTTCAACATTGCCTCGGTGAATGACCGTCTTGTTCGAAGGCTCCATCCATTTTTGTGTCTTATATAAAAACTCTGGAAGCAGATGGCTTATCTCAGCAGCCTGCCTGTATTTCCTCTTGATAACTTGCTCTGTGCCTTCAGGCTGGAGAATATGTAAAACGTCTTTTCCGTCTGTTGTAGACTTTTCCCTCTGCATGCTGTTTGCTCCCATCTCCTTAGTTGTGGATGATCAAATCAGGTGGTTAAAAGTTGTATTTGTTAATATTGTGTTTGTTGACATATGTTGTATTTATTGAACTATGTTTAAGATTTAAATGCCCTTCTATTTTCTGTCCAACTTTCCTCTGCCAAGCGTGTTTTCCAAATGACAGTCTTCCCACCAGTCTATCTTTTAAATATGTGTTATCAGTAGTTTCTGGTGGAAGCACAAACAAAAACTAAGTACCTCAGAGTACCCCAGATTTAACTTTAATTCTGATCTGTTCAAACTAAATGCAGACTCTTCTTTGAGACTTTTGTGTGATAACTTATTTTTTTTCTGGACCAGTCTGCAACCAGAAGAGGAAGAAGTATGTCAAAAATATGGAGGAAGAAGGGTTAAAGAATTATCTTCTCTAAACGCATGAGTGGGTGGGCATAAAAATGTTATTATTTTAGGTGTTACAGTGTTACTGGATACAGTGAAATTCCACAGGTCAGCAAGGCAAGGGAGCTAATCCCCCAGCCCAGCTTCTCCTGTATAAAAGAAAGCTTAATCCTAATAAATTCCAGGTAATGTCTCCCTGAGCAGTGAGATTCCAGTGAAGAACTGATTGTGTAGGCTTCTGGACAGGCTAAGAACAGCTATATTTTGTAGTACTCCAAAATACCTGAGGTAAGGGTTGGAGGAAAACTCCCAAGAGCAATCTGTTTGTATTTTGCCTGAACTGTCAAGAAACTGAGGGGAAAGAGATGCTCTGACCGGTGACCAAGGACTGATGCTACAGAGAAAATTGAGTTGTTGTTTCTGCTGCTGCTGATCTTGATCTTGTTTTCATATAAATATGATGAAAGATTAATTTTAGAATGATTCTTCCAAAGGCTGATGCAGTTGCCTTCACAGGAAGGTAAATGGTGGCAGCTTGCTGTGAATGAAAGCATGTCCTCAGCGCAGGGCGCTGGTGCTGTTACTCACGAGGTATCCGTAAAGGGGTGCTTTGAAAAAGAGCAGGTAGGACTTAGATGGTCTGAACACTGACTTTTCATTATCAGCTGAGTGAAAGGATGCCCTCCTCACACTGACGCTAATTTCCACTGGGGCTCCCTTTGCCTTTCCCTTCTAATTACGCCGTACGGTTTCAGGAAATGACCCCTCCCTATAGCCCTGCTCCTTTAGGAGCTGCTGAGATCTGTCTTTCTTTCCAATTCATGCTATTTAATAAACTCTATGCAATGGCATATACAGAAGCGGGAGACTGATCTGTTGATACAGGTGTATAGAGATAGAGACATATTTTATGTCCCACCAAAGGAGCTTCCCCATTGTCACGCCGTAAATAGTCTTTAACAATCAAATAACCACAGGGTATCTCCAGTATGCATCCTTTATCTGAAGTCCTCATTAGTTTAATGTAAGATCGCTGGCCTTAGCTTGCATTTTATTTTATATGATGAGTTCCTTTTTACACAATAAAGCTTATGAAAGAAGAAATTGTTGGCTCATAGGGAAGAGATGGATGAATATAATAAGGCTTCTGTTGGAGGGATTTATGATGTATATTTAGCATTGCAGACAACATAGTAAATCACTGCCACGGCCAACGTGAAAGATACATTAGTTGCCGTTTGTTTTTTTACCAGCCTATCTAGGTCCTTTTCAGATGTCATTCTAAAGATTTATAAATCAGTCTCATTTCATGTTATTAAAAAGTCTATTACACATTATAATGTAGCTCTGAAACATGGCAAATCATTTTCACATTCATTGTTGCTGGTACCATTAGTATCTCCTCCTTATTCTATGCTGTTTCAACCTAGGCAGAAGCACTGGTGGCAATAGTTTGAAAACAAACGCTAGCAGGAAATCCAGATAAACTGACTGTGAGAGGTGTAATAGTCAAGAGTTTTCTGCATTCTCTTAGGATATGCTTGTAGAGTGATGTTGTTATTGTTTGGTCAGATGCTGCTGTTCATCTTAAAACACTGAAAAGAAATTATTCTTTTGGAAAATGCTTAGAACAACTGGCATAATACTGTGCTATATGAACCACATCCATAATGTTAAGAGTGGCAGTATCTATATCAGATGAACACATGCAATTAGATTTTCTGTTGAAACTTCATAGGAATGTCTATGGACACATTAGTTGAAACTAGTATTAACTCATGCATAAATATGTCACAGCACATTTAATACTGCTTATACAGTGCCCAGCACAATTAGATCCAAAAAGATTATTAGGATTTTTAATAATATAAAGGGTAGGAAGAGAGCTGCAAACTCAAAGAAGGGAAATGGCATTTGTATTTGAGTGCCTATTCATAAACGACATTTTTCAGTTTCCATCAGTGCTAGTAGCTAAATATGGGAATTTAAAATGTTACTCATATCAAGAATAAGTGTGCTTATCATAGGTAATTTTATATTTCAGAAAAAGACTTGCAAATTAATCTGGAGTGTGTATGTTTCTTTTCTTTTTTTCTTTTTCTTTCTTTCTTTTCTTTCTTTCTTTTTTTTTTTAAAAAAAGAACAAAAAAACCCAAAGAAACAAAGAAAACCACCAGGTACCCCAGAGGACTGGAATATCAATGATAGTCTCAGTCAAGAGGAAATGCAGATTTACAGGAAGAGGTGGGATACTGAACAGGCATGATGGAAAATTGATAAAGGAACATTTCTTTTGTAGCTCTCAGAGATAATAATAATTAAATATATGGAGAGCACTGTCACTTCCTGTGTGCATTTTCTTCAGTAATAATAATTTGCTTACTCTTTCATAATTTTCTTGGGATCTCTTTTTCTCAGGTGCATGGGCGCATTGATAGCTGAGTAAAAACAGGTAGTTTCTATTATTCCTATATCCGGTCTTCGGTTGTTTTCTAGATTGTTTGAACATTTTATGCCTTACTTTCTCAAGACACTACTTGTTGGAATGATATTTTTTACATAGAATTTTTTTTCCAATCAGTGAGCATGTCCTGATCGTTTTAGCCCGATTACTTTCTTAGCTGTGTTTCATGATTCTCCTTTTGGGTCCTTTAATCATACCGTGGCTGATTATATTGTGTAATGGCTGTATATGTCAAACTATGGGAAACTTTGCCTGAATAAGGACCACAAAATTGGGTTTTTAATAAACAATTTAGCATTCTGAGGAACATTTTTGTAACCCTGAAATATTAAGTACTGTAATTTGAGAAAAAAAGTGATGTTTTGTTTACTTCTGGTTTATTTTACATAGAACTTAGTACTTGAGCATGCAAGTTAAAGCTCTTTTACAATTTATAAAAAAGAAAACTTATGGCAATACTCTGGAAAGGAACCTCTAAGGAAAACTGTTCTAGAATGAGCTAAGTTCTGTCCACTTTAGTATTACTTTATTCTGTAGATAGCCCCAGCCGCTCTTAATTGTGAGCCATTTTGCATATTTTGTTTCATTATATATGATCATACAGTTAATTTTTATGATGAAATATGGTAATATGAAGCCTGTACTCTACAACTTCCTTTTGAAAGTCTCGTCTTTGTTTTAGAGGACTGAAGGAACTGAAGTGTAGGTTGTATATTTGTAGTCTATACGATCAAGAATTTATTTTTAACTCAACCATGGCTCCCTTGTGAACCTCTAAATTCTGCTGGGCAACTCTGAATAGAAAACATCCTCAAACATTTGATACCACCCTTCTTTCCTTAATCTACCTTTGGGGGAAAAGAATCTTTAAGAAATATCTGTAGCTGATATGTTAAACTCAACAGCATCTCACCTTCGGTTTCTCAGGCTACAGATTGCTTAGGTTTTAAATGTGGAAAAACTGTGTAATTGTAACCAAGATGGGGCAGCCTGGATTTGAAAGGTCTTATTGCTAGAGATCACAGGATGATGTGGCTTTCTGACAGAAGATAAATAAATCCAGTTAATATAATCTTGCTTATTCCCTTTGGAACGATCACAAGAGGTAGAAGAGCTGCCTTGTGTGAAACACACCAGGTTTGTTCTTGCCCGTCCTATTCAAAGCTCACGGAAACCTGTTATGAAACACTGAAAGAGTTCAAGGAATTTTGTTGTTCATATTTATTGTTCATATTCTGATTGGAGTTACCTCCAGCTCTTGCTTTGTATCTATTTTGCCAGACCTACCTAGCTTCAGTGTAGTTAAAATACAAGTACAAAATTAGATTCTCTGAGTTAGGTGAGTATTGTCCAGGGTCTTTCTCTGTGTAAAGAGGCTTCTTTAGGAGTTACTGAGTTTTGCCAAAGATATGACTTATTGGCAGGATTGATTCATATCCATGCTGTTTCCAGATATTTCTAATTCATGCTGTATTTCCAATTTTAACTTCAACTTAGGTAAAACAGAGGCTGTGTTAATTGTCAAAGAAATTTTTTAAATGACTGGCAAAGTTTTACACTTCACTAGAAACTTGCTGTTGTGGTGAAAAAACTTCTGGGCAACAATTACGGTAAGAACAGATGTATTTATCTGCCTAACTGTCAGTCAAAAAATGGTACTTCTGAAGCATAGCTTGTTCTAGAATTGCTGGTGCTTTGCTCTGGCAGTAGCAGGCTGCACAAGAGTATCTCTGTGGGCTTAAACCTAATCTGAAGCTTAGCGTAAAGGCATAACAGAGTTGCTGGTCTTCTGACGGTCAGCAAGAGAACTGGCAAGAGCCTTTATGTGAGCTCCTCTGTGTGCAGCGGCTGCTGTTGGACACTCAGACCAAACAGATCTGCTTGCCATCTCCCAGGAAAAGCCCCCAACGGCTCAACGCCGTGACTCCAGGTGCCATCAGCTGGAGCGTTTGTACTCAGCTGGAACACTGGAGACCACTGTCCGGGAGTAATGGTAAAGCTGAGGGAGGCGAGCTGCCAGTAAATCTTCAAACTTGAAAAACGTTTTTTGCATTCACTTTTAAATTTTGAAAAACAGGCACAGACGTTCCTGTGATAGGTGCCTTGTGCATGTTTGCAAGACCATCATCAATAGCTCTCTTTTTACAGGCGCAATCCCCTCTGAGGACCAAAATATCTCTTTATCTTGATTGCCTGAGGACAGAATCCTCCAGGATAAGCAAGATAATAGGAGCTGAAATAGCTGCAAGTCCCATTAACTCTAACTATCATAAAGCCCAGATAATACACACTCGAACCAATCATTATTTATAATGAATTCTTAAAATATGATACAATGCCTGAAGCCAAACTCGTATTAAAATCGATATGATGTCACATCAGTAGTGATGTGTCTTTTGGAGGAAACAGAAAATGACTACAAGAGAATACGTACGTATCTCTGAAATTGTATGTTAAAAAATAACATATTTGCAGTAATGTAATGCAAGGAACATCAGCATTTGTGATCTGGTGACAAAACCTTTGAGCTCTGCTCCTACAGTTTGTGGTATAACCAGCAGCCACTGAAAATACATTATTGCTTTTAAATCTGTGTTAGTGTTTTTGTATCACTTCCAGATTACACTTACAGGCAAATGCATTATATAGCATATAAATTAGTTGTAAAATTGAAATAAATATTATTTATTTCACAAAATGAGATGAATATTAATATTTTTTTCAGCTAGGAAGGTGATGACACTGTTACCATGTATGCAGTCTCAACAGTGAAATACCAGTGGGCTATTAAGTTGCTAATATTTGTTTCTGAGTCCTATTCAGAAGAAACAGCAGGAAAAAAAAAAAAAAAAAGTCTCTCAAAAAAAAAAAAAAAAAAAACAAACTCTGAAAGACTGGAGGCAGGGAAAATAGAAAATTTAATTTTAGCTTTTGGATAAAGTGGTTTAATTAGGGATCCTAAAAATCAATGTACTTTTGTGAGCTACAGGTGTCATAACTAGATCACATCCTTAGATTTTACCAATATGTTTAAAATTCTACAGCATTGTTAGAGCAACTACTGATGAACTGGAAGAGATGATCATTAGCAAAGGGACCAAAAGTGCTGATGCATGCTTAGTCAAGATCAAACTGTTGTAGGAATTTGAGGAGGATTAAATTAAAACATGGAACAACTGCATTGCAGATGAAATCCAACACTTTCAAGCAACAGTGTGATACATATTTTAAGATACCAAACTGTGTCAGATTTTTATTATGACAACAAAAAGTCCAAGTACCATTAGTGGGAATATGTAGCAAGGCATGGTGTTGTGTGCTTCCAATAGAATAAACCTATATGAGGACTTAAAACAAGTAATTTTCATTTACCCTTTTTCACAATTTATATTCCTATGTATAAGAGAAAACATTCTGGACCTAAAACTACTAGCAATGTGCAACATTTTCCTAAGGATACATATAACTATATAAAAAAATAAACCTCTCACACATTCTAATCATATTTTGCAATTATTACAATAAGTAATTTATGCCAACTTTTTTTTTTTTTTTTTCCTGAATGATATCTCAGACTTGCATTGTTTTTTTATCAGGAGGAATGAAATCCCACGTTCATCCTTTGATCCGTATTCTCAGCTGCTCAAACTAGATCTTACGTAACATGAGGTGCTGGTATTCCATGATATATTCTTTGACTAGCATTTTATTTATTGACAGTAAGGTGGATATATTTTTTAATCCTCTAATTGTTTGTTCAATCCAAGGAAGACTTTTTAGGATTTATATAAAACAGCTTTCAAAAATATTACAAAAGCCATTTTGACCTAAATTGTTCCAGATAAGCATTAAATGTGCATAATATGAAATGTCCTCTTCATATGAACAAGAATGAGGTGATCTTGAAAATATGTTTTGATAAACACTGCTAAAGGTAGAGGAAAGACAGAAAGAGGAAGAATGATCTTTCTTGAAGTCTTCCTTCCTTTTGAGCATCATGAGTTTTCATTTGAATATACTCACTGAGTGACCTCTATTAGAATGCAAAATGGTAATGGACAACAATTCCCGGTCACCAACATGCTGCATATCAACATATGATGTAAGTATCAGAATCCAGTTTAATATCTCCAGTTTTTCCTGCTCATATCCAGTCTGCTCTATCTATGACAGTTATTATAATCAATTTTTTAGTTGATTTTTAGTCCCTATGTTGATAGGGACATGAAGACTTCAAAACTCAGAAGAAACTGAAATGCAACTGTTCATATTGGAATGTTGCTGCTAGAACAATCCTAACAGTATACACATTTTTTCTTAATTATTGGCTTTCGCAACTGGCTTTTGCATATAATGCATGAAAGTTAAAATATAGATATTACTTATGAAGAATAAATTGCATTGTCAAATACACATGCTGAAAATTGCCTCATGGGAAAACTATTTTTCTGCATATCCTCCAATTAAAGTAGTGTAAATGTGTGAGTTTAAACACTGCTCTTTTTAAATTCTGATTCATGGATCTTCAGAAGCCTTATGGGATTGTAGCCTTCTGTGTAAACAAGACACCCTGAGAAAAAATATTTATGACCAAATAAGTAGAAGGGTGTACAAACCAGAAAGATCATCAGCAACATCCTGGCTCTGAAAGTTTTTTAGATGACTTTTCAGGTCACTGTGTTTATCATGTGCATACATAATGCAAAAATGGACTAAATGCATTAATATTGCACATGTGAATCCATGCAACACTCTGTTTGATCTGGTATACAAATAAAAATAACAGGAAAAAAATATTCTGGTAGAAGCGGGCTTGCTATTGACCTCAATGGGTCTTCAAGTGCTACTATATTTTGCTATTCAGCTGTGCCAGCTGAATTCATTGAAAACTCAGTGTACTAGAATTGCTCATTGCCATCCAGTAATAATACTTACATTGTCTTAAATCAAGCCTTACACTGTCTCTGTTGTTTCCTTTCTTGGCTAACCTGTGTTTTGAGTATGCTCGTTTTTCTGGCCTACAACTCTTCAGATATGCATAAATGACACAGTAAACGAAGATTAACCATGATAAGTAGTTTACTGGTAGTAAAAAATGTGGATATCTCCCATGGAGGCTGAGAAAAATGATTTGACTTCTTTGCAGTCTGCTGCTTCTTGGAATGAATAAAGCGAAAATTTCATTTACAAAGAAATATAACTCCATTTATCCGTTCTTCAAAAATAAATCCTTTTAAACAAAATTAAATACAGAAAACAATGACTTATATACCTAGTTTAGAATATGGAAAGAGTATGTATGTAGTACAGTCTCAGTAAGCACAGTTTCAGAGTATATGGACTTTTTACTTACCTGTAGTTTGTTTCCATTTGACTGATAGCTGCTAGTTCGCTCAGCATACATTTCATAATGTGTATACCTCGGGGTAAAGCATAATACATAACAGTAACATGTATCTCTTACTTAGGAAAACAGATGAGGAATTGAACAACACTTAATATTGTCATATTTCTCCTCTTTGGTAAATTTTTTGTAGTTTCCTTTTAATTTGGGGTTTGTTAACTGCACTGGAATGCATCTTATTGAAATCTTTTTCAAAATACCGAATTTACAGCTTTACTCTGACAATGAGAGCTCACTTAAGAGGCAATTTAAAGGGAACATTTTAAGACCCATCCATACTGAAATTTATATTCTTTACCACTCATTCTGGAAAACAAGTAGTGTTTGTTTCACATCTGTTTTGGTATTTTCAGAAGCAGGTAAAAAAACAGGAAAAGAAAAAAAAGTGCTTTCTGTCTGCATCCAGTAATGGGTTTGTAGGAGCAACAAAATTTTTTGTATGAGGGACAGGGTTCTTTTGCGTTACCATTTAATTTCAGCTAGGGATTTTTTAATGAGTATAGCAAAATTTACACTGGTGGTGAAGCTCGTGTACTTACTGAATGAAGCTCTTGTGCAGCTACCTAGTATGAATCCTTGATCAGTTTGTCAAAATTGAAACAAAATGGTTCCGTGTCGATACGTGAATTTTGCATGCGTCTCTTGTACCCGACGAAAGTCGGAGCCAAGGGCTGGCTCGAGCAGCCGCGGGGCGCTCCGCGGCTCCGAGCGGCAGAGCCGCGGTCCCGGCTGCACCCCCAGCGCCGACTCCGAGCCCCGGCAGGGGTCAGCTCCTGGGGCTTGTTTCCTCCAGGGAGAAAATTGGTGGGATCACCTCTGGTTAGGAAAAACAAGAGGAAAAGAGTGCTTGAAGGAGGTAACGCAGAAAAGCTCCCTGTGCTTGAGAATCTGTTTATTCAACAACACGTATAATAGTGTTGGTGTTGTTTGCTTTCTTTTTCCCAGCCTTGCTGACAACTGTGGACATATGTTCTTGTACTCCCTTATTATCACTCTAAATTTCAGTGCTCACGAACGTGGATATTTATTACTATATGGCAGCTTATTTTCAAAAATGAGGTTAGCATATTTCCCTCATTTTGTATGCAAAATGTGATTGCAGCTGTTTGTGTGCGTGCATTTTTATGCCTTATGTGTATGTATACAGAGTCTACAATTTTAGCATTTGTATGTGTACATAAAATTCTGGAATTTAACAAATTAATGTCAATTCCATAAGTCATCATTGATAAAAGATCCTGTTTGCTTTTGCTTCTGAGATGAAAATATGTCGTTTTTGGGGTCCCCTCAGTATATACGATTGAGGGAAGAAAAGTCCGAAATTATTTCTGGGGTTGTGCATGTGCAAAGTTGAGCATTTAATTTAGCAGGAAAACAATGTCCCTTAACCACTACCACTTAAACTTTTCTTTTTTCTATCTTACAGTGCTACTTGCTTCTCTTTCTGCATCAGCTGAGGATTCAATAGGTTGTGCTTATCTTCTTTTGCCCTAATGGGGAGAGGCTTTTTCTTTTCTTCTCGAAGGAACCTGAGGTATGATTTTATTTCATTTTATTTTTTTCCACATCCAGAGGGCTGAGGTTGGAAACTAGTGCCTGCCTCCCCACGTGTTTTAGTAAGTCTGGTCAGTCCCTTCTCAGTTGTGGATCAAGAGTGCTGTAGTTGAGGAGATGACTGATCACGTCTCTCCAGATGTGGGTGGTATTTGGAAGGCTTTTTTTTTTTTTTTTTTTTTTTTTTTTTTTTTTTGCTAATTTAAGGCAATGCAGAAAGCTATGTGAAAACTTCTAATTCAATTTTAACTAGTAAGCAGAAGTGCAAAGAGGACAGTATAGCCAGCGGCAGCAGGACAGGGGCTGGAAGGGTGAGCCACTTTCCCCTGCCCCTCTCACTTTGGTGCTCCCTGCATTCACAGAGATCTGATAGATCTTATTAAATCTTGTGGGTTTTTTTGTTGTTCATTTGTTTTCCCTCCTGCTCATCTCCTTTCTCTCTGAGCCATACAAGCGACCTGAACTTCCTACTTCGCTTCTACAAGTTTTTCATAATCCTCAGTTCTGAAATTGCTCTGCCGTTTCCTGTCATCCTTTTGCAATGCAATCTTTTCATCTAGCTATTCAAGACTAATCTTAATAACATGGTTCTAAAAAGAAAGGTGATCATCCACCAAGGACAGCTAGCTGCTGTGTAGTATGCAGGAAAACAGTCTTTGGGAGCACAAGAAATAGAAAGATATTTAATAGCGTTGTTATGCTGATCAAGGTGCTTTAATGGGAGTAGCAAGCAGTAGGAGAAAATTAAAAAAAAAAACACAAAAAATAAAACACCTATAAAACTAACATATCAAGGAATAAAATAACAAACAATTTTATGCATGAAGCAAGGAATATTAGGAAAGACTGACTACTTATTAGGAAAAAAAAAAGTGCATCCTCAGAAGCACTTTTGTGCAAAGAGCTCCAGAGACCCAATGCCGTGGAGACCTTGTGCTCTGACCTGAATTTGACTGCAGTGTCAGACTAGCTGGGCTTACAATAGTATCGAGGATTTCAAGTAGCTCAGATAGTAGCGAAACTTCTAGAAATTGCTTGGTGGACATGTTTGGCATAAGATAATTAAGGTAGTAGCTCAGTGGGAGTCTTTAGAGTTTATGCATCTATATTTTATTACGAATTTATGCATTTACAACATAAATCATGCAAATGCCAATTTATTTTCACTCTGAGATATAATAACAGTTATTGTGCAGATTTAACTTTGACTTTGGGGAAAAAAGTCATTAAGTTAAACTCTGATCGGATCTATGAAATATGTGCTTTTATTTTAAATTCTATGGATGTCTTTCTATGAGTCCAGCACTAAGATTTCCTTTCTTGATTAAGCATTAAAGTAATTATATTTACTTACAGGATCATATTTATAGTAAGTCAGTAGGACCCCTACTAAAAAGGCATGCGTATGTGCATTTTAACAAAGTAGTTGCATCTTTAAAAAACAAAATAAATGCATATTTCTGAACACGTTGTTCATTGTGTGCTTGCTAAACTTTTGCACAGAAATACTTAACAACTTAAACTTTAGATCATTTAGGATCTACCAACCTTTCTTCAGATAACAGTAAACTTCTCCTTAAGCATTTAAAGAAGTTCTTCACACATAACAAATGAAAAATACCTTGAATAGAGTAATATTAAAGACTTTGGGGAAGAGTTGTGCTATTAGTAACATATTTTTTCCAAAAAGTAATGTTCAGTGATTGTCAGCGTTACAGATTAAGCTTTTATTTCAGTGAACTTTGTCCCTTTTAGAGGTTTTTTTCAGCATTCATAGGGCAAGTCTAATAGTACATTTTCTAAGCACAGTGATGGTTGTTATTTTGCAATAAACACTATATTGCTAGAATTAAAATGTTTACTGTTATTATTGCTTTGGTGAAGAGTGTTCATGACCTATTAGCTATGACAGACAGCAAGGATACCATAGACCTCTGCGTGTGTGCTGGCCTTCGGCAAATTGGCTACGTAAAATCTTTCATTCTTGCAAATAGCCCTTGCTAACAGAAGGATGGAGAAAGTTTTCTTGTGTGTGGTAGAACAGGGTTTATGACTACTGGATTCTAGTTGTGTGTAGGAGTTATTTGTTGCTCGCCTGCTGTCTGTATCTGCAGGTGGATATGGGGGTAATATAGGAACATGGGGTTTATGTGCAAATATGTGTACTTGTATATGCACGTGTCTTTTTAATGAGGATGCAAATCCCAACAAGCCAAAGATGTAGCAAAATACTTAGCGGAAAATCAGATCGTTAGTATTTAAGACTACAGTAGGAATATTTTCAGAGAAAATGAAAATAAAATGTATTATAAGGCTTTAAGAATATTTTAAAAAACTTGGCAGTAGCATGTGGTTGCTTGGCCCACTGTCAGCAGAATCACAGGTGCACAATGCTAAATAATATTTGTGTTCATCTACTGTGAAAATGTGTAGTGTTCAATAGTTTTGAAGATGTTTTTTCATTAATTTTCAGAGATGCGGTAACTAGCAGATGCACAGAAGCCTGCAACGTAAAATGTACAGGGACACTTGTTTAAATAACCTTAAAAAGACATCTTTTACAACAGGAGCATCTGTACTGCCTTCAAGGAAGAGAGCAGCAGGCTTTACTACCACTCAGAAAATACTACTAATTCAATTCTTGCTCAAAATTGCTATTTATAAAACACGAATACAATCAGAAAAGACCATATGATACACTGCAAAATTTAGTTCTGAACATCTTTCCCATAAACAACATGGCTGTTACAATACAAACATGCTTTGAAAGTTGATATGGGAAAATGTGAGTGTGGTAGTCTCGAGTACATAATACTTATGTCAGCGTTCCCTGTCTATTTTTTGTAAGATTAAAAGTTTAAGTTTCATAAGTTTAAAATAGTCTTTTTAAAGAGAATTAATATATGCATTTTTTAACTGAAAAGATTATAAAAAGGCCATGTGGCTCAAAATGTGGGGGTGAAATAACTTCATCAAGGAAGTGAATCGTTCTCAATGTTATCAACAAAAATTTTTTTTTTTCTAATTTAGACATCTGTCCTAATTTTCACCTGAAATTACTTCTAATGTTCCTATTTTAATTTTGATCATTTCTGGTCCATCCATTCTGTCAGGCAGCCTGACTTTAGAAATGATGGCAGCTATGCTGTCACTCTGCACATTCATTTGTTGTTTATCGTACAATCTGTGCTGCGCGTAAGACTATCGCGCTGTATTTTGTCTGTAGCTGTCTTTCATTGCTGCTATCAAATCCTAGGTTTTATTACAGATAGAAGTCCCCACAATCAAAAGAAGGGGAAAACTTTACTCTATAAATAATTATAAATAAATACTAAGATGAATGCATCAGCAGCAAAAAAGTTTCGTTTAAAAAATCACACTTAAAAGCAACAAATAACCAAAAAGATTATTTTCATCATCTCCTGTTTTAAGAACCTCTCCACTTGTAATTCTGTATGTTCAAAAACATCAGGACTTCATGATACACCTTTAGAAATCTACCAAAACAAAAATGAATGCCATTTAGTGTAGATGTTTTGGAGGATGGTAGTAAGATGCAATGTTGTGTCTTTTGGACAACATCTAGTTTTGGGGAAGAGCTGGGATGTTATCTATTTATTTATTTATCTTCCTATATTCTGGCGCAGTCATTTTGATCTCCAGCTACAGAATCTCTCCAATATTTAAAGACATTTCTGAGGACCTTTTATTTCAGGGAATATCCATGCTACCCTGCTTTAGACCTACGACTATGGCCTCCTTACTCTACTACATATAATCTCCTGATATAGACAAGATTCCCCCCAGAAAAATTCAGAGTGCTTAAGGTAGGCTTATGCTCTGATTTGCCTATATTCTTAGTCAGGTAGGGACAAGAATGTAACATTAAAATGCATAGGATTTCTGTGTGCTGATGTCTTGCACTACGTTGCATTTACTGTTAAAGCAGTATGTTGCGCGTAGCTGCTTCGTTTGTAGCTTACAGTTAAGTATGACTTCAGACTGTGAAAGTTGTTCCACGTGGCTTGGCACCATAGATTTTTTTGAAGAAAAGACATAATCAAACAATATTGTAAATACAATGTATGTTGGAAAATTATTATTAGACAAGATAGAGTCTGCACTTTTTCCTTAAAAAACATTCAGCTTCAGTCTGAGAAAAAATGCAGAAAACGGATAAAAGTTGCACAGCAGCCTGATATGATTTTTCATCTGCACACTTTCACTACTCTTTGCTTGAACACAATTGAAAATGATTCAGTGCTGCCAAGGAATGAAGTGGTGTTTCCAAATGCCAGTCAACAGGAAAATGAGAAAAATGCTGCAGACCTGACTGCTAGTGTGCAGAACTCAGAAGTGAAAATAAAACGGCAATGTGCTTAAGGGTCTTACCTGATATGGATACAAAGTATCTTAAATACTTAAATATTTTTAATACGTTCCATGAGAACAAAATTTTGAAGTCCAAAGTAGATATTGTTTCATTCTATCAAACCATTTTAGCTACGTAACTCCAAGAAAATAGTAATTTATCCTTTATACAGACATAATTGGAATCATCTTACTGCATATTTGATATCCAAACAGTTTTAAAATAGTTGTGTTTTTAATATCTGCTGCTCTTTCAAATGAATTTTTATAAACCTAGTATACTGCTAAGGTCTGAATTCTTATTTGAATTAATAAGTCTAAATACCTTGTAAAAAAGCCTAAGATATATAAGGCAAGTTGTTATTATCATGGGCAAATAAATTATTAGTTTTGAGATATTTGCACAAGGGAATGTTACAGTACTTACCTCATTCAGGTCACAATCTTAAATGAATCTGCTTAAATGCTGGAAAATAGTGGGGATGGTTTCCAAGTTTCTGCGTATTAATAAGTAGTTTGATGACCTATGTTTCTATTTCCCACTGTCCTCCAGCTCTCTTCCAAAGGCCTGCTTCTGCACTGGGAGGCACTAGAAATAGCCCAAGATAGCCAGTTTGCATTGTCCACAAGAAAGACTTTAGGGAGAGAAGGATGGAGTAATTTTATATGATAAGCTCTGTTAGTTATGTCTACTGTTTGCTTATTTCTCTTCCTTCAGGGCTAGCCAAGTCAGCAGCATTATCCCTTCCAGTGGCAGCATTCTTGGAAACCAGTAAAAATTCCCAGCTGGCATCAATTGCTCTTGCTACATAGATTTCAGATTCCTTGTGCTTTAAAAAGCTCTCTAATAGCCAGTAAAAAGAGATGAGGAGCAAGAAGTTAAGTATGTTAAGTTCTCCCAGGCTAGACCTCTCAAAGGAGAACTGAGAAGAGTTCCCATCTTTGCAGCTCCAGAGTACAAGTACACAGCTGAAAAGTGGAGGTGAAGAGTTGGTTATCTGGATAAAATGTTAAAGAGATTTTAAAGGTCACTTCAAATATATCAGAGTATTGATGAGACTGACTGAGGTGTAGTTGTATTTGGAATGTCCTACTTCACCGGGTACAAGCATAAACATCAGCAAAATTGCATGGAAGAGTATAGAGGATTCTCACGCTAACATGATGAGTTAAGGTTAAAAACAAATAAGGTAGTTTTAACTGAGCTGATAAAAGAGAATGACAAGCTTGTAACATAGTGTTAAGGATGTGCTGCTTTCTGAATGCTGGCTTGAAAGGCCAAGTGTCTTTACAGGTTTCTTAGAAAATATTGATCCAGCTAGGGCTAACTGATATTAAAAAAGCAGTGGTATATTCATTAAGCAAAAATTCCAGATGATGTATGCAAATTTGCAAACAGGTAATCTTGAACAAAATAAGTCACTAGTTTTAGTATTCTTTTGCCTGTTAATAGCAATTCCTTACATGCTGACAGAATTATTAACACCAGATGAAATCAGCTCTTATATCACAGGAGGGAAAAAATGATGCTTTCTTTCTCTAAAACACTTTCTATCTTGTTTGTGAATTGTGAATTTGTGAACAAGTGAGAAAGCATTACTTTAAGAACGTGTGAGTCAAGAGGTAGTTAAAACTATATTTAGGAATGTAGGCATGCAATAGTAATAAAATTGAGTACCTATCATATTTAAAACAGTTGTATTAAATCACTTAACAGTGGGAAAATTTATTCAACAGAGAATAGGAATATAAATTAGAAAAGTTTTAAATATTTTTAACTACTGGGCCTACTGGAGGGTTCAGAAGTACTCACACAGCTTGGGGTTATTTTCAGTCTGTTTTGCTAGGCTTTTGTGCTTTTGAAACTTTAAAATGCTGAAAATGGAGCATCGTTTTTGAAAATAAGCAGGACTAAGATCTCCATGTTTTATGTGTGCATTTGACTGACACGGAAACTCTCTAGAGTTCAGATGATTTTCTTATGTAACATCGTTATTTGCTTATTTTTACTGACAGAGAGCATAATGCTTACTCCTTTGGGGCTTTGTTCTCTTTTCCCTCTCTTTCGCTATGTGTCTTTCATGCATACTTGCTATTTTAGACAACGCAGGCAGGTGATGGTTCTTTTCATCCTCTCCAGATCTCTCAGCGTGAGCTCCCTTGTAGTCCTGTTCCCGTGTTGCTCTTACTACGTTTT
Source organism: Rhea pennata (assembly GCF_028389875.1). Classification (NCBI taxonomy): domain Eukaryota; kingdom Metazoa; phylum Chordata; class Aves; order Rheiformes; family Rheidae; genus Rhea; species Rhea pennata. The sequence goes on along the minus strand of NC_084666.1, from coordinate 55,180,293 downwards.
GCTCTTACCTTGTTTGTTTGTCATACAGATAACGATACTCCCTACAGCTCCGTCTTCAGAGCTGGATTTGCCTCTCCTAGGTCAAACACAGGCACACAAAAGTGTGTCAGCCTCGTTGACACACTTGCCAACATATTCAGCCCATAAGCACCGTCTAAATATGCCTTTGCACTCCATGCTGTGTACTCTAGAGCTGCAATTGACTGCAGACACCGAAGAAGAGAGGTGGTCATGAGTGGATGGAAGAACTTGCCGCACTCTAGAGGGGTGCTTTGGGGCATCGCTGTTTTGTCAGTTCTGGTAACTGTGAATAGATGGTCCCAAAGAGTCAGCATTGCCCTGTTAGTAGGCAGCAGTCAAGGGTTAAACGTGAATGACTTTCAAGTGGAGAGCTCTCAGTCACATTAATTGCATGGCAACAGTTACCTCTAATATCACGTAACTTTCGTGTGGAAAATAAAAAGAAAGAGAAGGAAGGCACCTGAAAGGCAAAATATTAACATTTTAATGTTTTATTGTATTTCTCTTTCCCTTTCTTCATAGAGAACTTAGAAAAATCTTATACCAAAAAGAAAAAAGAAGGAAAGAGAAGCCTGCAGGGCAGATTTGAAGAGGTTTTTGAGAGCAGAAAACACAAATATTTTGTGGGAAGGAGGAGTTTTAACAGAGAGAAATCTGGAGCTGTTTCTGCTGTTGGAGCCCGGTCCTCCTTCCTAGAAGGCAAACACTCATAAAAGCAGCTCTGCTGAAGGCTTTGAGTGAAGAACCTCACTGCTTTAGACAGACGGCTACTGTACACAGTCTTCCCTTCCCTTCGAGAGCTTAGGTGTGCTGGGCCAGCATGCAGCTGTCTGGGGCATTCTGCGTATAGATCAAAGAGAGTCTGGGGATGTGGAGCCAGGTGGTTCTTACATTCAGATCAAAAGAGACGAGCAAGGAAAAGCAGCAAAATAAGTACAAGAAGAACTTGCAAAACCTGGAGATAAATAGCGTAAATCCAAGGTTATAGATGATGTTCTGGAATTAGCCTAGCTTGGCAGATATCATATCTGCGTGGGCTCTGTAGCTCAGATATATCTTAAGTTCAGAGAAAAGTAAGGTCACAAAGTATCACTGTGGGCATCTGCAGATCCCCGGAGATGAGACTGAGACTGGGGCAGGCACGATTCTGCAGGTTTGTGCTGGTGCATGGCTTTCAAGCTGTGCAGCCTTCTGCATAGCTAGACTCTAAAAAGGGGCAATGATTAGAACAGTTCAGGTTATCACTATCTTGTACATCGAATTACCACAAGTTAGGTAATTTATGCAAATCTGATACTTCAGTTTTGGTCATTAAGTCCCATATGCTTGTTCTCTGCAGTTCTGTTCACTCTTGACCTTTACAGATTATTGTACACTGTAGACTGAGTTGGTCTTTTGTTTGCTAAAATAGTTTAAAATTTAGACCACTGCATAGCGATACTCCAAAACTTGGACATTTCCTGGTAGAAATATTTTTAATATTATCTGTGTGTTGACCACTATGAATAAAAAAATCTAATTAGTTTAAACCAAGAGGATTAGTCTGCTGATCAATTCTTTGTCTTAATGCAACTTCATAGTTTGCGATGTTTTCCATGGTTTCAGATTAAGAACATTTTTCTTTAGAATTACATTTCAGAGAGTTTGAGCATTTTCTGTTTAATTAATGTCATATTTAAAATGTTCAAAGAAATGCTCAGGCATTAACCATCTATCGAGACACATCTGAGACTGACAGCATTTACTATAATGATATTGTGCACAGGGATATCGAATGAGTAAAAGATGTGATTGCCCCCAATTACTCAGAAATCATGCCATTAGTGTTAAAATTGAGGACCTCTGTCTCTGATTGTCTATCTGCACAGTGCAATCACTTGTATTTTGAAAAATATAATTGGTATGTTTATGAACAGGAAAGCCTGTGAAACATTTTAATCCATATATGTTTAAGGTGTTTACTGGTAGAGTGCTGATTTCCACAGTTTCTCTTCACATTGTGTATATATCTGTTTCCTTCTCTTTCCTCTTTTTTCATTCTGCACGCCTAAATCACCTAGGGAACCTAGCATAGACATCTTCTCTTCCCAATATATTCTTGCCAGAATTAGGGTGTCTAAAATAACTCTCTCCTCCTTTTTTTTTGCTGCTATGGGAATTTGCTCTGAATCCTGTTCTTTCAAGCTTTAGAACACAAGAGCAAAGTAATATTAAAATAAAAGCCACCTGAAACAATGAAATATTTCAATACATATTTCATCTCATGCTTTCCAGGTCTGATCAAAGCTAGTTTTAGACAAACAGTGGAACTCTAAAACTGGATGTCTAACTATGATTAACACTCAATCCTATTGTGCAGCCTCTTCATGATAATATTTCTGAGACAAGATTTTAGGCATGATATGAAATACCTCCCAGAAATGTGTAAAACTTTCAGTGGGAGAGGCTTGGAAACTCATTCAATTATGAACTAAGAACCCATCCAAGAGTCACTTTCAGTTCTTTGTTGTATCTGGTGATGGCATGAAGCGATGCTTGCTTAATTTTTGTGGCTGATGCCTTGTTGTAACACATTTTTTTTTCCAAATAAGCACTGTATAGTTCAGTGTCTTTCCACATACTTACCATTGAAATAGAGATATGAAAATATTGCATAAGCAGTTGTGAACAGCTTGCAGAATTGGAGGGGGGACGATATGGTTACCCTGTCTTAGGCTTTCCCCCTCCACACATACTCCTGATTAAGAAAGTGCCATAGCTGCTGTAGGAGCAGAAGTGCTGCTGTTTCTAAGCTGCCCTTAGGTATGCGGCTGCCATAGGAAGGAATCGTGGTCAGCAGGGTTTCTCAGACACAATGCACTGCATGATCATCGCTGAAGAGCCTCCATCAGCCCCCTGGGCAACTGGGAGGGAGGCAGGAGGATGTGCCACAGGTCCGAGATTTGACTAGGACTGCAAGGGCCAATCTGTGGGAGAAAATGAAGGTTTCACTTACAGAATAACTGATGTGTATACAGAAGATCTAGAGTGCAGTGTATGTTGCCAGTAGGGAAAGATAAGTAGCCTTATGAAAGGGAGCATCTTTCTGATACCAGATTTTGGATCACATTCTGTATAGAACTGAAGTCCTGAATATGCTAATTGCAAATTTGTGGAGGTACATTGGACAGATTCAGTCTCCGGCTCATTTAACTTTTCACCGACTCTTGCAAATGGTTTTATCAAATGAGATTTATTTAAATGCTTTTAAAAGATTTTAAAGTTATGGCAGTAGCAAATACATTTTAAAATGTAAGGCTGGGAGATCAAGTTCTATAAAGTTAAGAAGTGACAGGCTTAAGATTCAGTGCAACATGAATTTTAACACTTTAAACTGCATGTAATGTTTTATATTTGAGACTTACAAATTAAGTTCTTCAGTCCTGGAGCACTCAACTCCTAGCAGTTCCTGACCTCCTTCTCTGTGTGTGTCTGAGGGTGATGATGGAGACCTTCAATGACCTCCAAAAATATTTTTACATATTCTTCATGCATATTTTCTCTCATGATATGATTGTACAGACATTTTCTTTTTAAAAGAATACCTAAACCATTTTGTGAATAATTGTTTGTTCAACTTTTCTTATTTGTCTTATGTAGTCAAAACTGTAGGTCAATAATAGGCCACTACTTGTTTAAAATTATAAAACACATCATAAAACATATGTAGAAGAGGCCCAAGCATTGGCAACATCAGTTCTACTGACACTTTTTAATGTTTGACTTTCAGACATGGTCTTTCAATATAGGTTCTCCTTTAGAAATCTAATTTCCTGGGGATGCTAGAGAAGAAATATCACTAGTGCATGTGTATTACCTCAGACTGTGAAACAAGGCATGGATGCTATTCCTAGCATTGACACCATGTCTCTGTAAGCTCTTGGTCAGATCAATAGATCTGTCTCTGTTTTTTTGATCCAATGTAAGAATCCTTTTATCTGATCATTTTAAGTGCTCTAGATTTTTTAAATATGTCTAGATGAAGGTGTTATACAAGTGCTTTAATTTTCACATTCAGATACGAACCGCTTAATAGAAATAAACTGAGGAACTCTGTAGAATAACATTCTCTTTCTGGAATATCCCTCAGATCGCGTAGCTTGGTTAATTTCTCCCTTCTCTTCTGACTGTTTTGTTCCTTGAAAGCACCGTGTGGATGTATCATTTACTTTCAGAAAGGAGAGAAAAGACCACATGAGATCCAGTTAACGTTTTTCCTTCATCTGGTTGAAGTCTCTGCTTGTGAGAACGTTGATGTTTCGCCATTTGCACGTCTTGCTGCAGTCCTTGTCATCTGAACGGTCAGTGTTTTAATGTCTTGTACAACCTGTAAATGATACTGCAGGTACACCCACCACATTTATGAACTGAGTTTTGACTGACCTGTCTGTTCTAGCTTCCTTGAGTTTGTAGTTTTACTAGCTAGCAAAGTTTAGTCAAACTGTAAATGGTTAAACCAGCGAGGAGTTAATCTGTTGTATTTCACAGATTGTGTTAGATACTCTACCCCAACCCTATTTTAAAAGCGCTGAGAAGATACAGATGATGTTCATCTGCTGGTTTTGTTTTGTTTTTAAACTGGCTGGGTTTAGACAAGCACCTTGTCACTGAGACGAGACTATCCACAAACTATCTGCTATTCTGCTTCTCTGTCCCTGGGATAAATCAAACAGCGAGGCAAGGAGTCCCAAAAAAGAGCCATCATGCCCATTAGCGGCCATCCGAGAAAGGGTAGATGGGGAAAGAGCAAAGGTAACGGGAGCTAACAAAATTAGTGATGTATTCCGTATTTTTTTGTGTTTGTGAAGGAGATGGAGAAAGAGCAAATGTAAAAAATCAAGAGAGAGTAATAACAGTGTGTGAGAGGAGGGAAAAAGAGAAATTTGCTCTTCCTTTCATCCTTGAAACTAGTCCCATTTAAATGCTCGTCTGAGCCATTTTTTGCTCCTGTCCTCTCCTTTTCTTCTCTTTCTCCTTTATGTCCCCCCCTGGAAAATATCAGAAAGAGAGTGGAAGAAAAAAGCAATAAAGTACCCCCCCCCTTTTTTTTTCATTGACTCCAGGACCTTCTAGATTGCTTCCCTTTTCACATACTGTGAAGTGCTCAGTAACGCTTTTGAATTGCCCACCTGTCTGTATTTCTGATGGTGTCAGTAGTTTCAGTAAGATAAAGAAAACTGAGAAGGCAGGGGGCATATCTGAATGGTTTGCATCCTGTCTTTAATTCACCATGTTTCTTGTACGTGCAAATACATTTTGTGTAAATTGGAATATATATCATAGGAAGAAGTTGCCAGATGGAACTTAAATGCACAGCAACTGATTTGATCATCAAAGCATTTTAATGTTAGAATTTGTTCATGTATGCCAAGTATGAAATATTTCTGAAGATGTGGCCTGGGGTATTATTATCAAAGCATTTATTTTCTTTACACATAAGCATTCTCATTTTCTTTTCTCGTCATCTTTTGCAGTTTTTTTTTAATCAATGTAAAGGGAGTTGAAAATGCTATTTCATCTGAATAGTTAGCATATCAGGCTTAGCTGAAGCAGAGGACTGCAAAGACGTAAAGTGATGGAGTGTGTAAATGAAGCGTTTCTCTTTAATCTTGGTCGTAAAAAGTGCGTTTGTAAGGCAAAGACAAACTTTAAAAAATAAGATAGTTGAAATTATACAGTTTAATCTGCAATTGGTAGGAAAGTTACATTCACCTAATAGTTTCAGCTTTTTTAGGAAAGGAATGAGCAAAGCAAGCAAGTCAGAGAAAATTATTTTCATTACATCCTTACTTCAACTGTTTTTATTCTGTGGCTCTGTGTATGCTTGTGCTGTGGCTCTGTCTTACTTTAAAAGTCAGCTGGTTGAATTTTTTCTTTCACATCTTTGATTACAGCAGCATAAAAATGAATGGAGCTTCATCAGATTTTGGTTTTGGTCTAGGGACTTCTCCCAGCTCTCAAGCCTGAATGAATATTTAAGCGATTCGTAATGCAACAGTTGTTATTCTGAGGGAAAAATAAAAAGCAATACACTACTGAACATCACAGTAGCCCGATGAAAAGGTAACAGCACCTCTGCAGAATACAATAAAATCAAATCCTAATTATTTTGGTCAATTTGACTTGCCAGCAACTCGTGCTTTAATCTCTGCATAAATTAGAAGCCTTCCCTCTGTTCAGATTCCTGTGGGGTTGCTGTCTTTGGCTTCTGTCTACTTAATTCAGCTCAGCTAGAGAATGCTTTCAGATAATGTCATGATATTTCCATTAAAGAATTCAAAGTTGGTGAGAAGAAAGGTGTCAAATTATTCAATCTATTGTTATTATTCAATCGAGATGAGTTTCAGTGACAACTTTTGGGTTTGGCAGATTCCTCAAGCCCTAGAAAGGATGCTAGTGAGTGAACTGAGGTGCACGATGCAAGGGCGAAGCTATTTTCCCAGAGTATCTGCAATCAGAGCGAAATGTATTTCACACTACAGCATGCAAAAGGATCAGCTTCCAGTGCTTGTGGCCAACTGAGAAGAAGGGTATGGCAGCTGTTGCACTGGCTTTTGGGAAGGAGCTGGGCACTGAAGAGGAAGATGACCGATTATTATAGACTGTTTCTATAGATTACATCTATAAGACTGTCAGGCCATGATATAAATATTGATTCATCAAGTAACAACTGTGGCTGTAGTCAGCTCTTGGTTCAGCCTGTGTTGTTTTTTCCCTTTTTTCCGCTCATAAATACGCAGTCTAGCAGTAACGCTGCTAGTCCAGCCCCCACTTTCCCAAGAGTCTAATTCCCTGAATAAAGAACTGCCATTTTGGTTTTTTCTTTACTACATGAAAGATATATGAGTGTGAAGATCACTCCATCTGCAAAACAGAGAAGTTGACAACAGCCAGCATTTCCAAACAACAGGATATCATTAAAGTAAATTAAAAAAAAAAAAGAAAAAGAAATCTGTCAAATATATATAGAATAGTGTAGTTGAAAGAGGTAGTTTCAGGTACAGGCTAGAAGAAATAATGCAGAACCGTAGTCTGACGTGTAGATTCATTAATGGGTTTATTCAGTCGAAAGGATGTAAACAGTTGACTACATTAAAAATGGTTATTTTTGAAAGCATTTGTAACCACTTTTGAAAAACCCTGCTGAATACATGTCTAGGCACCCTAGAGTTCACACAAATCCTGCTATTTATCAATCCATTTCAATGACCTTGAGATGCTATCATCCTGACTACAGTCAGCTATATTCTTAGGAGAGTAGTGAGGGAAGAGCTGGAGGGGAAGCATAAGTAAGAAGAAAAAAAAATAAGAAAAATGTTCTTTTCTGGAGAGCCTGAGTTATGAGATTAGATTATAGCTAGCAGAATCAAGGGCACATAGGCATGGCACATGATGATTATGATTTATGGGAGCATTATAAAGGAAGAAAATCAATATATATTCTAAAAGTTCTGTTTTGCTCAGATTAATCTAAACCCCTCCTTGAGTTCATGATGACAGAGAAAAGCCGTGTTGATAAGAACTTTTCCTTCCCCCCCCGCAACAATAGTTTCAATAACTGTTCATGTACAAATCCAACTTTAGAAAATGAAACCTTTGTAGCTTTTCATTTTTAAAAATAAAAGCCAGTAGCTACAATTTACAATAAATATCTTGTACTTAAGGTCAAATGTGACTTTAGATTGGCATCTGCTGCTAGTAAACAAAGGGATAATGTGGTCCTTGAAGATTCTATTACCAGGATACAAAATCAAAGATTAATCTCTCCACAAGAAACATTTTTTCCCTTCAGCTGTTTCTGGGAGTTTTTTTCTTTGTTCTGATGATTGTAGGAAATGGTATCTTCAGCTGAAGATCTATACTGATTTTGCATGTATGATTTAGTGTGTCACAGATGAAATCAGATGTTCTTAATCATATGCATCATACCTTTTTGTCTAATGAATGTTATCCATTGGATCAATATGCTTACTTTTTGGTTGTCTGGAAATATTTCTTATTATCTTTCCTACTTTTAAATGTATGTATACAAATATATATTTTCCTAATAATATTAAAGTTAATATTTCTAGGTACTATTGAAAAGAAAAATTGCAGTAATAAGATAAATGCATTTGAAGTCACATAGGCAAACGCATGTCTCCTTCACCCTCCTGTCCTATAAACATCATTCAAAGGAACAGTCATTTTGCAGGACTGGGATAGGTAAAGACATAGATAATACTATTCTGTTAAATAAATACTGTAGTATTTTTTAACTAGAAATGTTTTATATAGTATGTATTTTTTTGTGTGTCCATGTGCTTCTTGCTAGTGCTTTGATATTTATAATAGTGTACTGAAGGTTTAAAAAACAAAACAAAACCTCTCAAGCAGCAATATCTTTAAAATTGACAGGAAAACAGCTATTTTTACTGAAAGAGTTTTGCTCTTAGAGGGCTAACTTCTGGATGCTTAAAGTTTTCAAAAAATATCTATAAGAGCACTTTGAAGCCAACACCAATTAATGGAAACAGCTAAAGACAAACAAATGATGAGAAAAGTTAGTCATAAATCCCCCAAGTAAAGGTTGTTCTATCCATGTAGAAAAAACTTCTTTATATACTTTTTTATTTAGTTATGAGGTTTCACATTTGTACATCTTCTCACTGTCTTTTCAATGTCCCTAAAATTGACTCCAACTCATTAGAATGATGGAATTTTGCACTAAGGAATATTAACAAAAATGTGAACTATAAGATAATCTTACTTTTTTTTTTTTTTTTTTTTTTAACAACTGTAAAGACCATTTTGGTATTTTTGTATTTAAAATGCAAACAGTTAAAGATTTTCTCTTAAAGGTATCTATGAATGGTACTGTAACTTGCGTTAGAAAAATTGTAGATAATGAATGCAGTCCTATAAGCTAAGTGCTTTGTAAGCGTTAGTCAGTGATGACTCCAAACACTTTTGTATGGTATAGTATAGAGCAACAGCAATCTGTTTCGTCATCTCAGTTACTTTCTTGGTATAGGCTCTGTCTGGTGGATCCAGTGACAATACATGGAATAGACCTAGGGGGTCCGTGTGGCCAGTCTAACCTTAGAAGGACATGATAGGTAGTGGGAGTGTGCTTTTCACTGTAAAAGTTATCTAGATCCTACCTTTTAAAATTAAATCTCACTTCTTCTCGTTTAATCAAATCATCTCCTAAGAGCACGTGTATATCTTTGCAATTAAACTTCCTAAGTGTGCTAGGGCAGGGTAAAGTTGAAAAATGTGTGTTAAACAGTAATATGATTAAGGTGAGAAGAAAGGACACCTTATGGCACAGTGTGTCTCCAGACAAAGACTGTTAAAAGGTGCCTGGAAGCAAAAGAAGTATAGGAGACTCTCATAATTCACAATAAAAGTGGAGCTGAATTCACAGCGTGCTAGAGTCCAAGCAAAGCAGGCAACTGGTACAGGCTGAACACAAATGTATACTTTTCTTTAAGTTATTTCAAAACTGAAATATAGCTGCTGCATAAGTGAGCATGGAAGGTAAATCTCAACCACAAATGAATAACAAAGATTTTGAGGCTAGTGTGATTCATGAACAGCTGGATCAGTGCTTATTGCTTTGCATATTGAATGACAGGCAATTCAGGTATCTCAGGCCACTACCGTTTTCTGCTAGATACTTCTATGGTCCTCTTCAGCTAACATTCGTGTATTTATTCTCAAAAGGCAAGCAGAGAAATGTATCATTCCTATAATAAGTAGTGAACTATGAAAAGAGGTAAATATTTTGGGAAGTAATTAAACAGGCTCTTTTTCAATGTTCTACTTCTTTTGAAAAGTTTGATCCTGATGGAAGCCAGTACTTCTATCACACACAGAAACAGGATAATTCATTTTGAGGTGGAAGTAAGGAAATGGTGTTTATTTTGAGGGATGTGTCAGAGAGTCATTGTTAACCTTAGTAAGTAACTGCATTTTTCTCTTAAAAAATGATTTTCTATTATTCTAAGATGTGCAGTTTGTCATAAGAGTCCTTTTATTTTTAAATAATATTTAGGAATCTTAACATGGTTCTGTACTTTGGGGTTTTTTTTTTTGAAATCAAGGTAAGCAACTCTTTTGCATGAGCACTGCAGGATAATTCTGGGTCAAAGCTCAGTCTCAGTAAAGATAGTAGTTACCAAAATTTGGTAAATTGTCTAAGAATGTTTATTCAACAAACATTTGTGGATATTTGGCACGGAATGACCACAATTAATTGTGCAAATTTTGGGAGAGACTAGGTTTTTATGAAAGAAGATTAAATTATTTTGTAATGTGAAGCTCCTGAAGCATGGACCCTCACCCCACTGACTTTCTCAGTATTCATGTTTCTGTTAAGTAATTGTCATTCATTTCTAGTGTTTGTCAAGTTCAAAGTCTTCAGTAAAGATTACAGTTTCCTAAATCAACCTTTTTCTTTTGAGAGTAGTAGAATCAAGATTTTTCAAGTTTTTCTTGCTGAAATTAGTAAGTTACTTCAGGTGTTTGAAAGCTAATATATAACAGTGAATAATATCTCTTGTATCCATTTCTCTATTTTCTGCTTTATTCTCTTTTTTTTTGTAATAAGTTACATATTTGACCAATAATACATTGTTAATTCTTTCACATATGTTATTCTGTAATTTTTACTATTTTTACAAATTTTGATGCGTGTAAAGTTTAATTTTGAGACTATGTGTGTATGAAACTCCTAGCACTCAGTGGAAGAAATAGAATCTTTATTCAGTGACTGAATGTGTCATTGCATCCCTTCAAATTTATCATTCTTAAAGGATATAATCATTGTGAAAGAGCAATTCTTGTATAACGTAAAAGAGCTCTTTTCAGCTGTAGCATAGAGAAAAATCAATCCTATGGAGACGTGTTTCAACATTTTCATGTATTTGAGACTGACAAATTGAAAAATCTCTGGCAATTTTTTGAACGTTTTTGTCAGATAAGGAAAAATGATTGAAATTGTCTGTTATACAATCTTCAAGATCAAATAGTGACACGCTCAGAGTGTATTTTGTTATCTCACACCACAGATGAGCACAGTGATTATATTAAAGGAGACATCTTGTCTGATTTTCTATTAACCTGTTGATAGAGTAATGTTTCTCTCACTGAACTTTAGTATTATCATTTCCAAATTTTTAGGTATTTTCAAATTTCAGATCGTTTCATAGTAACACACACTATATATTATTGATTTATATACTAAATCGGTACCTGGATAAATTGGAAATAATCCGCTAAGCAATTGATTTTTCTGTTTTCAGCTGTGGAATAAAAAGCATATTTCCATTGGATATATCATGTGACTAGATAAAAATATGTCTTTTGTAGCTTTAATCGTGTTCAGTACTAGCCATGGTGATCTACCACTAAAGACTAATTTCCTGAAAATTAGCAGTGTTAAGTATGACTATAGATACTTCTTTCATTCTACTGTCCATACCCTTTTGAAGACACAGAGGAACTGACAACTTAACACAAAGAATGCACTACTGACATACTAATTAATGGAGGAAGAAACTTGAGAAGAATGCTAAATAGACCTATGATTTGAATTTCTATCCCCTCCAGGCCTCTCATTTCTAAGAGAGTTTATTTGGAATATAAATGAAAGTATATAAGTTTAACTACGGAAAGTCCTGTTGTCCAACTTGACTTTATTTTTTTCTTTTTTTTTTTAGTTCTGAAATTAATATTTTTACTGACAGTACATAATACAATAAAGAATTCAGATGGATGCCTTTGGAGATAAATAATGAGAAATGTACATGAAAAAATTGCTCCAAAAGGAAACTACCAAGTCCGGTACAATGAAGACATTAGTAAACCTGTAGCTCTGTAGATTATAAAGCATTAGTATTTTACTGCTTATAGTAATCCTTTGTTTTGTTTGCATTTTGTTTTATTTGTTTTCTTTCTTTGATTCTCTCTACTGCACATCGAGATTGCCAGACGGAAAACACTTAAGTAATTTGTCATTAATTTTTCAGTACCAGTTTGCATAAATTGTGTGCTAAATATTTCAGCTGCTGCAATACTAAGGTCAGACAAATGCACAATAAAAAAATCTATTGCATATGTTACATTACTCAGATATTACAGAAGTTGACCAACATTTTGAATGTCTGCAATACTAGTGAGAGTTGCTGGATTGATAAGGTTGGGTATAGCTGCAATGTTGCCACAGAAAGACAAATGCTGATCAGGAGAAGCAGAGGTGGCATTGCACTTTCATTACCAGTTTCTTTAATTGTGTTTTAGGGTAAAAGAGTATGCATGCCAGATCAACCTTTTGTGGCTATCATATTGTAAATTTGTATTAGTTATGTGATGCTTTTTGTTATCAAAGTAGCTGTTTAAATCTGTTTAATTGGATTGATATTGTGCACTCATTTCAAAGGGATTTGGGGTGCAGAGAGGAGGAGTCATTGGCACATTCTGTCTTTCATTGAATACAAACTCTCCTGAGGTGAGTTTTGGCCATTACTAGGCTGGACTTGAAACTGAACTAGGGATAGAAGTTCCTTCATTCTACTTTTTTTAAGCAATTTCTTCTCTGAATTCTCGTAAATGCTGAGCATGTTGTTTTAAACAGTGCATGGAAAGAATGAAGATTGCTGATCAGCATATATAAAAAAAATTGGAAAATCTTCGGTATGTGTAAAACCAATTTATTAGTTCTCACCAAAGTTAACGCCCCCCTACAAAACCAGTTAGCTAACTGGTTTTGTTACCCTAACAAAAGCAGTCAAAAATGGCAGGGATGGTGACAGTATCTTTTAAAAATAATTGACAAATTTCCATCTGCTTTAATAGACATTGCTACATTAGCATCTGGATTGCAAAGGTACTGCAGAATACAAGAAATACAGAAAGGAATAAAAACAGAGAAGCAAATAATGGCCTGCTCCTTCTCTGGAACTGAGGTAGGACGCCAAAGGTGATGACTTGATTTGCTGTACTTTTTATTGATTAAATATTAGTATTGTTGATGTGCCAGGGGTCTGGATTTAATGAACATGCTGAAGCCAGTTCTGACTTTTCATACTGCTTATTAAATGCTGGTTTACCTTTTTAATATCCTTTGTATTTACATAAATATAGCATATCTTTCCAGATGCAAGTGGGAGAAAAATAGAAGCAGAAGCCTGAGCTACTGGCTTATATCCACTAGTCATCTTGCAGTGTTTTGTTCAAGTGTTGCATTATTAGAGAGATTGTCCTTGAGGAAGAAAGTTACATTGTTCCTGGTAAGTTAGCACATAAGTTAAAAATCATATTACACCTCCCAAATGAGCAGATGACATTGCTAGGGTTCTGGCCAACATTAATTTTATGAATAAAGCAAGCAGTGACAGATTGAGTATGAGCCATTGCAGAGTATTCTGTGCCATGACGGTTGCTTTTATGACCTTAATCATTGCACTGCCAGGTATAAAAGGTATTATATATGCATATGCACCGAACACTTATATTTTATGCTGTGAACACATGCTTCTGATAATCATATTTGCACTCGATGAAACTGTCATATTTTCTTCCTTGTTTTCCTCTGTGGCATATATAGAGCTTAAGTAAGACAATATGTTCTGTTATTCATGTGGTATTTTATCTTAAAAATGCTATGGACCACAAAGACAAAAGGCTAAGTTATGCAGGGTCTTGCCTGAGTTTTGAGAGGTGTAACAGTGGTTAGGCAGGCCAGATGCACATGTTTTCAAGGTTAGTTAAACCAACTCTTCTAGCCTGAGGCAGATGTGTTGCCACCGGGCAGCCTGGAAGTGTGCTACTCTTTCTTTGTCTGAAAGCCCATTTGAGTGATTTTCCCATCTTATCTCATCCTTGCTTAGTTGGACCTTGGGTTTGAATTTGGTTTTTGTTCTGTAACTTGTCACTAGGTATGTAACTCCCTCCAAAGTAATGCAATCCATCGTGCTCCCAAGCAAGGTATCATATTGTGCTCCATTTGACACACACGTTATGGCTAATTCCCACCTAGGGCTTGATCCAACAAGATACCCAACCCCTCGTGAAAGATATTGAATGCCTTCAAATGTTCAGTAGACGTCTGAGACAATTACCAGCTTCTGTGCGTTAGCTTCTTAATGCATCGAGAAGAAAGAGGCATGCTATTTTTAGTTAAATAACTCAATAGAAAGCTCATTATGATTGAAATCGCTTAGATAGAATAAGCAATATTTCTTTTAGGCTGCAGTTGTTTAAATATTTATTTAGTTTTTCTCCTTCCAGTCCCTTTTGTTGTCTCCCTCAGAGACTTTCTAATAGCAAGATACACAATGGCAGATGAATTTGGGTAAAATTCTATTCTAGTTTTTCTTTGCCAATATCTATGAAACTTCTTACTTTTTTTTTTTCCAAGAGAATTTGGCAGAACTAGAATTCACTTAGAAACAAAAATAATGAGAGTGTATAGCTACGGGAATTACATAATTTAGCAATGAATCACTGAAAAGGTTTTTATGGGCGAAACAAAATGTTAGGTATTTTAAAGCTGATATGTAGTTCTCTTAGAAGCCTTCCAGGTTTGTTTTGATAGGTATACAAGGCCGACAATTTTAAAACAAACTCAGATGAATCTGGTTTTATCATGGTAAATATATCTGTAAAAATAGATCAGGCTTCAGGTCCCTTTTCTTCTTGTCTGCTTATTGTATGCAATGCAGAATGGAATTGAGGTTGGACTGCAATAATAAAAGTTGGATTTTAGAGAAACAAATTCCCCTTTGTATTAACTCTTGCAATCGTATATACAAAAAACAATGCAGAACAGCAAGTTTTAAATAATGGGAGAAATAAAAAATACTGTGCTATCTACTATTAGTAGAAAATTGGATCAGATAACTTATTCATACTTTCATCTGTGTTGAGAAATGAAATGAGAAAAAGTATTTCCTGGAGTGAGACGGTGGTAAAACTTAAGCATATAGGAAAAACTCAGCCAATCGAGGTGATGTCTGGAATACGTAGTCTCAAATTCAAGGTAGACTAGAATCTGCTGCTAGAAGCCAAAGATGTGAACAAAACTTAGGCAAACCATTTCCAGTGGTATGCAAATAAATAAATATAAAGCAAAGCTAATTAATATGACTTTCAAAGTTTAAGTCCAACAATAAACTCAACTCTAGTTGTAAAGTCTAATTACCAGTTACTTCCAGATTTCATTGAAACTGGAGTATCAACTGACCCCGGGTAGCTGGCACTGCTGGTGGATAACCATTATGATGAAAGTAGCATAAAGGTGCCCAATAATTTATAAGGACAAGAAAATAATTCCATGAGGTAAGCCTCAGTGAAGATGAGAAAACAGTGGTAGGGCATTGAGATGAGATTTTTGTGGGGTACTTGACTGTATCGCCAGTTTTATTTTAAATGTCATAAATGAGCTAGTATCTCTCCAGAGATGCTAACTGACATCTTCAGTCAGTTAGCAACTTGCAGTCATTTAATTAATTGCTTAATTATACTTGACTTAAGGAAAGTATTTTTTTTATTTTATGTAAGTAAATATCTCTAAAATACACACATATATTCATTTTTTAAGATTAAATTTGGCAGTCTAAATATCAAATGTCAACTTTTGGACAGACTGTGCAAGAATTACATTTGAATGTAGGCATAGGTACACAGGTGGAGCTTTTAAATGTCTACAAAACCCTTAACAATCACATGTTTGAAGTGGGCCTTTAAAACAGATCTTTTATAATCACATTAAAACCCTTCAGATTCTTTGATACTTTGACCCTTGTTATCTAACATCAAGCAAATGGTCAAGTATGCTTTCTTGTGCAAGCTCTAGTCTTTCGCTATCTGTACATCATTTTTCAAAGGATTTCATTACAGATATGTTTTTAAGAGGTGTCTTTATCACACAGTTGGAATACTTCAAAGAACAGCAGTAGCTTGACTTAATTTCTTTCTTCATATTAATGAGCTTCTTGCCAAATGATTGATTTCTAACATGCTTATGTAGGCAGACATTGCTAGTCCTCTCTTTACCTCAGTTGGTATTCTAGGTCTCCCTTGATCTCTCTTCTTTGGCTGAAGTATGTATTCTACTGGTTAATAATCACCTCTTTGTAGTTTTAAGAGAAGTTTTAAACATTTTGCCCCATCCTAAGTCCAAAAAGTCACCGTTTATAACAATAAAGCATGTGTTAGACTGCAGAATGTCTTAGCAGCAGTTTCAGCTACATCCTACTTAAATGAAACACTGAAGACTTTTTAAGAACAAAAATACAGGACTAAAACGGCCCTTTTCTGATTCTTTTTATTTACTAAGTGAAGCCAGCATATAAAGATTATTTTTATTTCTACTTTTTATGACATCCAAATTTTTTAAACTTGAAGAGCTTCAGAAGCAGAATTATTAAACAAACTATTAAGACATCAGATGAATTTACACTTACTGTTGGCTCTTTATTAAACCATGTTTCTTGATTATTCCCCAGTAATGCAACCATTTCTACCTGGCACAGTTTAAGAATGTAAATTGCACTTTATTAGTTTCCTAAGGTACTACCGAATGTAAAACTAATCCTACTGACTGACTGCTATTGAGAGTTGTATTAAATACTGAACTGGAGACTCTTTCCACCTAATGTAACAAATGCTAAGTCATTTAGGTGACTGGACTGCTGAATTTTAAAGACAAACTGCTTCTGTTTTTTAAAATTTCAAAACACAAACTAAAGCTTAAACTACAACCAAACATTTATATCCCAAGATTTCACAGTGCTCAAACACAGAAATCTGTTATCTTTTCTTTGAGCTGTAAAGTCTCAAGAATCTCCCTTGAGCAAACTTGAAGTTGAATGGAGCTATATCTTAAATTACAAACATGTTTATACGCATTAATCTGCTAGCAAATTATTTTTATGATACTTTTGTTTTGTTTGAGTCTGAAGAACTGCAAAAACAAGTAATTTCTCTTGCTGCTCTTGATTTTTTTTTTTTGAAAGACCTTTGTATTATTAGTCATATGAGCTATTGTAATTAAATTATCATACGTATACACAAAGGTCAATGTGTAAGCATGATTTATGGATTATCTTAATTTTTAGAGCTTAGTAATATTGCTTAAAATTAATTTTATGGTTTAATAAATAATGTTTCAAAAATGTTCTTCTACAAATGTAGGCTAAATATCTTTACTGTCTGTGCAGAAGACCCCGTTCCTCACCTGAGAGTGCCTCTTTTCAAACAATGTTTAGGCAAGGTTTCTCTCATTGTATTGATCAGACTCCTATGAATTGTCCTTTGCTTAAGGACAGAAGAGTCTGACTGTCTTCTATGCTTATGTGAAACTCCTGCTAAATGCATCTGAATCTGAACGCATGATATTTTAGATAGCTGATCTCAGTGAGGTTCCATCCAGGACAGTCCTAAGATGTTGAATTGTCGGAGTATTGTATGGCTGACTCTTCTTGAATTTTTTGGTGGAAGAAGATAAAATAGAAAGCTTCCATGCTGGTCAGTATATTTATTTTTACTTTGTGTCTATTAAAATCCATATAGTGAAAAAAATAAAGATTGCTCTTTTGTGTACTGTTGTACTGCTTAAAACGTTAACCTACTTTAACCTACTTCTAGAAGCAAATGATATGCTTCTGTTTTTCATGTGACAGGGTAGTCTTCCAGAAAACATTTCAGCTGGGGCCAGTGAAGAGGAAAGTTCAACACAGAATCAGGGTAACAACTGTAATGTCGTTCTGCCAGATTTTGAGGCATGACTGCAGAAGCTTTTTTAAGTAATGTGTAACAATACTTGAGCATTCTCTACATTCCTTTACTTTTATTCTTTGACTACTCCTGTGTGTTAATGAAATGCAATTTTTTTATAGAAATAGGTCAGATAATAACAGTATTCTTATATTTCATAGTTATATAATTATTGTGATAATTTAGAACAAATACAAGCTCTTCTTGTACTGTATCAGCAGTTAGTCACATTTGTATAAGGAAAACACTGAAATGTTTACAAGAGTAAACACATACTTACAATAAGTTAATATACAGTATTTTTGAATGCTTTGATTTTCAACTGCTTTTTTAGGTATTACATAAACCATGTTCCTGTTTGACCTCCCACCTGTACTGCTGGACACGTAGTATATTCTGAATGTTAAAACACATGTATTTTATAGAATACAGAAATGACTGAAATATAAGATGTTTCACTCCGAGATTTGTATAACTATTTCCATATGGCTTATGATGAAAATCTGTTGCAACTAAGGGCTGATAAACTTAGTGCTTTTATTCCAGATGGCCTAATTTGTGCATCTGCATTAATATTAAAAATTTAAGTGTTTTCTTAGAGAATCAGATGAATATTATCCTGGGAGCCAGGAATGTTTCTTCTGGGCTCATTTCAATACCGCAGTTCTTTTCTTTCTATCTCAAATCCATTTTTTTTCTTTTTTCTTTCTTTTTTTGCACGTATTCCCCTGCAGTATTTAACTCTAAGTGGGAGAACTGTTTGTGAATAGATATTAGAGATAACAATAAATTTATACAGAGATTTTGAATAAAGTTGTTTTTTTTAGATAAGGTTAATCCACTTTATTTGTAGCCAAAAGCAAACATAAAGGCTGAATAAATATTTAAGTGAATCCAGCTTGGGTCTACAGAAAACGTATGTAAGACAAATTGTCTTTGTATTAAACTTTTTTTGTACAAAAATGTTTTTAGTATCTCATTAAAAGTACCTCGTGGGTAAATTTTCTGTTAAACCAATATCCTTCATAGAGAAGGTAAACTAGGAACTAATGGAAAAGTTTCTTGTTTCCTTATCAAATAAAAGCTTCATTCTCAGAATAAGAGCTTGTATCAAGATACAAGATTGTTGTATATTTTGACAAATTTTTATGTTTACTTAGTATGTTAAAAGAAAAAATACTTTCGACTGAACTGCTATGTTCTTTAGAAATATCTGAGGATATTGTTTGGCTCCTCTTAAACTTTAATAAACACATGGAATAATCACCTCTCTCTAACCGAATCAAGGTTGCAAAATAGATATTGAAATAATGCCATGATAAAGGGAAAAATACCTAGAATTTCTTTTGTAAGAGTTGATGTCAATAGGCTGTTCTTATGACTGTTCATCTCTTCTACAGAAAAAGAATTTTAATTATAGTGTTTCTTAGGACTTAAAACAAGAAACATATAAAGCCTACTTCCCATACAGGGTTTTTTTGAGAATCCCACTGTTTTGCCCTGCAACCTTTTTTTGAAATAAGCCTTGTTCCATTTGTGGTCCTATTTGCAATTTATGTTAGACATCACTTGAAGACCTACATGTAGTTTTCTTTTGCATGCCCTGCCTTGAAAAAAAAAAGATTATTCTCATTCTAAACTATTTGCAAAAAAAGGCTGTGATGCACATTTTACAAAAATAAGCTAATTACTTTACAAGAATTCCTTCTACCTTTTACTAATTTTTCTTGAACTCTTCTTCAGACCGGTGAGTAGAGGCTGGAAGAGAAACTAGAAATCTAGTTTCTAGTTCAGCTAGAAATCTAACAAAATGTTTCTGCATCAGAAAAGGTAAAGGTGTCTATATTACACATTTTTGTAGTAATAAACAGTTCATTTTAGCAGGAAGAGTTTCTTACATTCGCAGTGTATTTGTGGATTAGGAGCTTTAGCCAATTTTAACTAACTGAGCAAAGTCAGTAAAATCTGGTCCTTGCTTGCTTCCGTTCCTTCCCCCTCCCTCCCCAGCATCTCACCACGTGAATTTTTGCTGAAATTTTCACTTATGTGAAATGTGTTGGGGAAGCTTGCAATTTCTGTGAAAAAAGGTGGCTCGAGTTCACGGCGCGGACGCTCGCTTTGCTCGGCTGGCAGTCTGTGTGCCCGTGAGAGGGACAGAGCTGTGCTCTTCTCTGAAGGTTCGGGGTCTTCCAGCGGAGCTTCCAGCAGAGCTGGCGTGGCCATATGGCCTCTGGGAGAAAGGACAGGGTGTCCTCTGCTTACAGCTTTACGCTACTGTCTGTATGCGATTACGTGAGAACGGTGTTTCTGGATGCGTGTAGAAAATGGTAACCTTCATGGAGGGTTTGTGCAAGTTATGACTGATGACGGAGGATTCCTGCAGGGGAAAAGGACTTTCTTGGAAAAATTTAGCGTCATATTTCTGATAGCTCTAAACTACCAAATGCTTAGAGAGAAAAAGTTGTATCTTCCTACATCAATGGAGAAGCAATTCCCCCCAACAACCCACTACCCCATCAAAAAAAAAAAAAAAAAAAAAAAAAGAAGTTGTCTGGAATTTCTAATATTGTTAATGCAATTATTAGTTATATGTTTAAGTTTTTATTAGAAACCTGAAGCTCAAGTGTTATTCCCTGTTTGATGCAAAATTAGAATTTCTCTGTAGATAAGCTGGGATGTTCTAACTGTATTATTGCAGCTGCTTAATTTTAGATTTACATAGTTCCCTAAGTACCAATTAAGTTCACCAAAGCTGTCAACATTAACCCTTGCATTGTGTTGGAGGAGATTGACAAATTGCAGGTGAAAGCTCTCTAATAATCTTGCAGAGAGGAATAGTAGGCTGAATAATCTGTTGAATGCATTAGCATATGCTTGTGATGTGAAAGTACAAAGATGAGGAACATAAGGGAAAGGAAAACTGTTTATGTTAAAATAGTGTAGGTGGTGTAGTAGGTGAAAAATTTCCCCTTGTGGTGACATATTAAAGATACAGTGAGGTGATTATTAAAATGCCAGCCTAAACCTAAAAGAGAACTGATTTAAATTTCTGATGTTTCAATTTTCTAGCTCTCTTGAGAAGAGAAGAATCAAAGCCTGGGTTTATTCGATTGCACTGCATAATATGAAAGAAATGGTATTTAGGGGAGCAGTATTTGCAATCTTGATGTTTGATATTGGTCAAAAAGTCTTAGCAGCAACTGGTCTGACAGTTTTATTTCTTTTCAGAGTGTATCATGCATCTCTTTAAATTGCTTGTAATATAATCAGAAAGCAAGCACTGATCTATAATCTACAAAAAATATCATAAATAATACATTCTAGTTTAGTAAATCTTGTAGTGCAGACAAGCTCTTGTGATAATACATGAATTACCTTATTCTGTTCTCTCCATTACCCTGTCAGTAGATGTGGCAAGATGCTACCGTTCTTCACAGCTCCAAAGCACTGCTTATACCACTATGCATACAAATGTCCAGCTCCTTAGGGTTTCAGTTATCCCATTCACTGAAGCTGTAAGTGTCCATTGCATATTTTTTTTGAGATTTATATGACCAAAGAGTACAAAGAGCACTAAATTTACAGACTAGTGTAAAATGGTATTTATGAACACCTGAAATTATTCCAGTGATCCATCTTCATCAATCTGTTATTTGTTTCATTCAAAGGAAAGTTTTCCTGATAATGAAAACCAAACTCTGTAAAGAGAAGGGCAAGAAGTCTACATTTGGCCATTCATTTTCTTCTTGTTTCTTGTTTTAGTACAATTCAGATTTCAGTATAATTTCTGCAAGACTGATGTTTTCCTACTAATGTGTAAAAATCACAGCGTAATGAAAAATGTCTCGATAAAATTCAAATGTAATAAATCAGTTATCAACTTCATGGGAGCAGTATTAAAAATACTGTTCAAGAATAAGAAAATACCTAAAAGTATTACTGATCTTCCAACACAAAAATGAATATTTTATTTCAAATGTCTTGCCCCCACCCATGTGTGTGCACTGAAATGTGCAAGGTGCAACATCGATTTTATTATACTTCTGCATAAAGTGTTTGCCCTAGAAAAATTTGTCATTCCTGTGTGATATAACTGTAGTTATTCAAAAAGTTAAGATGCTCTTGCAAAGCTTTGAAGTAGTAAAAAACATGATTATTTTTCAGTTTGAACCAAAAAATTAATAAAACTTTCAGAGATACACAGTACAGTAATTAATTATGGTGCCTCTGGGTTTTGAAAGACTGTAATTTTCTAATTACAGAGCTTCCAAAGTCGTATGTTCTGATTTGCTCTCTGATACATGCATATAACTTCTACTGAGGTTAAGAGAGGTAATATATAACTTCAGGAGAGGGAAAATATATCCTAAAAGACTTTCATATAGGAAAAATGACAGATAATAATGTATAATAGAATCAAAATATATATTCATTTTAATGATAGATATTAGAATGAAATATTACATGCTGTCTAGACTTTGGAAAAACGTCTACTGAATATACCTAAGACATTGAAAAGGAAGGGACAAAGAGGGCTTAAACATGGTCATTCATCCTAAATGTAATTTGTAACAGTTTCAGAGTTTCTCCCGTGCTGTATTGCCGTAGTTGCCAAATAAGATCACCATGGTGAGTCAAGTCCATTCCGTTTCCTCTCGCTCTTATTACAGGTCCCACGTTCACAATTCATGGTTCTGTACAAGTGGTGGGAGGTGACAAGTAGACAAATATATTTGAGGATTCATCACGGCTGGTGTTTTGAAGGCTACCATGTAATTTTTTTTTCCTTCTGTTGTAGCAAGCAGGATTATTCATTGTGGCACTGGAAAAAGCAAATTTGCAAGCATTTCATATAGCAGATTTTTTAGCTTTCAGTGACTTCTGAAGGATCATTTCAGTTAAAAAAAAAAAAAAAAAAAACAAATAGGTATACTTGATCTTCTTCAAATTTGTAATGCTGCCAAGCCAAATTAATTTCATAAGGTGGTATGGAAGCAAAATCCAGCTGTTCTTTTTATTTGATTGTATCCCCACCTTTATATGCATCCTGTCTGGAGTTTTGTTAGCAAATTCTATTTTGTAACCTAAAAACTGTCAAAAACAATGCTTAATTTAATTTCATTTTGGTGACCACATATAGCATCTACCTACAGGCTCACTTCTGTAGCACTTTGTGTCCTGGCCTTGCCAATATGTATATGCAGGATGAAAACAACGGTTCTAGACTTAAAGGTTCTTAAGATTACTGTTAGAAAGGCTATGTTAATTTTTATTTGATAATATGAAATCTTGTTCATTGCAGTAAATTTGTAAACTTTTAAGACAATTGATTAGACTTTATTGCAAAACAGTACTTTTGAGTATATGGATTTCTAGTTATATCATGTACAACGGCTCAGTCGTTAGAAAAGAGGATTTAGATCAAAGAACTCTTTAGCAGAAATAACCAATGCATTTCGTTTTCTCTCACTTCCATTTCAGATTTATTGGCACCATCCAAGAAGGTAGTTGGAGCATTGCAAAGCTTGACGTTAGAGCATTTACCTTTTAAGCATCTGCCCACCAATAAGAAACACTAAAGTATGTGTCAGATATCAACGTTTGCTACACAATGCACGAGCAATGTAAGCATCGCTAAAAGCAGCCTCTGGGAGAGCTAGGAACCGCAGAAAAATTCATCATCTTCCCAAAAGACCTTAAAAATATGAAGAATATCATACCTCCTGCAGAAAAGTAGGAGGTCTTATATGTCTGGGATCTCGCTATGTCTAGGTCTCAGGCTGTACTAACATCCACCATTTGAGTAGTCCTGAGCAAGACGGTATGCAGGCAGCTGGGGAGACAATTGCTCTAAAACTTTTATCAGCCGCCTTTTCAGATGACATGCCAGCTGCCTCTGTAGAGCTGAGTCACGGATGTGTGTTTGAAAACACGAAAACACTTACTGCATGAAACTCCTTAGAGTTACATGAAGAACAGTTTCTAATTTGGGAATTCCAGCACGACTTAGAGATAAATTAGAGTTAGTGACTTTTAGTCATGCACAAAAGCAAAAATTTTAGGCATTTTGCTTCCTAATGTAGAATTTTAAAACATGAAAGATTCATTGTGATATTTGCCATATGATAGAGTTCAATTCTGTGATGACTCCTGCTGTTTTGAAGCTTTTTAATGAATCCATCAACAGAAGACAAAAAACCCCCAAAAAACAAAAAACAAAACTGATGGATACTTTAATTAAAAGATGTTCACTGAAGATGGTTTTTTGTTAAACGTTTAAATGTTTATGTGCCTCCTCTTACATTCCATCAGGATCGCAGCCTGTGGTAGATGCTTATAAGAGTCATTCTTTTTTAAAATTTTACAAACAGCTGATGCCTCTGTGATACTCTTACCACTAATTATCCAATAGAGAATGGATGGTGCTAAGTTCAGTACAAATGAAAGCAACTGGTTTGCTGGTAATTCAAATGCTCATGATATGATTCTAAAATTTGGAAGACAATTATCCAGTCGTGCTTGATTTGATTCACTGCTGATTTTTCAGACGGAGGACTACTAATTATAAAATTCTATAAAATGAAAAAAGTAAGCAAGAAACACTAAGAAAATCATATGTGTACAATGAAAAATGTTCATTTATTGCTCATTAACAGAGGTAAAATTTACTGCTATGTGACCTGGTTCAACTTGTAACAAAGCTGTCTATTGTATATTCTTTGATTCTCTCAGAAGTTGTTTTTGATTCAAGAGTCGTGTCTCAGTACATTAGTTCAAGTAAAATTCCTCAAGATAGAGATAATATCCAATTACTTGTTTGGCTGAAAATAATTTCCATTAAAATTCGAGTAAAAGGAGTAAGAAATACCACATCATCTCTGATAAATCTCATGATATTACAATGAATCTTGGAATGTTATAAACCAGCTTGTAATATGAAGTTCTCCATTAATGCAGAAAATTGCACTTGGGAAAAACACCTAGCCTATTTCTGCTCCATTGCAACAGTTTCACAGATGATGCTTTGCTTTGAATTTGCATGGCAAAAATTTAATATTGCTAGCGCTTTGACTGTATATGAACTCTGATATAGTATGTTGTGATATAGTTTGGTTACATATGTGTATATGTTCAATAGGAGTCTGACAGCTTTATAAATTACTATTCTTAGACATTTCTGCTGCTTACCAGCATCACTGATTTCCTTACTTATCATTCAAAGAGCATGAGTGTAATCTTATAGCCTAGGAATAGGTGAAAATTACATTTTTTCTGTTCCCTATTACAATCACCCTCCTAACAGTTTCCTGGTTTACCAACCCTGCTCTTGTTGCAATCTCTGCCACAGAATAAGAAAGAAATTTTAATGCCAATGCAGTCTGTGAAACAGTAATTGGCTGTGCGACTAAGTTATTGGAATTTGATCTCTTAGGTCCAGAATGTACTTACAGGTTCTCCAAACTATCACGGAAAAGCAGAATGGCAATCAAACAAGCAACAACGGAAGGGGCAGAATGTTAGACTTGACTACTGTCAAATCTAGTAGAGAGAAACTAAGAAATGCATTTTTTGCCTGGGAAAATTTCCTTGAATTCTTCCTCTTCTGTCTTCCCCTTGAAAATTATATTGTGCGTGCCAATCTATTTGCTAACAGGCCTTCTTGTAAATGGCAGCAATAACCATACTATTGGAAGTCAAAAATAATAGCTATAAATAGACATAGATTTGTATCTTAAGTAATTCTATTTTCAGTTATTGAAATGAATGGATTTGGCCTATGAAATGCATTAAACTAGTGCATTCATATAATTTCCTAATCTTTTCACTGTAGATCTAACATCTGAATCATTTTATTTTATATTTTGACTCTTACTTCCTGTTGGAGATACCTTTGATTAACCACCATTGCTAACTGAACACCAAAGGTCAGTTACTACTCAGTTATAAATACATAATCACAATATTTGGGTTTAGTGGTGTTGCTTCTGTTTTACATCATTATAATTCAGATATGAATTTGATTATTATGTGAAATTCTGATCTTAGCCGGTAACAATCCCTAGTTTTGATGGAAGTAGCATTTTGTTCTAGGTGCCATAAGCACCCAAATTGCTTCAGCTTACTTAATGCTTGCGATAGCTCTGCAAGTATTCCTTGCCTTATGTTCTTGTGTACTATATTTTATATAATGTTGTTCCTTCAGTTTATACCATGTCATAGGCTCAGTGTGTTTCATATAATACTGCCTAATCTTAGACGTTCTAATTGGTTTTATGTTGCTGGCAGTTATTCTTCCTCAAAATTTCTGCCTCTTCACACTCTTTTCCATGTCTTCATGGGGCATGCTTTATTAACTGTCCATTTTGAAACACACCACGAGAGTAATATACTATGATCTTAAGCTTTAAGAACAACTTTCACTTGGCCTGCCCCGGCCCAGTTCTCTGTACTTTGGCTGCTTAAAAGATTTACTGCCAAAGCACTATTGATATTATTAACACAATATTATCAGCTTCAGTCATGTAACTGTCAGAAGGACAATGATCATAGCAAATGTTCTGTTCTTCTTCACTACACGTAGTTTTGTAAAGGAACGGAAAAGGCATAAATTTAGAAGAATCTCAGGAGATGAGTTATCTACAGATGAGCCCTCTGTGATTTCCCCATTCTAATCTCAAGTGAAGATTTAAAAAAATGAATGACACTTTTGCTGCGCAATTCAATACTTCAGTGTAGGTGATTTGACAGCCATCTCTATGAAACAGCAGATGGTGGAAGAATACTCTAAGGTGGATTCTTTTCTCTCCTTCCAGTAGATTCTTTCATTTCAGGGAATAATTGATACAGAAGGGAAATTCATGGCATAAACTGCTTGCTAGAAACATCAAAATTGTTTGAGAAGGAAAACAATTCTTCATTCTTATAGGAGAGGATTGAACGTTATTTAAAAGGTGTCTGTTATAAGATATTTTAAAGAACATTTGCAAAAGAGTAAGAGGAACCAAGGTTTATGACTGAGAAGCCTGTGTACATTCAAATTCTTATTATCAGTAAAAAGCAATATCCCATACATATGTATATGCAGAGCTCAGAGGTTTTTGTCCATCCAGATAATGTTTTAACAGTTTGATAGAATAAATACAGAAAAGCCTCAAGAATGACGCAGTTAAAATTATTATACTAAAAAACAAACAAACCAAAAAAACCCCTTCCAAGTATCGACTCCTTTTCCCTGGTGTTAGATTTACCTTCCAGTGACATTTAGCTTCTTATCACATGAGACTGTGGCTGACTGACTAGTTTGGAGAAGTCATGACCACAGAGAATCACAGAATGGTTGAGGTGGGAAGGGACCTTTGGAGACCATCTGGTTCTACGCTTCCCTGGTCAAGCAGGGTTACCCAAAACAGGTTCTCAGGAAAACACATAGTGGGAATTAGACCCTCAGCATTTGGAGAAACTAATCAGGTAACTCTGTTTAGATCTTTTTTTTTTCTTGATGTATTTGTTTTTATACTATCTAGAAAGAAATGATGTGTTCAAACATGTGGAAAGTCATGCTTCTGTTTATTATCTCCTCCTCCCATGCTGTCCACATGTGGTACTGTACAATACAAAACAGAAACCTTTTTTTAAAAAACCTCCGAGGAGTCAGGAACAGTCTTAGGAAGGAAGTGGACAGGTAGGTGAGGGCTTCAGTACCAGGCTGCCCTCTCTAATGAATGGCTATCAGAAAATGGGGACAAAAGAAATGTTTCTGCATGGCCAAGAGAAGACGCAGTGTTGGATTCTGTACTGGTCAAGAGAAGCCTAGTTCGTGAGACTCGTATTCAGCAGCTGGGGGTATGCATGTAAAAATGGGAATCTCTCTATCCAGACACTAATAAGCTGTTTTTATACAGCAGTAGTTATAGAATTTATGTTCTTAATGCATGTAACGTTCCTGATCGACTATATTGATATTACTGCATACCTCTGTAAGAGGTAAATTTGATAATTTTAACACTTAAAATATAGTGCATGTTTTTATTTAAAATGTTGGTAGAATCCTTTTCTTCTTTTTTCTGTGTATCTTTATAGCAGTAAGAGTAGGCCTTTTTTTCAAAAGAAACAGTTTTATGCAAAAAGCCGCAAACCATAAAACTTCAGCAAGTTATATTAATGAGTTATAACATGAAAGAATGCTCAAATTATTTTTCTCTAAAACTAAAATGTATGGAAATGATATGCAGTGATGAGTTAAAACAGAATCTATACTAAATCTACTGCTCTAAATTAAATGTGTTTGATGAAACAGAATCAGTGGATTCGTAGGTCATTTTGAGAGGGAGTGGAAGAAAGATATCTTGTGAATCACTTAAATGAACTTTCTGTCTCTGAACAAGGCAACAACATCTTCTGCACTAAAGCAGCAAATTAGATAAACCTTCAGTCTTCTTGAATGTTGATGTATGGTTTCCCATGGTATCAGAAGGATATACTTGGGCATATATTAATTCTTACCGTTGCTGCTGATTGTTATCAGACATATGATGTCATTTCTACTCAGTTTACAAATACCTGATAGTTCTTAGGCTAATAAATAATTAAATAAATAATAAATAAAATAAGTAAACTGTAGCACAAATGTATGAAACTCTCTTAGAAAAGCAGCAATCAAACCATTGAACGTAATAGTGAATAGATTTGCACCAATTTCACAGGTGCATGAGTTCAGAGCAGCACTTTATAGCTGGAGAAATGAAGATCTTTCAGCTTTTAACTAACTCTTTGGGGTCCGAGAGCTCCTTCTTCTCCCTCTTTTTTTTTTCCTTGGCATTCAGCCTTCAGAGATTTCCCTTAGATTTGTCTCTCAACCATTGCTGAATTGCCAGTGGATTTTCTGCCTTGTTATACAGAGTATTTTTTGAAGAGCTCAGAATGGGATGGCCTTTTAAGGTGCACAGCCTGCTGCTTTCGGAGGAGGAGGGTAAAGCTTCATTCTTAATGCTGCTGAAATTCAGTTGCAGCCCTTTTTCCTGCAAGCATGGGGCTTTGCTGTGAAGCCATTTGTTCTGAGCAGCTGCAAGATACTACCAGTCAGAGGTTTATTACCATTTTGTTAATGCTAAGCTGATTTTCCAGTCCATTTCTACACAGATCTGCCCTTTATAGTGCAGTTAAATCTCATTTTAAGCAAAGGCCATGACCTATGATGCCACAGTGTGATTAAGATATGTAAATATTGATTTTTTTAATTGAGATCACTTTATCAATGTTAAAGTATTTGATTATTCATTTATCCTCCTCTAGTATTTTTTGTTTAGGTGAAGCTATACTAATTTAATTATTTCAAGCTTACTTGATGAATCAGTCCCTACAGACTGATAATTAATTTAGATGGCATTCTCTGAACTCTGATCTCATTGCAATATATCATCTTTTTTGCTGTGCGCTGCACAGGAAAGTGGAGTTTTGGCAATGCCACATGAACAGAAATCGTTAATCATCCCTATGTGATGCTTTGCACATGCAACCAAATCTAGCAGTGGCTTTATTGGGTCCAGCAGCCTAGAGTAGCTCAACTGAAGTTTAAAGTATTTTCTGTAAAATTAATTACTCACACTTCCTACAGGAGTGACAGTAATAGACTGTCTTAAAAACATGTGGCTCTACTAACTGATTGCAATCTTACTTAAAAAGGGTAATGGTCTCAAACATAGTAAGTTTCCACAAGATTCATAGAAAAGAATTCATGATCCAGGCTAATCTGTGAGCTTAATACCCACAGATACTGCAATATATATCTATATGTAAAGAAGATACAATGAGAACTGCAATAATAGGAAAAAAAAATTCTTTGTGTTTTAGCCAAGAAGAATCCAACTGTAAGGTGCAGATCTAGGGGAATTACAGAAATAGAGCTGGATCTCTAGAGACCAAGTCCATCTTTGTGTCCCACAGCAGGAGAATTTAAATCAATGTTTTTTGGTTTGGGTTTTTTTTTTTTTTTTTTTTTTTTTTTTTTTTTTTGACAGATGTTTGTTTAACCTGCTAAACCTTTAAAAGATCTGCAAGGATAGAAATTTCACTATTCCTTCAGAGCTTTGCTATTTCTACCATGTCAAAAACATCTTAACTGTCAGACTCCATTACTTCGATTGCTCGTGGAAGTACACTGATAAGCATTTTGGTAATTTTATCCTCTGTCAGTCATTCTCTGATACAGTGAAGTCAGCATTTTTTCCACTATGATCCTCTACTATATAGATTCATCTAATCCTTTCTGGCTTCTCTTCATGAACAAAAACTAGCAGAACATGACAGAGAAATGGGTATAGAAGAAACTTGTGCTTCCATTATATCTAACTCCATGAAAATGAGGAAGTCATTTTATATTTGCAACTGGATACTGGATTCTGTGTTTTGGAAAGGGATGAGATAGAAGCAGGGAAGATCAGTTTTTGATTCACAGTCTGATGAAGAAGTGAACTGGAAATGCAAAGAGAGAGAGCATGTAGTTTCCTGCATGGTATCGTATGTCCTGTGTCATACCAGTCAAGTCACTCAGCCTTGTTTCTGTGATTTACTGGAAAGTTACAACATTTCGTACAAAGGGTTTTCTGTCTTCTAACAACTTTAGTTTCTTGGCATATATCGATGTATTCACAGTAACAGTGAAAGCTACCAGCTGACCTTGGAATTGTGTTGGTTACATTTATTTTTTAAATAAATATATATTTATAGAACATAAGCCACTTTCTGTGAAGAAGACGCAGCCACCAACAGTATTTTCACTGTGAACGTTTGATCCGTGGCAGAACTTGCAATCTCCTACTGCTGCACAAACTGTGAACAGACAAAGCATGCAGGAACTACAGTTACCGCTTTATACACAGGGAGCTGAAGATGCCAAATGACTTGCCGTAAAAGCAGTGAAGAGAAGAATCAAACGTTGTGGTTTTTTTATTACTATTATTTTATACTACAGTGAAGTACTTCTAGCAGAAGACCACTCTTTGTGATTACAGAGGCTATATAAACATACAGAGAGAGATGTACTGTCACTTTGTTTACCATTTCTGGCCACACACAAGTCTTGTTGCAGATTAGATAAAAA
The DNA here is from genome assembly GCF_028389875.1 of Rhea pennata. Lineage (NCBI taxonomy): Eukaryota > Metazoa > Chordata > Aves > Rheiformes > Rheidae > Rhea > Rhea pennata. Next base: position 55,149,371 of record NC_084666.1, on the reverse strand, counting down.
ATAAGTAAAGGTACTGTTTTGCCGTCGGTTTACCTGACGCTTTTATTGCGACACTGTGCCAGTCATACTTTGAATATATTTTCCAGCTGTTTCATACTTTTGTCTCTTTACACTTGAGGAGAGGAAAAGCACACTGACAGACGTACCAGCTGTTCTTGGTGCTATCTTGACTGGTTATAATGCTCAGTAGGGGATTTTGTTCCTTCATGAATTATGAAACTCTATTAGAGTTCATTGCGGTGGTGCGAGATTTTATAAAATCTGCCAGGTGGATGTTCTGTTCTTGTTTTCGAGCTTTTGTTATCTTTCTAAGAACTCCTAAGTGTCTAAAGGTGGCTACAACTCAGTAAATAAAACCACAGAGTTCTATCACTGGGATAATCTTTACAAATGTTGCATGATCTCTCATGACCCATAAACTTAGATACTGTAAAATAATGCTTTAGTATTCATTCTCGGTGCAAGTTTCCCTGCAGTTATAGTTTGAAAGTGAGGTTTCACTTCATATGTATGCGAGTGTTTCCCTGCACAGATGAATGTATGTGAATAGCAAAGCCATAGAATGAATTAAATAACATTTATCATGTACTTTCAATTCATTTGCTTCCAATTTGGCCATTAATCCAGTTTGAGAGGTACTCCTGAGAATATCTTTTAAAACTACATAATAATGTGCAGATTTCTTATGGATATGAGGCATACTGGAAGTACATTTACATTCAGATGGGTGGCTGAGGGCAAGAAAAGATAGTAGTGAATAGGGCTGTGATTTGATTTTCTAAAGATATGTTTTCAGGCATTGGGAATATACTTGTGCATTTTGGGCAGTAGAACAGAAATAAATATTGTGAACCTTTTGAACCAAAAGCAGTTTTGATTAAAAAGAAAAAAAATACACAGAGGAGGAAGAAAATACCCCAAACCCACAACAAAACTTGAGGCATGCTAGTGAGCGCCTGCAGTAATTGCTTTAAACAGCCTTTTATAGATGGTTTAATTATGTTGCCCTCTACTGGAATTAGAAAAGATTGCAGCTTGGTGTTTCATAGAGGAAAAAAAAAAAAAAAAAAGAAATAAAAGACTGGAAGAAGAATCAGGAAGGGAAAAGATAGAAAGAAGTTGTTCTACACTGCTTAGCAGAATATTTCTGGATTTGGGAACCCAAAACCCAAAGAGGATTTGGGGGGTTCTTCTGCTCTGCAAGGGGGGTTGTCATTTCCTTAGAGGTGACTCTGTAGACGGGAGAGACCTCTCAGAATTAAACTTGCCAATAATCTAGGCTTCACATTATATCCATAAATTTACAGGAATGGAAAAAGGAATGGTTCCTAAGTTACGGAGATGGATGAGCTCATGGCTGATGAGGGAACTGCTGTCTGAAATTTTGAGGAATAGGTCTCTTGTGAGGTAGATCTGCTTTATTTTTGTAGTCAAAAGGAATACACATACACACACACACCCAAACAAACAAACAAACAAACAAAACTGCTAATAAAAGTTCTATCTGCACTGAAATTTATTGGGATTTTTAAAATTACTGTCCAGGATTTCACTCAGAATGTTTTTCCCAGTAGAGTTTTAGGGTGAAAGTCATGTTACTGAAGTCAATGGAAGATATGAATCCCATGTTTAAATACCATAATTTGTATTTTAAAATGTGACAGGAATTTACATGCTTGACTGGTCTTAGACCCAAAGTAAAATTTTCAAAATTCCTTAGGCTGTATTTATACACTGCCATCAGGCTGGCTTAGATGGCCCCACAGGCGAAGGAGTCAGCTGGTCGGGAACCCCAGGTCCAGGGGAATGAAATGAGGAAGGGTTGTCTGAATCTACAAGTAGGTCCCAGCGCTGCGTGGGCCTGTTACTGCTTGTGGTCTGGTTCACCGGCTTGAATGGAAGTGTCCCAGGCAGAACAGTAATGTGAGAGTCTGCGCAGTGAGCACGGTATATCAGGCTGCAGACAATCCAATTCTCTCAATAATTCCTTAAAAGCAAACTCCTGATCTTACCAATGCTTATGAGCACGCTATTTCCACAGTTTTCCTCAGAGCTGAAGGGAATGGTGTAATCAAAGTGCCCCCACTCCTCTCCGCTTCTGGTTACTGACAGTCCTCGCAGTAAAATAAGCAGATCTTGTTATACGGTCAGTGCCAAGGAAGACTTGGTGACACAGCGCAGCAAAAGTGCTTTGCAAAAGTGTTCGGTCAACTAACGGAGAGTTTCCATGACCCTGAGGCTGGTTACTCCTGTTGTCACAGCTTTGGTTGAATGAGTTTTATTTTGAACCTTAAACATCTGTCAAGAAACAACAGTTAGAAATGTAGCAAATGATATCTTTTACCATACGGTTCTGGCACAGACAGATTGACCTAATGTGTTGGTTAAAGAAACTGAAAGTTGCTTGCAGGTCTGGAAAGACCTGAGTACTCTGTAGCTGAGGTCACTGATTTTACAAGTTGGAATCATCCCGAAAAGCAAACTGTCTTTTCTTGTAAAGAACAGGAGAATGTGTGAGTCCTTCGTGGCAGCAAGTTGAAGCTCAGATTCATTTTATGTAAAAGATTTTAGATTACGGCAGGACTCACTGGTCTTTCAAAATGCACTGGTAATAGTTTTATTCCAGCCACTTCAATTCACAGATTTCATGTTCTCCATTCACTTTAACAAGGTCACTTGTGCTTCTAAAACCACGAGGAAAAAAAGGGAAGGTCTAGTTCTTATGAACCAAACTGCTGACCCAAGTTAGTTCTTTTATCTACTGGATTTCGCAAATGATGTTATATGAAACTTATTTGCATAAAGCATGATTTTATTTTTAGGGCAAAACAAAGCTGTTTAATTCAATAAAGAAGTGGAGTGTTTTGGGGGAAGAAGGGGAAGATAGAGGAATGTCTGCTACTGGAGTTCTTGGAAAAGTAAAAAGTACCTTTTTATTTATTGTGTACCAGTATGGTACATACATTCAAAATAATAAGAATGCATAAAAATGGAAGAACAGTAAAATGTATGATTATAGACATTGATCTTATCTATGCTAACTGTACGAACTAGCATAGGCGTTGCCAAAGGGGGGGAGTTTGGCCAAGAGGAGAAAAAACTCCAAAACCAATTACTCTTTAAGAAGCTGAAGGGAATAGACTATATGAATGCTAATTAACCACCTTTAAATACGCTGCACAGTGGTTGAGACAAAGGTTTGCATTTGTGAGCGTTATTGTTCTTGTTTTAAATAGCTGCATGGTGAAGTGACGCACTAAGGGGTTATAAGTCATATGCTAATTTTGCAGTAGTTTGTGCAGCCTGATAGAGATTCTGCAGGCAAGCCTGAGGAGAGAATTGTTTATTTATTTTTTTTTATTTTTTTCCCCCTATTCTTGAGAATAATCTGGAATTTAGTCTTTTTTTTTTTTTTTTTTTTTTTTTTTTTGCGCCTTAAGTGAGGTAATTCCTAGTTTTCACCAATTCAATATGTGTGTGTGGGGGGGGAAATTCAACATTTTCTTCTCGGAAATGTGATTATTGTAGCTCGTACATGGCTTCAGAGATGTACAGAAAGACAGCAGTATCTCAGACTTCAATGCAAAGGTCTAGGCAGCGAACTTCAGACTGCTATTGGTTGGAAACATTTCAACACAAGAGATTGTTATTGGAAAATATTTCAGTGTAACCATTTTCTTCCCTTTTCTTCTTTGTGTTTAGTAGCCAATATTTTCAAAAATGGTATGTCTTGAAAAAACATCTACTGGAAAGCTTTTTTAATCCAGGATATAATTTCACATCTAAATGAAAAAAGGAACCACCCCAAATCAATCTACTTCAAATGGATGTTTGAACCTGTTCTTTTTGCATTTCAGATAGGTAACCTAACCAGTGGACACTTGGCTGATCTGAAATGATGAACTAATGAAGTTTTGGGGAGATCATGACTTCCTCTAAATGCAGAATGGAAAAATTATCCTCATCCAATTTTTTTTCCCAGGTAGTGATGTAACTACTTACCATCCTGCTCTCCTAAAGTCTGTGAAAGCAGGAGGGCAGAAAAAATGAGAACTTAAAACACTGGTAGAACTGCTTCACCTAACCTTCTGAATTAGGTTCTCAGTGATAATATGATCTTTCATTAAAAGAAATACTGATTAAAGGGTCTAACTCTACACACACACACACACAAACACACACACTCTCATTTAACGCAAGGACTCTTCCATTTAACAGAAGGAACTGCACTCAGGACCATTTTTTAACAAAAAACAAAAAGACTGCATGAGAGTGAGTTCTTTTCTTTGAAAATGAGCTCATTACTGTTCATTTCTCCCTGCTTTTAATCTGTTCTTCAAGTATGTGTTGTCTTTAAAAATTTAAAAAGGCATTTCATGAATCTGTGACAAAAGCAAAGTCAAAAAATAGACTCCCTCTAATGAAAAATAGTCATGCTTCAGTCACAAAGGTGGAAATTAAATTACTGAAGAAGGAAAAGAAGGGACAGGCTGCTTATCAGAAAATTATATAAATACATATATATTTCTTCTTGTAGTGTATTGGAGCTGGGCTGAGATTGTTTTTAGTGTTACAATTTATGAATGAAGAATTTAATTCATACAGTAATAAACTGAGGGATAATTTTTAATGCAATCAGAATATTAGCTGTTTCAGATTTTTCTTGATTTGACTGCTTCTTTGTTGTCCACTAGATGACAGGTTGTGTATACAAGGTAATACGTTCTTACCTATTCATTAAAGCATTAGTATACAAGGATAACTTAAAGCATCTACCACCTACTTTAACGGGATTTGATGGAACCCCTTGTAAGTGATTCAAGTTACTCATCAGACAGCCTAGTCAAATACTTTGCAGAACTGAACATTAAGTTCTAAATGATTCTGTATGTGGCAGAAGCCATCCCTTATTTCCTTTTTTTTTCTTTTTTTTTTCTTTTTGTTCTTCTGAATCTTCCTCATTTTTTACAAACGTTCATCAAATTTGGGTGCTACATATTCTCCCTAAAGCAATACATGCTAAGCAGTTTAAAGATATTTTAAGTATTGAACTGCTTTTGTAAATGTCTTAAGATTTTCTTTTGACAGACAGTGTAATAACTCAGAGGTACAGAATTCTTCCATTTTGCACTGTTCCGTTGTGTGGCCTTCCTTTGTATTATTTCAGGGGACTCAGCATCAGCCGGTTTTATGACAATAAAAGCACCATCTGTAATTGAGAAATGGGCTCTGAATCTGTGCAGTTTGCAAAAATGATGGCTTAAAAAGGCAGCAAAGTCCTTTAAATATGTTAAAACAGTTGCCCTCAATAGGACCTTTGTGTTTGCACTGTTCTTTAGCATATACAGTTACTAGAATGGAAACAAGGTCTGAGACTTCAGTAGTTACTCAGGGCAGTATACTCATCTGTAATAACAGCTTCACAAGGCTCAACTAGAAGCACATTACTTTCCCATTGTATTGTAGTTGTATTTATACTTCATATTTTATATACTGTCGTCGGTAGATTTTAAAGCAAATTTCCTGTACCAGACAGGCAAAATGGTGACTGGCATGCTTTTGGTATTAGTGAAAACTGATTAATACCAATAGGAGTAATACACTAAGTGCAGAACTGTCCCATAGTCACTGAGTGCTGAATGTAACATGCTAATTATATTTCCTGTAAAGATAACGGCTGCAGTAGCTGGAGGTCACACATTTTATTCAAAAAGACTGAGAATTAGTTTTGCTTCTGTGATGTCTGCCAAAAATCATGCCAGAAGACAACTGGCCTGTCAAGGCCTAGCAAGTACACAAAATTTTCATCTCGCTTGGACTTTCATGTGCAGATTAGCTGCCATTTGCTGCCTTTTTGCTCATCCTAATATAAGGGCTTCTGCATACTAAGCACCACTTAAGTGCTAATTACCGCAAAGCCGTGGAAGCGATGAACCCCTACTTTTGGAAAGATACGCAAGGACATATATGCTACATCTGCTAAGCATTTTGATAGCTTCTGCATTTCCAAGGAGCTAAAATAAACCCTTTTCTCATACCTGGTTGAAGGTAGTGTGACTTCTCAACACCCTCCGCTAAGAGTCATGATGCCCTCGAATATTGTGGTGATAAAACTGGAAAGAAAAGCCCGTGGCAGGGCAAACTGAAGGACATAAAGTTTAATTTAGAGACCAGATTCTGCTAGAAGCCCAGGAGTAGATAGTGATTTATATGATTAAATATAAACATATTTACTTTCTTTTACTTAAAACGCACGCATCGTATCCACTGTGCTGTAGGTGAGCATGCAGGATGTTGTAGACAAACTCCGCATAGCCTGGAATACATTTGAGAGCTCTGCCTTCAGGTGGAAAAATAAATGTTATTGAAAGAAGGAGTTTTTTCTAAAGAGGATGATGTCAGTTCTCAACTTTGGCTTCCAAAGAGAAGGGAAGATGTGAGTTTGGTGTTGGGTCAAAAACAAAAAACAAGATAGCAATTCAGTATAAAATTGATTTTTGAGAGAAAGTCTGTATCCTGTGTTGAACCTTTCAAGCTTAGTATTGAAAGAGGGACAAATGTAGATAGAGTAGAACAGGAAACAGCAGAGATGGTTTATTAGACATTATGTTTGGTAACTTTTGAAGATAGGAGAAAACTAGGCATTATAATTAGCTTTCATATAATACAATGACAAACACTGAGTATTTTTATAAAAAATTATACACATCCTTTTAAATTAATAGGAATTAAGATTACAATAAACATACACATGATAAAGTTACCAGTATTTCTTTCAGCTCATGCTATTGTTATTTTTGGTTTGGCTGGGTTTTCTTACTCCAAATAGATGAATTAATAAACTTCTATATCAAATCAGATTAAGGCTTTTAGGCCTTAAGTGTTTAAAGATCATCATCTAGATTATAATTTTTCAAGTGAGATGTGTTATCCTTACTCTTTTTTAAAATCAAGGGTTTTTTTGTTTTTTTGGTTTTTTTCTTTTTTTATGGAGATACTAAAATATACATTTCTGGATAGTGGCTTGATTTATTTAAATGTCTTAAGCACCTAGCTTGACCTCAAGTCTTCCCATCTCTTTCTGTTTTGGGATCCAGGTTTTCTCTTGCTAGTGATTTTGGCACCCAGATTGCAGTATTTCATACAGAGTGCAAGGCTGAGCAAAATAGATGCAAATTCCTGAAAGAAGAGGTGTTTTCTTGCTTGTGTGAATCTGCTAGCTGAGCGATAGTGTTTCTTTCAAGGTTTTTCCATTTGGTAGTGCAGCTGATTTTAAGCCATTCCTGTTTTTCACACAGTGTGATTTTAGTTCAGATCTAATACATCACTGACCACATGCTAAAAAATGGAATTCCATTTACAATCAATATATCTTCATCCAATTTCTTTTTTTCTGGAGGGCTTGTTAGGTTCATATCCTTCTCTTCCCAGCATGCTTCCTGTATTGTCTTGGGGTGCATTTTAAAAGCATTGACTTAATTCTTGATGGAACACTTTTCTTTCTTTTTCTTCCCTCTCCATATAATAATGTAGTGGGCTGCTGAAGAGTCTTAAAAGCCCTCTCAGAGTGCAGAGAGATACTTTAGAGAAAGATATATCTGTCTGATTAATAAAAGGCTGGCACATCAGCGTCATGTATCATCCGAGCATCATCCAATTAAAAATAACGCAAAAATGCATGAGATGTAATGCCACCTACTCTGTCTTAGTCTGGGAGATTTTGACGTTGGCATATGGAGTCCTATTTCTCTAGCTGAAGTTTGTATTGTAAGCTAAGAAGAAAGCCACTTTCTAATTTCTATGCTGCATATCAGTAGGGGTTATTGGAGTATCATCTTATGGACCATTGCTGGGGCTGTGTCGTAGTTAATGACTGATAGCACATCATCGCCGCGGATCAGAACACAATACCTAGCCTTCTCTCAGGAGCTGTCTCTCAGAAAGTTAATTTTAACTATGGACTTATATTTGTCTACTGTAATGAACGACAAGTGTTTACAATTAAAACAGCTAAGATTTAGTCAAATAGTGGATATGGGGGGAGTAACTGACATACTTGTATGGGGTTTTGCAAGGAGTTTATGTTCAAAGCCAGAAAAAAATTATCCTCCAAGAGACTTTTTAGACCTACTTACTTCATAATTAAACAGTAGGTGTTTAGAAAGTAAACCTACTGTTTGATTACGAAGATGAGCAGCACTATGTATTAGTACTCCTCCTGGTTTAACGAGTTTGGAAATAGAGATAGCTAAAAAATCTGCAGCGTAAACTGGAGTTAGATGCTGACCACTGTTCACCTGTTCAGACTTAGTCCTGGACTGTATAACTTGTAGACTCCTGCAGCAATAATACATGACTGAATCTTAGATTCTGTGAAAATGGAGAGAATACCTAGTTATTATCTGTTCATTGCTGTAAGTTTCAGAGTTCCTGTTTTTCTTTCATCAAAATAGGCAGCATTCCATCCTGTTAAAAAAAAAAAAAAAAAAAAAGGTAGGAAATCTTCTGTTTTAAGCATTCAGTCCCTTTTGGGGGGGCGATCACATGCTGTGACTTTCATATCAGAACAGTTGTTTTATATTTCACAATTGTGGTGGGAACATAGGAATCAACTTTCTAAAAATCCAGCACTTTCTTTGGAAAATATTGATGATCCCAAAAGCAAAAATATTGCATATATACTAAAATAAAGTGTCAATTTAGTATAAAGAATAATGAGATGAATGTAGTAAACTAGAATGCTGTTGTGAAGATAATTTGCACAACGTTTTATTCCTGTACTCCAAATTGATTGATTTTGACTTGACAAACTTACCAAAGCCTAGACTTGATCTTACAAACAGCTACAAAATATAGATGAGCCTGTATGAATATTTGAGCTGAGCTCAGCTCAGACTGAAAATATATTAATCTGATGTGTAGTGAGTTCTGAAACTGGCTTCTGAAAAATCCCTAAAAAAAATCCAGCTGCAGCCACTTGCTGGGGCTTTGAGCAAATAAAAGATTTGTTTGGAGCAAGGACTATTTGCAGCATGAAAGAGTTCATCTAATATTGAGGAATACGGAAAAATGTTCAAAGACTTACTTTTCAATTTGTCTTTTCTTTATAACTACTTGGTAATGCAGGAGGACATTGTACTTACAAAATGCAGAAGACAGGTGCTGTTCTCAGTAGTCTTTATCTGGTCTCAGACTAAAAGAATTGAGAGGCTTCTGTGCTGTCTATTTAGAAACATGAAAAAAGAGACATTTCAGAATGAGGAAATGAGAACCTTTTCCTTGAGCTCGAGAAGTACTGGTTCAAGCCTTCAGGTAGCAAATGTCTTTTGAGTGATGGAATCTGTCACATATAATAAAATTATGTATTCTATCAACATATGCTATGGAGGACACTGTCACATAGTGAAGAGTTATGTTCATTGCAACCTTGTGATGAATCTTTCTTTTCCAAACAACCAGTTGAGGGGGACTATGGAAAATGCTATTGACTAGTTGCTGGTGCTCTGTGTGTATAGACACGTTTCTTCATATTGAGCTATTTCTATTTGTGCTAAGAAATACAATTTTCTGTCACGGACATTAAACAATATAGGGAGTATCACGTAGACATGGTGAGTAATAAGCGTGAGAGTTTTAGCCAAACTGATCAGCTATTCAGAAATTTGAAAGCTCTGCTATTATTACCGCAACCTATTGATTAGCTTATTTGAAATAACATTTACAGAAGTCATACTGAAACAATGCTTTTTGGCCCTGGACTTTGTCTCTCCATTACACTTGATTTTGAATTTCAGAGAGACAGTATTATTCTACAAAAATAACAACTTTAAGTATTTGCTTGTCATGAAGTTCAGTACATTTTGTTTTGGCAATAAAGATGTAATAACTACTTTCTTGTGGAAGAAGATGTTTTTGAAATCATAAAACACAAAAATTATTGATCTAGTCTAAACATTGCTAACTAAAAAAAAATATACTGATATTTGAGTTATATATGAAATTAGTTTTCTTAAGCCATGTATTTTTCAATCCAATTTCCTCTTGTAGTACTTCTTTGCACTTAACGATACAGAAGATGTAAGTTGTCCTGGGAAGAGACTGAGTCACGACTAGAGACTTCTATCTGTCCTGTAAGCATGGGGAGTCAAAGTATTCCTGTTGGGTGGGTCATCTTGAGATTATAAAGGAGAGTGGCTTCGGATTTCTTTATATTTTTCGTATTCAGAGAAAAGGTATTCCATTACCAAAAAGTGAAAGGTGTATGTGTGAGAGAAAGAGCAGATTTCCAGAGGTACAGTGCAAGAAAATGTTTGAAGTTTTGCTGGGTGATCTTACCATGTCAGTTTGCACTATATGATCTGTGAGAGAAAAGTATGTCAACCACTAGAACTTAAAAGAAAATGCTCATCCATAAATTAAAAAAAAAAAGAAAAGTAAAATGTATATTGATTTTTGTAAGGTTATGGATGGTAGAATCCATTTATAATCAAAATGAAACAGCAGTAATGAGAACTATTTTGTGATCTTATAAATCCCTGATACAGCTCTTGAATTTTTTATTCAATCCTGTTTTGTAAAACATATATCCTCACCAGAAACAGGTATAAATTAATCTGTAGTATGCATTTTAGGCAGTAAAGTGTGTGAAACTTCTGTGATGACTGGACATTTCCACTAGTGGAGCATGATGAAGCATGCAGCTCAGCAAGCATGTAAGTGGCAATCCAACTTCTTAAATATGCATTCTGTTAAATAAAGCTTTGCAAAATTTTAACAGTTAATGTGTATACAGTAGTTCAATCTGGAAGGTGCAGTCAGTTGAAACTCTAAAAGAAGAAATGGATCAGCAAAACACAGATCTTTGTTACTAAAATATGCAAAACAAAGTTGTAAATTATGCATCCTGATTATTAAAATATGCAAATTGACCCACGATATGAATAACAATTTGACTAGAAAAATATGTACATAAGTCAGCGAGGAATCAGGCTGAGCAGCTTGACACGTGCATTATGTAACTTGATCACAGAAGTAAATAAAATATTAAATGATTGATACATTATTTAGGTGAATCACTAAAGAAAGCTAAAAAAATTGAAGATCTGATCCTTTAGAGCTGCTGATATTCTCAGTGGTACAACAATTGTTGTGAAGACCCAAGGTCTTGCAATCTGGCCACGTTTACTTCCACTGATGTTATCACGAGCACCGTTTCATTCTATGCATATGTGGAGGCGTCAGAACTGGAATTTGGCAAATTTAATCTTAAGAGAAATAGCATGCATCCTTGATTCAGCACTGAGAAGAGTTTTGGGGTTTTTTTTGCTTTCTTGTTCTTTTTTTTTTCTTTTGTTGTCCATTTTTCACATGAGTTTGTGAAGACATGCTTACAAGAATAGCTGAGTGACCAGAGAAACTTCTGATATAAATCAACATTCTTTACCGCTGGATCAGAAAAGCAAGATTTCTGTGTCCCTCTTTGAGAAGGCAAAATGCAGTGTCTGATGTTCTGCATTCAGCTAGGATGATTCTCTGTGGTTTTCAGTGTCCTTTAAATTCCTAACACAATTTATGGGCTTTTTCTCACTTACAAGTGAAGAAAGTTAGTACAATAGCAGTAAGCCTAGTTTTGGTAGATTGCCAGTTCTTCCCATTTGAGAGAAAGGCATCCCTTCAAAAAGACTGTTTGCTATTTACCAACCTGTTCAAATAACTCTCTAGCAGGAAAAAAACAGCTTTAGCAGGATTTACAGAACTCAGATTTCCTTGGTGTTGTTTGGTTTGATTTTTGATCTGGAAATGGCATAGAAATCATATGGATTATATTACTCTAATTTCCTAGTGATAGGAGATTATATTCATGGCCTTTTCATAAGCTTCTTTGATACCGTTGCCTTCTTCTGGATGATATGATTATTATTTTTGTATTTTTGTAGATCTCTGTTCTGTTGGGAGTAAGCATGAGGTGTCTTAAATATAACTTACCTCTTTACAGAACATGCACCATTGCGTTTTTTGAAGTGAAAGGTAAAAATCAGTAGTCTGGTGTACAGTCCTATAGCAGTCTCCAAGCCAACCCTGACTGCATGTTATACACTTGCTTTGCTCCAGTGCCAAGCTGTGTGATTTGCACATAGGAAATCTCTCTGTTCCAGGATTTCCCATTAGAAAATGCAATATAGGGAGGTAAGCCGGAGCTTAACTATTCAGCACACTTGTTTTGCTATGTAAGAAGGTCATCACTCTCAAATGTGCAAAACAGAATGAGTTAATTTTACTGAATTTCAAAGCTTGAGAACAGCCACGTGGAACCAATGGTCTTTTAGGCCATTCTGTTTTTTACAGTAACTAAAACAGATGCTTAGGGGAGAATATAAGGCCAAGGCAGGCAAGTAGTGATGCTCATAGAATACTCTTTCTCATCTTCCAAACTTCTTGAATCAGAGATGATGCCATTGTGTTAAACAGCCTTTGCTAGATTTTTATTCCATTAGATTGTCTAATTGCTTTTTGAATGTAAGCCAAGTTCTAATATCGAAGTGTTTAGTAGAAACGAGTTCCACAGTGTAATACATAACGGCCTTATATCTTTCTGTTTGTTTTGAACCTACCTCTTGTTAATTTATTTTATGCCTCCTATTTTTCTAGCAGAAAACACAGCCAACAACCCTTTTTTCCAATCTCTTCTAATTGTCTTCTCTCTGAGTTACAGTTATTTCTCATGTGGGAGCCATCTGAAGTTTTTGAATATCTGTCGTCCTTTCTTGTACCTCGTGCTAGTTCTAGTCTAGCCTTTTTGAGACGTTGTGAGAGAAAGTAAGTCACTTAAGTGATCTTCTGGCTACAAGGATTATATCAAAGACTTTTATTGGTAATCCCTTACAAAACTGTTTTATATTATCATTCACAGAAGGGAGTTGCTGAGTGCATCATGCTTCGTACCCTCTGCTTCTGCTCGCAGCTGCCCAGACTAATGTGTAGGAGCTGGCTCTGAAACACTTTACAGAATTCAGGAATCACCTTTGTCAAGTGCCCAAGTTGTTATAAAGCAGAAGCACATACCTTTTGGACTTTTTGTCTGCCTGAATGAATTCTGAGTTCTTCTCTTCCATCTTCACCCCTATCTTCCCAACAACGGTTAGGAATCCCTGCTCTGGGGATGGAAGATACTGTTTCTGAGGTCTCGGAGCAGCACACACTCTGTGTAGCTACTGTTGTGATGTTTGTTAAACAAAAGGTGAGACTACCTCAGAGGTGACTATTTGATAGTCTGTGGGGTGCTCTTGTCCCATTACACAGCTTCATTTGCTTCCAGGAATATCTAGGACAGATCACTGATTACCTGTCATATTAAGCAACGTTTTTGATCCTATCTGGAGATGATAGAAACCAATCAATGAGGAAGCATATGCTGACTGGTCTGGTTGGGTGGCCATTTAGCCCAAGTGGTCAGTCAGCTAATCAGCACCATTCAGACATCTGGACAAAGTGCTAAAGAAGGAGGAGGAGGAAGATACTGCACAAGGAAAGTGAAGGGTAAAGAGCAAAACAGCAGAGAAGTAGAGTGATGAGGATGAGGAGATAAAGGTAAAATAAGGGCCAGAAGGTAAAAGAGTGGGTACACAATAGGAGAGGGGAGTGAGGGGAATAAACATTAGAGAGCAGTGTTCGATAGGCAGCTGAGAATGGTAGCTAGGCAATATTATTTCATATTCTCATAAGCAAGTATTAATTGTATAATCACTCTAGTACCAAATATCTAGTTGTGAGGAAGAATATCCCTTAAGCATAGTGCATCACTGAATGATACATGAAGCGGCCAGTGACTTGAGAGAGATGCAGCTGAGGTAAATATATACCTTTCCTTTTTGGAGAGTGAAACAGGACTCTGCCAGCCCAGAGTCCACCTTTGGCTGCAATAAAACTCCATATATCTGTATTAGGGACTTGTTCATTCGCCCACCAGTCGTGCCAGGTTCCCATGCATGGGCTCTTCTCAGGCTGTCTTCTTAGGTGGCTGATCTTGCAACTGCTTCCGCACAGATATTCATGATGGATGTGTGGAATTTGTGATTCTGTATCTTTACATAGAATAGCACTGTCTGGCTCCAAAAGATTAGTGTAGTATGTTTAAGAATATAAAACCCATTTTGTAAATTTGGAATTAGACCAGAATAAATATAAAACAGAATATCCCTTGTGCTGCATAGTTTATAACTGTGTTGGTTTCCTTTTTCAGTCTTGAACATATAGCTTATAAATTAGTGGGGCAGCAGAGTGAAACAGAGTGTAAATTACTGCAATAAAATGGAACACTTTGTAACTTCTCTCACTAGTTGAGATCGTTACAGAAAATAGTTATTAAATCTCAAAAGATTAATTGAATTGCTTGTGTAATGATAATTTACTAGTTCTAGAGTCCCAAATTAAAAAAAAGAAAGAAAAAAAGAAAGAAAAAGGCGATACTACTCTTTTTTATTCAGAAGGAAGCTGCGATGTAGAATTTCCACATGAACAAACTTTTTATCTCTGTTAGATTCAGAATACAAATACTTACTACCACTCTACATATGTTATACATTCATTTAAACTTCATTACATATCTATAAGGTTAATGCTATTTTACTTCAGTTAATGGAGCTGCCATTTCCTTGCTTTTATTTTATGATGTGCCAAATTCTTTAAAAAGGAGCAAATGCCACAAAAAAGCAGTGTGTTTGAAAGGTAACTGGAGAAATAGATAATATTGCAATCTTGATCTTTTCTCTGTTATCTATTAATCTACCATAAACTCATTTGTCAGCTGTGCATGGTTTTTGACCCCCCCCCCCCCCCCCCGGTGTCAGGTGTGCTCAAATGTAAAGATTTTTTTTTTCTCTGATGTCATAGGTTGAAGAGGCACAGCTAGATACCTAGACAGATAATAGTTCTTGCAACCATTAGTTTGGTTATCTTTACCCCTATTTGCTTACATGTACATTCTTGAAGTACCATGTTACATGCGACTAACCTTCACTGCTGCTGCAACTATTTTGCAGTTGCCATGAAGTCTTAACTATTTCCCGGAGGCAGCAAGTCCCTGGTAAGCTAGTGATAAGGTATACTGGCATGATGTGATATTCTCACCCTCTGTGCTAGACTTGTGTTGAATGCTTAAGGTATTTCAGCCTATAGCAGAATCCGTTTATAACCCAGTGGTAACTGTCAGGACTTCGGCTCCTAGTTTAGTTCATATTGCCCATCATCAACCACAGTACTCCGGTGGTAGGTGGAGCCCTATTGCTTCCAGTTTGTCTTAATGTGCCTCTCACTGTATCTAGTGTCTTTCTGTAGTGAGTTCATGAAAACTTGGATATAACTTGGAATGTGTTTTGCATCCAAATTTGAGTGTTTTAAAACTTGTCTTCTCTCCACTAATTAAAACAGCAGTAGATGAGAAAGAAATAAAAGTAAACTAACAACAGCACATATGACATAAGCAATCTGATGCTTACTTAATGAAGCATCAGAAGCAAATATGATCCATAGACACATTATTGGTATATGAACTGGGCACAACAAGGACTTCAGTAAGATTTGATAGGCTACTTAAATCAAATTCTTGACAGGATTATCCAAATGTGTTCAAGTTGAAAAAATTGGGAAATAAAAAAAAAAAGTTACCACAATGTTTATGGTAGCAGATATTTGGAATTGGTAAAACATAAAAATACTGAAGCACACGGCTTATCAGAACAGTTTTCTATAATGAGAACAGCATCCTCAATAGAGAAGAGTTCTATGAAAATTACTTCTCCTCTGATGAGTATGATGCCCACAATGAACACTTTACTGCAGAAGGAGAGAAGCTAACATGCTTCAAGTATCTTTATGGATCAGTCAGTCCTTAGTAGGAAGACATTTTAGACAAAGCTGCTATAACAAATAATGACACCAACAAGAGCAAATGGCATGGCGACAGCATCTTCCTGTCTTCCAAGAGGTTATTCCTATGAGTACATTTTCATTCTATGCGCAAAAAAATCAACGTTCAAGTCAATTAAATAAAATAACAGTGTTGTAGTGTTCAAATCTACTGCATTTC
The DNA here is from genome assembly GCF_028389875.1 of Rhea pennata. Taxonomy (NCBI): domain Eukaryota; kingdom Metazoa; phylum Chordata; class Aves; order Rheiformes; family Rheidae; genus Rhea; species Rhea pennata. The sequence continues at coordinate 55,133,287 of NC_084666.1, read as the reverse complement.
TTTATTAATGGTAGCCTTTATTTTCATCTCTCAACTCATACCAATAATTACTACCATCATCAGAACTAGCACCAGGGTCTTTAAGTATTTATTCTTGTTTTCTGTGTCAGCCTGCTATCCAGTATATGTCATTTTTACCTTATTCATTTGTCCTTATTTCAGTAAGGCACAATCATAACTTGCTTCTGTCCGTGAGGCTATAAACAGCTGTCTTTGACTTCTATTTTCTAACTAAGAAGTCTCAGAAATTGAGCATTTAGAAGTTGATGTTGCTAATCAGTCCAGGAGTTTTTCAAGGTAAAATGAAATGAATACCAAACTGTGGATCCTTGCTTTTGCCAGTAACAAAGCTTTCCACTATTTACATTTCTGCAGATAGTATAAACAGTAATTCTGCATGATTACCAGGAGAGAAGTATAAAACTGATATACATATCTCAGATAAATATGTACTGTTTTCATATAAGAAGACCAGACAACAGTCATCAAAGTCATTCAATCTTTTGAAGTTTCCATCAAAAAATATGAGTATTTCTGTCAAGTTAATAGTTTGCTTGAACATGACTTTTTCACGGTCAGTATATTCACTTAATTAAAGGAGGAGGCTATGTGTCTTTGAGGTGTCTAATTTGGGTCTTCATGAGATTCTTGACAGGATTATGCAATGTACTCAAGCTGAAAAAATCTCACATAGAAAGAAAAGTTCCTATAACCTTTATTGTAGCAAGTAACTGTAACTGGTAACATTCTCAGTAGAAGAGAGCTGTCTAATTTGAAAGAAGTAATCTAATTTTGCTCTTCACAGGAAATGACAATGAAAATAAAAGTGCAGGCTATGCAGAGCTCTCCTGTCTTGTTATTTGTGCAGTGCTTGTACTGTATGATTAGGAACAAAGAGTGCAGCCTATTTGTTGTACCAGAAGTGGTGACTATGGCCTTTCTTTCTGTCTGATTTCAAGTAAATGCAACTTGCATTGTACTAGTAAGGCTTGCATTTCCAATTTTCCAACAGTTTTTGCCAGCAGCTGAGGCATAAGAAGGGATAAATACCCATTCATTTTTTCCTCATGCTTTTATGCAGTGGTTAGTCGTTCATACTATTTTACTCACAATCTTATATATTATCTTATATATGTTAACAGCTCATGATGCTGACATCAGCAGCAATGCTTTCCCATTATGTAACTGAAAAGTTTTAAGTAGAATAACTTGAAATAGATAAAGTTGAAATAAGTGACTTGAGATTTTTTTGGTGACATAAGTACAATGAATGGATTAATGCTGACAGTTATCAGGGAGGAATTAGGCCTAGGATCGTAATAAAAGATACTCTGCCTCTGGGATGTCTTTGAAGTATTACAACATTCCTTATACCTTACTTATGAGATTTTTGCCAGGGACAGCAAGATTGGACTTTTTTTGTTGAATACCAGATATGTAGTAAGGCTTCGTTATGAGGGCTTCTCTCACGGGACCTACAGCAGGGACTATATTTTCATAGTGCCTAGTTCAATGGGGTCTATAAATATAGTAGTGTATTCAAAGCCAATAGTAAACTGAGTAGTCTCAGAAGCCTGGGAGGACACCTAGGGCTGGGAGCTGACATCCTCATCGATCTGCAGCTGATCCAGTCAGGAGGTTACTTCCCATTTCCCCAGAGAATACCATTTTTCAGATGTACTGGCAAGCTACTCAGATATGAATGTTCTCTAAGCTGTTTAACTCAGAATGAAATGGCTTTAAAAAAGACTTACCAGTTAAGCTGCTTCAGCCAACCCGGCTCATTTTGACTGGAAGAGGTGAAAGAGTGCTTAATCAGGCATCTAAAAAGTAACAGTAACATTTGCTAAAGCGGGTGAGGAGGAAGCAAACCAGCGTCTGTTTGTGGAGCGCTTGTCTGTCTTTGTGTCTTCTGAACTAGAGCAGAATTAGTGGCCCAGGAAAGAATCTGTCTACATGTATTTAACAGAGGAAGATGACATCTGTATGCCTTTTTCATCCTCAAACATTTGAGTTTAAAACTTGCACACATGATTTAAGAGCAGACAAGAAGACAGAAAATAATGTGCAACATAAACTAAAATGAACACCATTCACGTTCATATGCATTCATTATTTTTTGGCTATCTTCTTTTATTGATAGTAATGTAGCATTTAGAAGTTAATTTTGGTACGAAATTGTTGTAAGTATGTAAGTATGCACTTTTTCTTGTGTGCCTTCTTGCTTCTACAAAATAGAATTCAATTCTTCAACGTTTATCTAGCAAAATGAGCATGTGCTCTTTGTTTTCAATCCTAAAAGCTTTCCACTCATACTTTAGGCAAAGTATATATCTGCAGTGCTTTTCCCCCCCCCCCTGCGATTTGAGGTGTGAGAAAGTAAGTCACTCTGAAGTAGATGAAACTTTCATCCTCTATCTGTACTACAATTTACAATAGAAGAAGAATTTAAAGTCTTCAGTGAAAATGAGCATTTCAAACTTAGGAGACAAAATATGTTCTTTTTCCTGAAATTTGTATATAATTTATGATAGAAAAGTTCAATGACTCCATAAATAATTTTTGTGTAACTTAAGGTTATAATGCCTAATTTTGCTTTCATTCAATTATTCTGTTTCTGAAAGTCATAATACTGATTTCATGTAGCATAGTTAAGCAAAATGTCACAGGAAATCAGGATTTCAGGGGACCCCTCTAGTGCTATCAACTAGATTAGTTTTTGGTATTTATGCAGTGGCCAAATATAAAGAAAAGAGGCCTATTTAATTCCTTCAGGGTAAAATGTAGTGTTGTGAGTGTGTATAAATCAATCAATCAATCAAACAAACAAGTTATGAGAATTTTTAAGATCAAACAAAGAAGCTTGATGTGTCTCTGCATGTACAAAGGAGTTTGATGTCATAGTTTGTAGCAGAAATCTACTTTTGACATTCTTCACGTGTTTAAGAGAAACATAAGACTGAAATAGAAAGAAGTCATATCCCAGCCTGAACTTTTAAAGATGTGAATGCTTTTACTCTAAACCATTAAAGATTCTGTTGAGTCCAGCTGAATAAAACAGATCACTCTTCTTCCTTAAAATTAAATACTTCACCTGTACTGGGGATGGAGTTCTTAGGATTTTGGCTTAATCAATGTCCCATTGAGCTGACTAAGAAATTTCCTCCTTCAACTGCTTCTTATAATTAGCCGAGAAGTTTAATGTCTCTTAATGGAACATCTAGCATTGCCTCCCGCTGCAGGAAAATCGACCATTTGTCTTTTGCTTTTGTGGTAATTCGTGTTTCACTAGTACCTATTTCCAACTCCTTTTCTCAAAATATATTACTTAATTAGTATTTATAACAACAGCTTATTGTAAGATGGGATTCAAAGGCCTGAGAGTAGTTTAGTGAAATATTTCAGCTACTGACTAGTACAGCCATTATCGCCCTCAGGAGAGGGGAGCTATAGACTTTATATGATTCACTTAGCAAAATGGACCAAAGGTGAGTGTGAGGTGATCCTTAACAGGGTTATTGGTAAAATTGTACTGAAAAGAGCATATCCAGGAAATAGGATTGTCTACAGGATAACAAGATTATCCTCTGCTAAATTCACACTGTAAAGAAACAGGCATAATATGCAATAGAGGAAATGAATGGGACCGTTAGAGATTTGATCTTGAGACTAGATCTTTGATTACAGCAGCATTGCCTTTCTTATAAAATGTGGAAAAGCCGTGAAGTACAGGGTCAGAAAAGTTGTAAAGTGTTAAACAAGAGCAATAGTAGAAAAGGGTTTACTCTGTGCCAGGTAAGCTGCAGCTTAATATTAACCCTTATTCGGCAATATTTATTTTGAGTGATTTCAGCAGTCTGAGAGCCTGAGAAATATTAGCAAAGTCTTTTGGACAGATGTATTTGTAAGACACAACATTTTAAATATAACTCTCTAAGTGACTACCTCTATCAAGTAGATTAATGTCTTTTTGGCTCCAGCTGTCTTCGATTCTGTAAGGCCTTCTCAAATTCAAAGTGAACCCCTGGGCATAAATTCCTGTCAGTCTTTGACATGATGTTCTACCATTTATCTCAATAGATAGATGCAAATAACTTTGTTAATGCATGCCCTCAAGCATAGGCGTTCCTGATTTCTTCCAAAATAATCACTAAACTTCTTATTTAAATAGATAATACCCTGTATACTGACTTAAATATTTAGGAGGATTTTTGTTCACATTGATTTCAGCTTTGCGATGGTCTTTTCCAAACACAAGCTTTTGTGGTGTTCCTAACACAGTCAGAGTGAACTGACTGTTCAGTCACGTACACTTTTTCTTGGTTGGTTTGAGCCACTTCAGCATTGAACAGTTTAGTCTAATAAAAGAAACCAAGGCACCTGCAGCCAGTCTGGATAATCCAAATAATACTGTCCCCTTTTAACTGCATATAATGTCCTAGCATGGGGATTCAGTCATAAACACGATAGAAGATCTGAAGGCAAGATTAAAGGAGTGACTCATAGCCAACAGCCATTATGTGTTGTTTCTCCATGGGCCAAACACTAGAATTAGGGTCAGAGACTTAATCTGTTTATCAGGGTGAGTGGACGATGACAGAAGAGGGATAGCAGAGCGAGCTGGTCAAGGCTACAGCAAGAAGTGCGGAACATGTTGACAGGTAAGTCAGGAAGGAAAAGCAGCAACTGTGAGAAATGAGACACGGGGATAGAACTGAATGTGTCATTTAGGGGAACCAGGGGAGAAGCAGGACCAGAAGGATAATGATCCTGTTAGGCAGGCATACACAGGAAAAGCTAACCCTCTTCTCCCTGCTCCTGCTTTTTTAAGTGAGCCAAACCAAATTTAAGATGAACAGCTAATCTAGCGCATAAACTTTGGCAGTCTTAGTGTTTAATAATGAATGATTTACAAGAGGAAAAAGCCTTTCAGCTGATCCAGTTCTAAAAGCACTTAGAAATGGGGAAAAAAGAAATCCTCCCTGCTTTGACTGCTGGCCAGAGATACTGCAAAATCACGACGTGTACAGCAGCATATTGAGAAGTGGAGCTGTTGCCAGGGAGGCCATGTTAAATGTAGAGAGATGAGCGGGTTCCTCTTCAGGATGACCATTACCTGTGTTACCCCAGGGTTGGATTTAACCTGTGCAAATAATGCATCTTGCCTACAAACAGCATGTTTGTTGTTGTATACTTCTTGGGCCTGGCTACTCAGGTTAGGATATGGTGGGAGTACTTTGTGGTTCTGTTCTCTTCTATCTTGCATATCTGGGATTTCTTCTTACAGTAGCCAAGTATGGAAGGAGAAAAGATGCTTATCCAAACATAGAAATAGTCCTGGGTTCCTTAGCTTAGCCGCAGCCTGTACGGGTAAGGAACTGGCATGCTAACCACTACATTCTTTGCACTTCCAAATTGTGCTGAGTTTCTACTACTTTTACTGTATATAAAAATAGTACTGACTGTAGAAATATCTTTTGTGTACTTTAGGAGCCTCCTTCACATGTTTGACTGTGTTTCTCTTCATATAATTATTTCTCAACTAGTAAGATATCTGTCCATGAATTAATCCCGTGGTTTGATATAGAATCACTTGTTTCCTTTCATTGCCATTCTCCTTCCGTTCTGTTTTCGGAAGAGACAGAAGAAAGCTTGTGGAAGAACATCCCTACCCTTCCGCCAGCCTTGTAAACACTCGATGAACAGAGAATATTTTATGTCACTTAGCAATATAAATTAGCATTAGATGAAATAAAAATTACATTTAACTGTATCGTAAATCACTTTACATGTGGGAAGAACACTGAAAAGGGCAGAAGGTAATGTCATCTTACACCTCTTATATAATTATCTGAATAAAGCAAACAGAAGGCCCGTCAATTCCTGGTTATGATACTGTCCCCATTTGGATAATAAACATTGTCAAAATTAACTAATTAATGGGTCATATCATCTGCAGCAGTTGTAAATCGCCCATAACTTCATTATGGTCAATGTAACTAGGACAATTTACATAGGTGGAAGATCTAACCTAATGTCAATACAATAGAAAAAGTGTTTTTTTATTCTCATCATTATCCTCACTGTCAATATGTACAGCACTTTTAGGCGATATGTTTCCCTCAACACACAGTAAATATTTGCAAAGCTCCACTGTTTGCTTGAGCTGGACCACAGCTGACCGACTCTCATCACCCAAGTGTTATCAATTAATTCATCAAGCAATATGACTTGATCCTTACTTTCTAAGAGCCTCCAATCAAACAGGTTTCTTCCTGAGACACTACCCAAATGAGACATTGAACAAACTGGTTCTTTAGTTACTTACAATTCTCAGCAGTACTTTTTTTACAGTCTTGTATTATTTCTTGCATGTACGCATTCCATTAGGAGTTTTAGTTTATTTTTGGTGAAGGAAACAGTCATGAAGGATAGCTTACCCTAAGCAGGATGTGTATAACTAATTACTTAAAATTATATATACTTTATGTAAAAGGCATTATTGTCTTCATTTTTATTTGAAAGTAGTATTGAATACCAAGTTTACCAAGGTTTTTGTCACTGAGATATAAAAGACTCTCCTTTCTGATAATGGTAATAGAGACTGTTCCTAAATCTGAAAGACATAACACCTTGAAATACTCATTCTCCTGGAGTTTTGTTTTATAAAACATAATTCAAAAGGCACTGGATGGTGAAACTACAGTGGCAAATTACAGGAGTTATTAAAAATTCTCTTTCAAGCTAATATCAACTCATCAAAAACTGAATACTCCTGACCCTTTTACCAAAGTGTAAATTAGCAGTCTAATGGTAATATTCAGACAGGCAAAAGAAATATAAGCTCCTTTTGATGAAAATAATATAAGAAAGTGCTTCCCTACTGTGAATCATCTTAACTTGTGAAATAGCATTTTGGTGCAATGATCTCTGCAAAGGGCACAGCAAGCTGGCAAATGTGGAAACAAAAGATGAAAGCAACGTTGTGCATCTCTCGCCGATGTTTTATTCTCTTTTTAGTTATTTTATAAAATCAGAACATCTCAAAGCACCTCTGTATGTTAGTTTAAAACAAATTACTAGTTTGGCCAATGAACTATTCTTCTTACAAAATCACTAGCTAGGGCTATAAATTAAGCCAAACAATATACTGACCATATTTAACAATGTTTTTACTGCTGCATTAATATTTGCATGTTTCAAAAAACAGTTGTGTTTTCTACAATCTTATTTTAATATTATATTTTTCTTCCATAAACATATGCTGCAGGAAGATCTCTTAAGAAATAGAGCAATATATTGACATAGTAAAAGCAAAATTTTGTCCGTCATAGTGCTCCCCTGCTCCTGCCATTTGATAAGTCCAATAGCAAAGGTTGTATAGCCACTTTTAAAATTTCTCAGTGGTGGGGAAATTCTTTCTTTTGAAATCTGTTTTATTTATTACATTAGTCTCTTATGCACTGTGATGGAAATCCAGCTACTATTTGTTATGTGTGTTAATGTCTTTCTTGGACATTCAGATAGTTCTCACATATAAAGCAGGCATCCGTGCTCTTCTGACCAGTTATTTAACTTGCTTTCTTTTCTTCTCTTGCTTTCTTTTGGTGGTTACAGCTCATATAGAGCCACATTGCCCACAGACTAATCTAATAAAACACTTGAGAATGTGCTTAACATTAAGCAAATGACTAGTGTTATTGAAATATGGAAGTCAACTACACAGGTAAGATGCACTGCAAAAGAACTGGAGTAACCTTGGAGAGCCAAGCTATATGCTCCATAACCTGAAGATAGCTCTACTTTTGCATACTTTTTTTTTTTTTTTTTAAATCATTGACTTTGTTAAAATTAGCCTGACACTCATTGCAGTACCCCCTGGTTCTTAAACAATTAAAGTCATTATTAAATGTATCGTTTTCTTCATAGGTGGTCCTACATTATATCTTAATGTTCCTGATGATACTGAAAAAAATACGATAAACAAAAATGGATATTTACTTTACACATATATCTTCACAATTCCAAATGAGCAGTGAGCATATTGTTCTTGATGATTTATTTAATTACCTCTGCAGTATTTTTATCTAATTTAAAAGCTTGTTCTAATGAGAATAGATCTTTCTACCCAGATCTCCACTCATATGCAGAAGTATTCCTACTGGAGTTAAGAAGACTCTGTTTCTGAGTGAAACTCTCTTTGCTTGTTACTGTTAAGATGGACACATTCTATAGTTGTTAGGGCAACATTAGCTATTAAAAAGGAGCATTTACAGCAATTAAGATGTGTGTCAGTTGTCAATGAAAGCTGTTTTATAGCTCTTAACAGCTCCCGGACTTTTTCTGTATGACATTGTATTTTAGGGCTTGGCTGTACGTAGACTTAAGATTACACAATACAAAATAAAGAATTTGGAGCCAAAAGACAAGAAATGGAATGGTTGAGTATTTGTCATTGGTATGCAAGAGTAACTTAAGGTAGATGTTGAATTGAACATGTATTTCTCTTCATCACCTGATGTTATAGCTCCCATATTTTCTTCTGTTCCAGCTGAAATGCTTCAGTGATTTAGCAATCACTTAGTGGCTTCAGATGGGATAAACTGAATTCCAAGCTCAGACTTCAGCAGGGTGCCTCAACTTTTATACCCTTGTTACCTTTTGAAAACAAGCATTCAGAAAGCTCCTAGGTCTATAGTGCTGATCTGCTAACTTACATTGTTGAGTAAGTAGTCTCTGTGCCCTTTATATTTAGGAAGCTCCACACAATCCACTCGTTATCATTATTATTTACATCCATTCTTAGTTCTTTGCTATGATATGCCACAAGCACTTAGCAGTGGTTAAGGTGATAATGCACTGATATTGTGGGGGATAGTGAATAGGTATTACTGGGATGAGTGCTGTGGATGTTTATGTATTAATTTTCTGTATATTAAGGTTATGTGGCTGGCTGAACTGGGAGATTTTCTCGGAGCTTAATACATTGTACTAACAAAAATAGTATCTGACTTATAAAAAATTGCAAACAATCGTGTTTTTCAAAGATCTATATAATTTAGCCTGATACTAGAAATAACTAGGTATCTATCATATATCTGCTGTTGTCCACATAAGAAGACTAAGCCTTGAGTAAACTCTATGAGAATATGAAAATGGAGAAAAAACAGTAGAGAAGTACAAACACAGTTTAGGCCCAGATTTTAAAGTGATTAGTACAAAACCAGGCATATTCATGTACATCTGTCTGTCACTTGCAATATTATAATCATTCTTCTCCTTTTCTATTAAAATACTTTTTTCTCAGAATTACCTCCTCAGTCTTAGTGACTAACAGTCTTATTTTTCTCATTATTTAATGCAATTTTCCTTGAGACTTAAAGCTCATTTACAGTTGAAGGACATCTCTTGCGCATTACAAATGACAAATTTTATCATGTAAATGAGAACATACCGGTCGCAGGGTTTCATAGAACAACATCACCTCTACTGTTCTGCAAGATGGGAGGGCAAAGTCCATAAAGAAGCATCCTGCTCTAAAACCTTTCCTGCATCAGTTCTTTGGGCATTATGATAATTAGATCATCTGTCTAAATAGGGTCCATATGGTGATTTTTCTGTAAATGTTTCCTTTATTTGAACACAGTGTATTAATCTATTTGCAGCTCCCCATTGAAATTAACCTTAGAGACTGGATAATCAAAATCTGAGCTGAATAGCAGAGCAGTTTCCTCTTACTCAGGGTAGAAGTATTGGCAATATTAAACATACAACCTCCAATTCTGAAGGCTAGGAAACCTACTAAAGAGAAACAACACGAACTTGACAAAAGATTCATATTCCTGATATTCTATTTTAATTTATCTGAGTACAGTAAAGGAAAATATAAGTTAATTTGGGTTATGAGCCTTTATGGAATTTATAGTCTTTTCTTTCTGAAAGAAGACAATTGTATTTGACTGATTATCAGTTCAGGATATGATACTAAGGAAGTTATAATTCAACTTATGATACTAAGGAAGTTATAATTCAACTTAAATGGATACTGGTATTACTTCGCTTTCTGTGTGCTTTTTATAAATACTTTTATAATGACAGATTGGATTTTTATGGCTTTGAGACCCAACAAAATATTTTAAACATATACAAATAGTGGAAATAAGGTAGAGAGATATTCTGATTTTTCCCATTTATTGGCTTTTGTTTAAAATTATTTTTCTGTGGCATGCATAGTACATACACAGGTGAGGTTGCACTGAAATGTTTGAACAGCCACAAATGAGTTGTAAGCTTCCTGTTTCACACAGCAGCCCAGATTCTCAGAATATTGCCTGCACAAACGTGCCAGGGTTTTCTGCACCTAGGAGCGCAGGCTGAAGCGCTTTGCTGAACTACAGCCGTCATTTGCATAATCGCTGATTGTGTTTGCAGTGTCGGACTGGCACGAATTGCTCTGTTAATATTCCAGCTGGTTCCGGCAGCCTCGGATACCATGGTAATGGGCATAACGTAACAATTTCGGTAGAGGGGAATGGTCTGTGAAGACAGAGCAACAGAATAGTCCCTCGTGATTGCCAAAGCAAGTGCTGACCTCAAAGCAAAGAAGTGGAGCCAATCTGCAAAACAGGCTAGCACTTTCCTGCTCTGTGCTTTGTCTAAACTGGAAATTTTTAACAACTGTATTTCTACTAGCTTCTCCTGTTGGGGAGGATAATCAGGTAGCTTGATATTTTCTTACTAGGACGCTCCTTGAAGCACTAGCACACTACATTTCAGGAGGCTTCTGTGGGAAGGTTTTCTAGTGACAACAGAAATAGAAGAAAGCTGCTTCGTTTGGTTCTGGTGCTACCTTCTAAGAATTCCAGATTTTCTTAGGCTGTTTTTTGAGAAAGGCTTTTCATCAGCTGCCCAGATCAGTTCAGAGATGCCCATATCAGAAAACCTCTGAGAGGTTTGCAGATAGTGATACCATGTTTAGTTTTAAACAACAGCAAATCAACAGAATACTCTGGTCCCCTAGTCTATGTATTATCAAGTGTGCAAATCTTAGTTATGACTCTGTAAGAGCAGCCAGCTGGAACACAGAAGTAGTTTAAATTCAAGTTTAAATAAACTTGAATCTCACAAAACAGCAACAACATCTTGCTTTAATCTGAGTGGAGAACAGTTTAATGAAATTATTATTGATCATAATAATGATCAATAATGATCATAATGATATTGATCAATATCATCATTTTATAAATAATCATAACAAAACTGAGAGAGGTCATTGAAGAGGGATCTCTATCATTTGTTATTAAGACAGTCACAACGTCTATAGTGGAAGTATGCAGAAATCATCTAGAAAAAAGGTCGACCTGATAAAGGACTTTTGCATCCATTTTCTGTGTTCTAACTGGTTGGCCGTGTGCAACAGCTAGGTGACAACAGGCCTGCCAGGCATGCCAGCCCCAGCAGCTTCACAGCAGGGTATCTCCAAGGTTGTTTGCATTATTTTTCTGAAGCAATGTTACAAGAACTAATTAACAAACAAGAATTCCATATTTATGATCAGTGGGTTAACAAAGATAATAGCCTTTTATTGAGTTGTAAGACGATTGAGACATTTTGGGACATCTGCCCTGCTACTAAAGGGGGTAAATCCCATAAATAATGGTGAAGGGCCTCCACATGCAATGACTAATGTTTTCATGAATAATGAATACTGAGAATCTTTACTAAACTGTAAATATTGGTACAAGACCTGTTTATGAGTTTTAGTTTGAGTTTCTGGATTAGATTCTTGTTTCTTTATGTATTTCACTGTTTGAAAGATTTTTGTTTATTTTCCTTGTCTGAGGTAGGTATATTTATGATGATTTTATATCAGTTGTCAACTTGACTGTATTAAACTCTTCCATGTACGGTTTTGCTTATTAACAAAATTAAAAAAAATAGCACAATGTATTTAAAAAGTTAGATTTGCAGTCTGGCTCTCTCCAGAGCTTGTTAAAACTTCCATTAAAGCTTTTCAGCTGTTTCTCAAGATACTTTCCATGTAGGTCTTACATTTGTTTTTTACCAGTGTCTACTGAGTAACTGTCCTATGTGCGCAATAGGCAACTAATTTTGTCTCCTTCACCTCTTGCTTATAATAATGATTTCTTCAAGAGAATTGAGAAACTGTATGATGCAGAATAACTGCATTAGCACAGAAAAGCTTCAAGTAAGGTTCACGCACAGGTACAGTTTAGATCTGGGCCAAAATCCACCTCCAGGATAGCCCTGTGATATGCTACTAAAATGTTTAGTGAAACAACTTGGATATCAACAGTAAGTCAAGTAGCAGTCTGAGGAAAAATTACTTCCTGCAAGTGTTGCTGAATGTACAGTAATGTAACTTATTGGGGCACCTCTTGGAACCCCTCTGCCACAAAATGCATTCAACACAAGTAACTTAACTGCTGTCCCTCCCAGGTGCCCCTGGTAGGCACATAAATGAGAAGTTCCAGTTTCCTTTCTGAAATGACCAGTACAAGTATTTATCCCACCTACTGGCCGTTCTACTTCCTTTAGGACTTCTACAGCAAAGAGCTTGTCGAGTCTCTGGGTTAGTATGTGAACAGCTCTTCAGGAGGCGCACAGTGAGAGAGCTGAAAAACTCGATGAAGAAATACCTGATGCAGGAAAAGATGGTCTCCAATTTTCCTGTCTCTGGTCTCGTGTTCTGTCATTAAGGCTGTGCTTCTTATGAAATCGAGCATATACGGTGTATTTTTAACCCAAGAATACTTTTCCTCTGCATTTTGTGCTATTTGTTTAGTTAACATTTTATTTCATCTTCCTTTATTGGGAATTAGCACTTTTAATCCACCTAAATAGTGGTGTAGTTCTGTTCTATGTATATTTTGTAGTGCTGACTTCCTGATCTTGCCTTTCCATGGAGGGAGAAGAGAGGAAATTCCCATGCAGATAAGAAATTAACACAACTTCCACACACACATGCACGCATGCACACACACGGGTATGTATACACATATAAATAAAAAGTCCTTAATTTCACCATTTACTGTCTCCTGCTTGTGGCTATACCATGGTTTCTTCTACTACTTTGGCTTAAGCCCTAGAGTCTAAGTTAAGGCTATTAAATGTACGTTTGCTTCCAGACTAATAGCTTAATCATCTTCTGTTATGACTACACTCATTGCTCCTATGAAAAATTCCTCTGAATTAGCGTTACCCCTTTTGTCCATGTTATGTTATACTGGCTTTTGCAATCTTCTCTAAAGTAATAGTTCACTGAAGCTCTTGAATTTCTGGGGTTTGGGGGGGATTATTCTTACATATCAGAAGTTATCTGCATTTCTTAATGATTCTGGCCTCTTTTTGTGTCATATGAAGATTCTCTGTAATATTACCAATATGAAAGCATTGTCAGTTTGAATTAGGTGACACTATAGTAAGCTCAATTTTCATTCAAATATTAATTCTGAATCTTTCAATAATCTTTTTGTAAATGTTTTGTCCCAGATGCCAATCATTCTTTGGTTTCTTACTAGGAGCTAAACCCCACCCTAAATTTAAAGACTTGTTTTTAAATCTGAGAAATTCAATGATTTCACATTTCTGTATATTTTACATTTAAGTGGCACATTTTCATATGTGCCTTTTTAATATAAATTGTTTTATCTCTTAAATTTCAGTGATAGGTTTTAAAGCTTACTCTTCTCCCCCGATCAACTGAAAGAAAGCAAAAGGAAATCGAGAAATTCAGAAAGACATGGTGTCAGAGAAAAGTCTCTGGCCTGCTGTCTTTCTGGCCAGCATCTCTTTCAAGAACAGAGGCAAGCATTGTTTGAAGCTTCCTCGGGTACTGATCACAAATCCGTGAGCTCTAGTTCCATACATTCTTTTCCTGAAAATGCCTTATAAATTTGTTTCACCTGTGGTTCAGTAATCACTCAGAGCTAGGGAACCTCCGTGAGGTCTTGGCTTCATTCGAAGGCTATGTACTAACTGTTCAGCGTTGCCTTGCCTCTTTATAATGAACAGTTGATTCCAGCTTGATTCACTTCACTCTCTGCTACCCTGCTTTTGCAGTCAACAGTGATTTTAGTAACTATGCAACCTTGAGCTATTTGTTCTATTTTTTTCCCTGTCCTATTACAGACTTCTTGGAGTTTATTCTGTTCTTTCTAAATGATATTTTTTTCTACATCCTACTTCTGCATTTTTAGAAACTTTCTCATTTTTTAGTTTCAGTTTCTCTGCAATTTTCTCTTCTCTTAATAAGACTAAGTAAAATGTTACTGATGATTGGTACAAGAGGTCAGAAGCCATTTCTGTGTGACTGTGGTGGACCTTAATCTCCTTGTAGATATTAAATAGAGTCAGGAATACATCAGAGAATAGAGCTGTGGAGATTTTGAGTGAAGGTAGCTCCTACTTCTGTGGCTGAAGCTGAATGGAAGAGTGGCAGAGATATTCCAGATGGACCAAAATAAAATTAAATAGCTCAACTCTGAAGAGTGGAGATACGGGAAAATAAATGGAAAGAAGAGAATGGTGAAGAGCAGGGAGAAAATTACCCATTTTGCATATAAATGATGTAATTACCCCCTCAGCTTCTCAGGCAGAAGTTGACATCCCTAATTAAAATAATTTTATGATCTTCTGGGGACAGATATACAAAAGCATAAAGAGAAGCAAAAAATAACAAATACAAAACTAACCAACATCAGCAGCCATTTTTACAAAATAATTTTGCAGTAGGACGGATGATGTACATGCAGTCTCAGATTTATAACAAATTATCAGGCTTGTATTTTATTTCAGATGATTCACAGAGCTTGATATAAAAGCCAGAAGCTGAATAAAACCTTTTCAGAGAAGAGAATGATGATGACACAATATGAGGACAGGGAATTGAAAGCCTACTGGACTGAATTTCATTGTTTTCTTCTGATTAATACTGGAAATTGAAAGCCACTGTGTTTAACCTGTGCTGATGCTACAGTAGCTGTAATTAAGCATGAGAATATGGTCTTACAACTTGTGCATGCAGATTGTTTTATACAAAGCACTTGGCAAATTTGCCAGTACATGTACTATGCAAATCACAACAGAGGAGTCCAGGTACTAAAGAATGACGTTGTTATTTGTTTAATTGATCTGGAGTATTCCGATATTTATTCACTTCCCACTTGTCAGGCAACAAAAGTAGTTAAGGAATCTTCTACAGATTGTGAACTAGTGAGGGGATGTATAGTTTTTAATCATGCAGGAAGCAGTGTTGTTCTACAAAGCAAGATAAAACCTAGCAAGTGTAATGAATCTGGAAAAATTCATTATTATATGCCTCATCTTATCATTCATATCATCTGACTGACTTTTTGCTGAGAGACTTAACAGAGCAACTTGTTAATATTACATAGCAGTGAATGGTAAATCATTACCACTGATTTTACCTAAACATGGTGATATTTCAGTAGTCAAGTTTGCTGAAGAATATCATTATGCAATTATGTTTTTTAATTTATTTTTTTCTCTCTATAGCTACTAGTCTTTTGCATTTCCTAAGAATTTTTGACAATATCACAGTAAGATGTCAATCTAGAAGCAAAGAGAATAGCCTAATCCTGAGGCACAAATACAGAAAATCAGGCTAGAAATCTCATCAGAACTGATGTTCTTATCCTATAACCACTATTATTATGGTAGTGACTAAGTTTTGACTAAGTTAGGAGAATTAAATCTTTCTTGACCTATTTTCATGTCTAGTTCTGATTCGCTTAATGAAAGCAAACAAAACATTTTAAGCTTCAGCAAAAGCTTTGGGTTTGGTTCTGCTGGAAGGATAGGCATCATTTCAAGTCCATTAGTTCTAAGCTAATTCATTCTGCCCTAATTAATGTGATTCATTCATAGACTATAGAGCCTGGAATAAGCATTTTGTTTTATGAGCTAATTAAATATTATCTACTACACCGCGTGCTTAGTTATTCAAGTATATTTATATAGATATGAAAAGGAAACTTAAAGTTGTAGATCAATTTTAATTCTCTCCTTGCAGGTTGATATTTTGGAAGCTGATGTGTCAATGGAACAAATGCTTAAAATGCTTGCTATGTAAACATGTATTAGTGACAAATTTATTGCAATTATTTTATCTGACAAATGTGTCTCAAATGTTGCCACGACAGTTCTTTCCTTCCTCATATCCTCTTCTGTTTGTGTTTGCTCTGGAAAAATAAAAAGGAGGGGATAAACAATGGGATAGGTTTAAAATCTCTCTCAGACTATGTTTTCTTATGATGTTTTCCTCAGTGGCAATTCCTCCTTGAGACTCTTCATGCCTGCCCATCCCGACTTCGCACTTCCTTCTCAGTTGCAGGTTCGTGATCGTGTTAGAACGATCAATAGACACTTGTATTGGCACAACTGGCTGCTTTGGCTTGGGGATCGTGTGGCTGTGAGCAGGATGACTGGCAATGCTGTAAGCTGATGTTGCTGCTCAGAAAAGTGTACGTAAGGCCGTAATCGCTGGAATAATTCCAGAAGACGTTGTCCCATTAATTTGTTTATTGAGGATTACTATGCCTCAGTTAAAGCAGTGAAAGCAAATGCATGCCTGATCCTCAAACAGCTTCACCCGGCAGCATGTTAGTGAAATGGCCACTGATCTTAATTTAGAATAAAAGACTGGACTACGTTCGTCACAGAGAAGCGGATGTACCTTCAGCTCTCTCAGTTCTTCTAGCTGGGAGGTGAGGTAGGCAACAAGGCTTAGGAATCTTTTAAATTATCCTACTATGAGTGGTTGCTCTTTTGTGTAGGAGCACCTTCAGAAATTGTGGCTATTGAGGGTGTGAGCACAGGGTATTTAATGGACAAACAGGCTGGCCCCTGAATGCTCTTGAACAAGTAATGCTTTTGAAAGACACCCTTCTGCGCAGGACTTTCAAGAATCTCAGAAAAGACGCAGTTGCGCAGTTGGAACAAAATAGAATGTTTATGGGCAAATAATGGTCTTTAGCTTTTGCAGCATGAGTGAGAGAATGACATAATTCTACTCTTTCTGCTAGAGAAAAGAAAATCAAGGACAGAACAGCATAGCACACATCACCGGTACAATGTGGAAGAGAGCTAGCAGAAAGGGTCGTCTTTGGGTATCATGAATATCATGATCCAGAAAACACTTTCAAGGATAAGGGGATATGCTTGAAAAAAAGATTGAGACAAGGAATAAAGTGTGGAAAAATTCGTCCTTGATTAGAATTTTACTATCAGTTAGGGAAGGATGTTCAACATACCTACCAGTCTGAGCTCCTTTCAGTTAGCGAATTGAGATTTATTCATGGAATATTTGACTTAAAAACAACGCATCGCTTTCCAGCTTCTTCTTTGTAAAGATGTATGTTCATCTTGCTGAAAGTAGTATGTAATCTATACTGGGTACGCTTTTTATTTATTTCTAGATTTTAGAGTGTTTATAAATTAATCTATCTTTATCCCTGTTTCTCAAGAGATGTACGTAGATGTCCATATACCGGCATTCATCTTTCTGGTTAATGCCACTGTGTGGACAATACATCACTAGAGCAGTGGTGCTAGTTATGATGTATGACACTAACATATCAGAAAAGCATTGCCACGTTTGTGATGTATTATTCAAAACATGAAATTAAACAGAAAGATCAATATAATACAAGTTCTTAATTTTTTAAAGTGGGTTAGAAGGTTTTAGATTAAAGGAGATGGACTCCAGAGGGTTTGCTTAGGAGGCTCAGTACACAGCAGAAACAAATGAGACTGTTTTTTCGTATAAAACCCAGGTTGTACTAAAAAACAATTCATTCTATGGCAGGTGAAACTTCAAGTCTTGTTCTCTGTACATTTATATCCTCTCTGTCCTCAACTGCAATATGTCCAGCGTCCTACCATATTCCTCCAGAGTATCTTCCACTGAATATCTTAGTAACTGTTTCCACCTGCACCGTGCCCTCAGCTGCCTCTCAAATCTCAGGATTGCTACCTGGCAGCTCATGGTGCGCCTAGTTCAGAGCCTTGTGAGGGTTACTCATTGCTGACGGCTGGCTTTCGGGCAGCCTAAGCAGAATGGTTAATGGTTGCATTTAATTTGTGGGCTTTTGCACTTATTGCACATATGCTTATTTTAGTCCCTCTTCTCTACTGGGTTGTTGATTATCACTAAACTTAGCTTCTGTTGAAGAACTATCTCTTCATCAAATTCCCTTGAAATTATAACATGATTTCAAAAACTAATAGAATAACAGTGTGGTAGGGGTAGAAAAGCATAGACAGATCTACTTTATTTCTTTAGCAAGCTGACCTAAGTCCAGCTGCAGTATAATGGTTGACTACTGTGTTTACTAATCTCTTTAATCGTTTTTTTCCCCTGATATCTAACCAAAATTTTCTATTTATTGGTTTAGGATAAATAACCTTTTTTAGATTAAAGCATACAAAATCCCTTTCCTGCCTTGACGTTATTTCCTTGAATCCTTAAAGATTTTATAGTTTTATATTTTTAACGTGTTTTTCTGTAAGCTGTATAAATTAAGTTCCATTGCTTGCCCTTCCTCTGTCATATCCTCTAAGCCTTGAATCTTTTCAGCTGCCCAGTGCATCACAAAATGAGTATATGTGTTTCCTGGAGCTCAGAACATGAAAACATGTTAAAGTTGAAGGGGATGTAGTCTGCCAACATATGTTCCTATAATATACTTCTTATGGACATTCTTCATCAAAGAGAACTGTAATTATTCTTGCAAGAAATGTGCAGTTCTAATTATTAGATATTTTTATCAGGTTTTGGTAGCTTTCACACAGTAGTAGAAACCTTTCATGCCTTTGGCATGTTGTATTTCTCAGATCAGCTCAGATTAGCTTAAAGTGGACAATTCCGATCATGCATGAGAAACTGCTAGTATGGACCCCTACTCGACTGATGTCAGAGAGCTACATCTCAAATCGCTTGTGCTATCTCAGTTTCTTTAGAATCAATATTTGTGACATAGGATATTACGTGATTAATGTTTGTTAGCTTTTTAATGTATTTTTGTCATAAAAATACAGTTTCAATAAGAGGATTTCTCAGAGAGAGCAGAAGGAAATCAGTCAAACTGTGTAACATCCAAACCACTGCATTTTATGGAGGTCGTGGCAGTTTACATCTCTTATCGCCAGATCATGTGCTGACAAGTTCATTCAGATCTACTGCTTCATACTTTCTGAAAAAATGGATAATTTTAGATAAGTTCGGAACAAGCTTGTAGCATTAGTCTCCTACCCAATGATTCACAGAAGAAATTACAGTAACTGTCTCTCCCTGAGGCAAGAAACTAAATCTGCTAAAAATGTTTTTGTCTTTTTTTTTTATGTTTGAGTTTAAACACAAATCCATGCATGTGGTCAAAGTATTAAGATGCATAAAAAAATATGTCTATGTAGGTAAGCATCTGCAGATGCACAGCTCCTCCAACTTCCTTTTCTGTCTTGATGTTGTCATGGTAAGTGAATAGGCCAAATAGTGGTTTTTTGGTTATATTCGTCTCTGTGACATTACAGGATTTCAGTGCGTATAGATGTAGAATTTCTCCAAGAAGTGTCTCTGACAAAGGTGCTGGTTTGGATAGAGAGAAGAATCCTATATTTCTGCAACATAAGAGAGTGACTTCATTTAGTGAAAAGTAACGTGTTAGGGTTGATTATGCTATTGAATATATACAAATGTAGATGCAAATACAAATGACCAGTGTAATTGTTTGTGTGTATCTACACACTTATTCCTAGGTTTTATGTGAATATACATAAGTACGTATATTCTAGTAATTTATATGCTTATGTACTCAACAGTACTAGCTCTTTAATAAGCTACTGTTTTAAAAAGACTTTGTGCAGGTTCTTTCTTAAAAAAAACTATAATTAATCTCAGCATTAATATCTGTGCTTTTATTTAGTGCTAA
Organism: Rhea pennata; assembly: GCF_028389875.1. Classification (NCBI taxonomy): domain Eukaryota; kingdom Metazoa; phylum Chordata; class Aves; order Rheiformes; family Rheidae; genus Rhea; species Rhea pennata. The sequence continues at coordinate 55,113,317 of NC_084666.1, read as the reverse complement.
ATATCAAGAAGCTAAGAGGAGAAGGAAAATCTTTTATAGTAGTGAAGAAACTTTTTTTTTTCAGTGCTGTTTAATGTAAAATTTCTAACACCAGGGATCTGTCCCTCTACTTCATCTCAGACCTCATCAAGGTCTTTTTCTACAGTTATAAAGAGCCCTTCTTATTCACTTGTAAGTCAATGACCTACAGTTCTTTCAATAATAACTTTCTTTTTAAGGATCCGTGTAGATTTTGCTTTGATCTGTACTAGGTACTAGTATGATGTTTTGCAGTTACTTACGATAATGTGTGGAGCATTCCAAATGATAGTCTTTTAAGATAAATATAAATATGTATGTATTAAGTCAGAGAAATATTGAAGGTAGTGAAAGTTTGATGTGCCAGTTATTGGGAGCGCCACAAAAGAAGAAGCAAAAAGAGATGAATGCAGTTCAACTGACAATCCTAAGTAGAAAATATAATTTAACTTTCTTTTTTAGAGCTGTATTGAAGGTAAAAAGCTAGATGGATGCCATTAGCTTTTAACGATTTATAATGCTTTTAAGAGCTTCCATACAATGAGCAAAGAAAAGAGGAAAAGATATTAGTCCGTAATTTGGAGAAGGTCATTACAATTTAGGCACAGAAAAAGTGTTCGCTAAGGTATGTATCTGTAAACTCTTTATAACACAAATAGAGATTTGATCAAAGGAAATTATGAAGGTTACACAGGTAAATTCTGTGCTTTCCTTTCAGCAAAAAATATCAGTACAGGCCTAGGTCTAAATCAGTACGTTGATGTGCAGAGACACAGTTAGAATGATTCACAGGTTTCTTTTGAGATTTTTTTCCATTAGCACCTAGTGCTATCAAATTAAGTCTAACGTAAAATAAATTAACATAATACATGCGTTGTTAAATTTCAAAATAAACAACAATATGCACAAATACATAAAGAGAAGTCTAAAACTGAAATCACTGTGTCTCTCTTCAATCTAACTGAGAAAAAGCTTAATATATAATAAGCTTTGGTAAGGGAACTGGAACTATGCACTTGGAACTGAAATTAGGCTTTCTAAATACTATTGTTTTTTTAAAAAATGCTATCCTTGCACACAAATGATGTCATTATCTACCAGAAATGGGAGAAAAAGATCATCAGAGTATGTTCAATTGCGGTAGTGCTATTAGTGGTTGTGTATGGGTACTATCCAGAGTTACGGAATTGCAGAAAGCTGTCCAACTTTAGTAAGAATTCTTACTAACAATACTTAAATGGAGAACCTGAATAAACCCCAAAGGAAGCCTACATATTTGTTACCAGGTGAGCATAACCACTAACTAAGATTATTCACCAGTCTTAATCGTCTAGTCACAATTTGCCTTAGTCTGGCTGGTTTTGGTATCCCATCTGTCTGGCTGTTGTGAATAACACTCTTAGGTGTCTAATTATTTGCATTTAGTATAGATGATTTAAGGACCTTTTTCTGCATTGTCATTTTTAACACTGATCTCATTGCCTTTTGAGGTTAGGTGTATATTATCAAACTGAGATACTGTCAAGGTCTTTTATGTAAAGCAATATAATTCAAGTCTGGAAAACAGCATAATGTGATGTCATGCACCTTGAAGAAACCTATTACATGACTTTGGGTGGAGTCCTGGAATTTGACAACTATATGGATTTGTTCCAAACAATTAAATGAATCTCTCTTCAGAGCATATGGTGTAGAGAACATGTCATGTTTGAGAAATATGGTTGGCTTCTAATCTTGATTTTTAATTTTGTGACAGAACAATAATTTGGCACAGCACATAAACCTTTTCTTTTTCCTGTTAAGTACAAATGTTTTTTCTTGAAAGATGGAAAAAATCTCTTTTCAGATCTGTTTTCACCTTGCATATCTAATGGATATTGTTCTTTGTCTCAGTTCTTCAGAACTATGATTTGAAAAAAAAATGCGATTATTTCATATTAATACTAAAACATGTGATGGAAATTAAAAATCCAAAGACTCAAGGTTTATCAGTTGAATAGAATCTGTTTGGTATCTTTGTTGCTAAAAAGATGGTGTTGGATAGAAAGGATTCATTGCTGAATATGCCAGAAATATACCTTTGTGCATCCTGTTCCCCTGATAAGTTCGTACTGATCCTTACTAATCACAGGAGGGTCCAGGCTGGGGGACGGAGAGGTGAAGCACCAAGGGAAGCAGTCTAATTCCATTCATGCTTCTGGAAACGTTTCAGGTGAAATCCAGGCATATCTCTAGAGATCTGCCACTGATTTCAGCAGAGCCCCAGGCGTTGCCCCTCATTTGTCCTGATTTTGAGCAAAACTAGTGGCGTTATGCATGACTGCTAGACAGTCAGAGAAGGACCTTTACGTATTGCTTCGTGCTGTTCCTGACTTACTGTTTCATTAGGAAAGGGTCCTTGACTGAGCTTTGGCGAGGTGAGGAGCAGAGCAGAGCATTTCCGCTGCTCCGGCTTCCGCCATCCCGATGCTGCCGGGAGGAAGCTCCGCGCAGCGTCCCGCCCGGCTGCTCAGCTCTGCTGGGCGCTGTGCCATCGTGTCGCCGAGCCAGGGTTTCTTTTTTCCTTTTGTTTTTTTTCCTCTAAGGAAATAAGGGGATTATACTTTTAAGGGGAAATTTAAGAGGATTGCAGATTTAAGAGATGGCCAAAGGGGCACATTTATAGCTTTTTAATTAAAAGATATTTTGGCTCGAAGGCCAGAAGGATTAAGGATTCGGTAAAACCAAGTTAAATGTCAAGCACAGGGTTAAACCACAAATTACACATATTTCTAATGGATCTTTAGCCTTCTAACTTGTTTTTTTTTTATGAGACTAGACAATCCGTAAAGCTTATTAAGGACATTTCCTATCAATCTTCCTCTTTCAGCACTCCTCCTCTCTTGCCTATATTTATGTCGTGTACAAATACCTTTAAATCCAACCATAAGAATTTGGATGGCTGGTATTATAGAAAGGGAGACATTTAGCAGACTGTTTTATCACACTTACGTTTTAGAAGAATTTGCCTCAGATCAGATGTGAGTAGTAACTGAATCTACATTTTCTAGACATGGCTACATTTGTATATTTAAATGGCCACTCTTTATTCCTTTTTTTTTCCTGCTTATTTTAAGTGATATGCAGTATATGAAAGTCAAAGAGAGGGGGAAAGTATCGATCAGATTGTATAACAGAAAAATCTCATAGGCTTAATGCAAAAAAACAGTTCCTCATTTTTTTCTGTAAACTTCTTTCCGTTATACTATTGGGTCATGTAACATTATTTTGAAGTGAAAGTGAAGGTGTTAAGTCAAAAGAAGTAATTTTAAGTTTTTCTTAAATTCTACCAGTTGTGCCCTCCAGCACATTTTCTTAAAATTGCACCTTTTGTTCAGCACTAAGCCGCATGAATTACTTATAAGTGAGGCAGATCAATATCTTTGAATGTCTTACAAATAATAATTTAATTCAGCTGGGATTTTTTTCCTGTTGTTGCTGTTCATTCACCAGTATTTTATTCTTATACTGTTAATAGCAAAAAGCGTCTTGTTAGAAGGAAAGGTCTCTTATCAAAGAAATCTGTGAGTTCAAGGACAAAGCTAACAGAGGCATGCTGATATTACCACACACTTGTTTCTGTATACAGCGACCAGAACTATCTGGTATTACGTTGTGGTTTCTGATGTCTAGTGTTACTGGAGATGTCAAACAATATCTCACCAGTTCTACTGGTTATCAGGTGCAAGATCATTGAACCTGTAACACACTGACCATCTCCACGTAGGGGCCGCACACTAGACTTGCTCTAAATTTCAGTAACAACAGAGCCAGGAACAAGAACCTATTCACCAGAGAAGTTCTTAAAGCGTTAAGGGAAGTTGGACCATTGCAAAGAGCTTTGTCCTTAGATATTTTAATTATAAAAAGAATAATTAAAGAAGACTGCTGGTGATATGCCGACAGCCATGCACACACATGTACATACGTGCTCTTCTGGATGCAGAATTACTGTCCATCTGATCTGATCAAAAATATGAAACTATTTTCAATACCTAGTAGCTCCTCATTTACCATCTTGGTACAAATTTTCTCTTTGAAATGAAAGTACTGAAAATCCAATGAAAAATCATTTTAAATAATATTTAACAGCTACTTGCCTCTTGAAGCTTTCAAAATGTGAAGGGGAATAGGCGAATATTACTGAAAATGAATATTTCAGGTTTCCCATTGGCAAAATCTTGTAGGGAAAGTGTCCAATGTATCACAGATGTCTGTGTCTGCTTGTGGGTTCAGTAAACTATTATAATATGTTAAGGTAAATTTTTTAAGCTGAGCTCAGTCAGGAGAATCTATAAAATAATCTGCGTTGAATCTCTTTTGAAAGTATCAATACAAGGTTAAAGGGGAAAACAACCAGGGGCAGGAGATGTAAAACACTGGCTTGGCAGTTGCAAAATCCTGTTTTTCTGAAATCCAAAGAAAGATAAAAGATAAACATGATAAAATACAGTGTGGCTTGCTTCCTTAAATTAATCCACCAAAGGATTTCTCTTAGAACATTGCCCTACCTTTAGCACTAACTGTCTGCTTGCGTATAGTATAATCCAGTGCTTGCATCAACTCACTGGGACCCTGTCTAGGCCCTGCAACCCCCGTTTGCTGAATGACCAGGGTAAGTCGCTCGGAGCTTGCCATGGCTCTGCTCTCTCATTTATGACACTGTTCATATATCTAGAGAAACATCAGGATTTACCCTGCTGCAAAAAGTGGTAGCTTTTGACTCTGCCTCCATATGCCTTATGTCTATAAAGCTCTGTTACCAGTCCTAAGCAAAAATGTTGTCAGGCCTCTTTACTTGTGAAGTCCTTTGATCTTAATGAACGAAAAACATCTAAAAATGTGTTCGTTCACTATTTGCTCTCTGATGTTTTGAGTAGATGGTCCAGTCAGGCTTACTGCATTTTGCTTTCCACTTTAGCACAGATTTAGTTCAGATTTCTGGCTCCTGCTCTCAGTCAGAGATTCTGACATTTCAAATGCAAGCATTCCCATAGTTTTTGTTATCAGTACTCTTGTGAGTAAGGTAAAGATATAGTGGAACTGAGAAGGTGATTAACCATAGGAAAGCTGGGGTTCTGGTGTTAAACATAAACCCCACAGAATTACATCTCAGAGTAGGGGGCCGGTGTCTCTCAAATCCCTGTGAAATGGGTCTTCCCAGGTTGCTTGAGTTCTGGAGCTTGATCATGAAGCCGGCCCAGGCGACCTGGTCAGAGGCTCCCTGTCCTCTTTGACACCTGGGACAAAGCCTTCCAGGTCCACGTTTTCTGAACGTGGATTTTGCATATTTGTAATCTGTTGCCTGAGTTCTGATCTGACACATTCTTGTTATCCAAAAATATCTCATTATAGGTCACTAGTGCAGTCAGTTATTTCCCAAAGCATTTTTCTTCTTAAGAGAAATGATAATATAACAACCTTTCTTGTGTGCCAGCTATTTCTTTCCTCTCTCCAATCCAGTTATAATTTAGGAGGCCTGAATCTTGTCCCAAGTTTTGCTTGCAGTTGCAGAGGTATGTCACCAATTCAACTGGAGTAACTTTAGTTCTATGTTGGTACAGCTGTGCGGTAAGACATTGTACTTTGCATGTTTTCACTTAATCAAAATGTTAAGAATGCAGTTTCGGATGCTGCTTGCTTCTGCCAAGATGCTTTTTCCCCATTAGCTCCTGTTAGGCTTTTCAAAGTGGTGGGAGAGTAATTTCATATTGATTCTTGATCATAGTATTTTTTTTTCTTTACTTTTTTTCTTTACTTTCTTTTTACTATAGTCTTGTGTGTTATCTGTATTTACAACATGCTATATATAAATGAAAGTATTTGTACCTTCGTATTTTATTTAATGATTTTATCCTGAATTAGTACCTGTTACTTCTGTATTGATCTGTAACACCCTGACTTTATTTATAGTGTAATGATTTAATATTGATAATATCAGTCTATAAAACAGTCAAATAGAGCAACCTAAGCCACATAAAAATACCTGATTAACATTTTTTACAGCACTCTCTTCTGAAATAAACAGACTCTACTGGATTTTAACATCTGGTCTCCAGCAATTCTTGCAGGGGCGATAACATTATTTTTTTTCTTTGCAAATGCTGGCCATTTTTTTCATCAATTTTTTAATCAAGGAACAGCTGTTACTTTAGAACATCACGTATTCATGTCTGAAATGTGACTGGTGCTCACTTCTGTTTACTTCTACATGACATCATTTTGCATTGGGTGCAATTCAAAAAGACAAACGTCTTCAAGTGCTTTAAAAAGGTGTCACGTCACCGTTTAGAAAACAACCTTTTATTCATGTTTATATAATACCTACAAAAATATGCTTCATTACTATGTCTCTTTAACAAAAGTCTGAAGCAATTTTCCTCCTCAGAGGAAAGGACAATAGAACAGACTCCTTTTTTATGAACTTGTACTCAGTCGTTATTGTGCTGTCTTACAAGCCTTCAACTTCTAATAACAGCTATGTTCTCTTAGGGCGGGCAAAAGAGCACAGCCCATAACAATGCATAGAATGGTCCAAAAAACATCTCAAATACATTGTTATTTTAGAGTTTCGACTATCTTTACTTTCAATTAACAATGAGAATCTTTGTATATCAAAAAATAACCCTAATCTGTAAAACACCAACAAAGTTATCTTTGTTTTTTTGAAAAAAAAATCGCCCAAAAACAACTGTCGGCTTTCACTATCATCTTTTGAACACGATTTCAATAACTAATTGAAAGGTAATTATATGTTTTGGAGGGTGAGTGGTTTTCATGTTCACAAAAGTAACTATTTGTTTTTAAATAGTGTAGTGCAGAATTCTATTTATAGTTAGTGTTTCCACATCCTGCATGCCTGCAACCTGCCTGCTATGATTTGCATATCCCAAGTTGTTCATTTTTGAGAAGCTAAGTTTGGGTACACTGTGGCTCTGTGATATATACAAATAAGAAATATATGTTTTTTGATACTTCTATATTATACAAGAAAAGTCTGGTATGGGTTTGCACAAACATCACAGTCCTGAACTGGACAGTGAATTAGCATTAGGTAAACAGTTATGTACAGTCCAATTAATTATCTTGGATACACAAGCTTGTTGGTTAGGTGGCAAATTCTGCATATGAAAGTTATTTTCTTTTCAACATAGAGCAACAGCCCCTTCTCTTCCTCCTATGTCCGCCTTATTATCTTCCAGAAAAATAGAAATTCGTTTTGCTGGAGCAAAGGAATATGAAGTGAAAATTTGTAAGAAGATCCCTTTCTTTTAGTAACCATTCCTCCTCTGATCTTTTTCAGGTTATCAGAGGATATAGTTCTAAAAACATTGTAATTTAAAAGTAAGGATAATCTAAGAATGGGTTCTATGTATGAATGTGTGGGTAAAAGAGTAGTGACTAGTGCCGTATAAAGTTTAAATTTATGTAGCATCTTTTTCTGAAAATTGGACAATAATTACCTAAATTTGAGAAAGAAGAGGAACTTTAGAACGTTCCAGGCACGAGAACCTTCTTGTACTAGCCCCCTTTTCCCAACCCAACAGCAGTATACCTAACAGTAAAACAAATGAACAAAGGAAAACAAGTATGATTTTTTTTCCAGTCAAACTTCTCCTCATTCTAATGATAGGCAACCTGTTGCAATAATCAGTAGGTTGTTAGATCTTGGATGTACTTCAGGCCTCTGTGGAATAATGTCTATTTAAGGGACACCAAAAATGTTAAGGTCCCTAGGATTTATGCATCAGACAGTGGAATGACTGTCCTAGCCATGCATTGTGGCAGCTTCTCTTTTTATTGCAGACACAATCTGGGTGCCTACGGAGCTGTTAAAGTGGTGTTCCCCCCCGCCAGTATTCTTAATCTCACTTTTAACATCAGGTTTCTTGGCCAAAATCGACTAAACCCGGTCTCCGCTGTTGATTTCCCCAATATTCTCAATAATTACTTGTGCAAGTATGTCTTTCTAAATCTAAATTCTCTCCCCACTGCGTTAGTGGAGGAGGAGGAGGACTTTGCGAATTTTTCAAGGAAGCCTTCCAAACATTCTCTAAGCAATGGACTTGCGGAATGTCATGGTAAGTTTCACTCTTATTAAAGTGTAGTTTAAAGTTAATGAACCTGTAAAATCCAAGCTATCTGGCGATATTAGTTATCCTGCAATATTAGTTATCCTACCAGCCTAATGTCTCAATGTCTTCATGTACAATTTACTGCCATTTTCAGAAGATCTTAAAGTACTTTGAAAAGTATTAATTAAACTGCAGAACATACCACATATTATTCCTATTTTGAAGAGGAGAAAACTAATCATGAGTAAAATTTGCACAGTGACTCAAAGTAAAAATGCCTCCTTGCAAAATGGTAACTGGCTCAGCTGGTATTCTTCTATTGGGAGAGCTGTTAATAGAGTGTTCTGGGGAGAGGCAGGGGAACACTGACAGTAAAGAAAATATTCCAAAATTGTATTTGAGAGCGTGTATGGTATTTATCTGTTTATGTTCTGCTTTCCTATATAAGTATTCATTTATTCTATTTTTCTGGCAATTCAAATTAATTATGTTTCGTAGATTCCCAAGATGCGCTACACTCCATTTATTTGTTGTACCACTGACCATGATTAATGATCAGCCACAGTCTGAATTTTTCATTTTTAATGATCTTGATAAATTGTAGCCCATCATGACAATTTAATATGCTTATCGTGCAAGATCTGAGTGAAAAAACTTAAATTATATCATAATTAGGAAGCACAACTTAACTCTGAACCACAGGAATAGGTTACCATTGCAAAACTTGTGGTTCCACGCTTCCATTAAGAAGTGGTGCAGTCCATCAGCCTACAGAATCTTTTCTGTTCATACGGGAATATAGGTCATGAGCTTCTCCTTACTAAATTTCATACTGCAGAAGGATTTTCTTGAACTTCAAGGTCTTTGATCTCTGCTTTTTCCTGAACCTAATTTATTACTAATGGAGCTAAGGAGAGTGTATTTTCTCTACTCATGAACCAGGTGAGATATAGAAGAGTTCTTAAGATAAAAAGAAGAAACCTAAGATTCCTCAAAACCTCTAGATTATATGAGGTGCCTCACTGTGATACTACCATGGCTACCATAGCCATTTGGCTAGGTCTGTGAACAGTATGGTGGTACACCCACCATGCCATACACCCAGCATGTCCCAACTCCATGTTATACTGAAGCATAGTGACCAGCATCCCTCTCTCCTCCCCCCTCCCCCCCCCCCTTTAGGTTTGTTTTCTCACACAGAAAATCTGTGGGCATCTGCAAGCTAGAGAGGAGCTGCAGTGCTACCTAACATATTTTTGTATGGGTGACAAAGCTACCAGGTGTTACCTCATCAGGTTATCTAAACTTAACCTCTCTGAATGTCACATCCAGGATGACACTTTGCTATTCATACTTAGCTTCTTCGTATCATCCATACCTTCCCTCAACCCACTGTTTTTTGTCACATATTGGATGACAGCGGAAGCTGGGAGCACACAACCACCAATCCCAGACCAGCATCACCAGCACCGCTGGTAGACTGATTGTTTAGCGCCTTTGCATGCCGCAGCCCATTCTTGGCAAGTACGGGAAGGAACACACACACATCAATGTGATGCAAGTTCAATCCAACTTTATTCCTTTGTCTACCTAATTTATATATCTTTTCTAACAAGCTCATGTATCAACGCGCCTCGCAAAGCATTTCTATTGGTTGTCTAATATTGTCCAAGCGCATCTGCTCAGTTTCTAATTGGCTGTTGTGTTGACTCCCCTTGTGAGTGATCACAGGCGCTTGCTTATCTGTGGTGTTAACTCCCTTTCTGGATGTGTATCCTGTGAGTAATTACAGGCGCCTGCTTATCTTTTCTTCTTTAGCCTTTTGTCTTCAAAAGAATTCCTTCTTTGAGCAGCTTGTTGCTTACTTCAGCTCTTTATAATCCTGCAAGATAGCCAAGGCCCCGACATTTGCAGTTTACCACTTGATTTTAATTTTAAGACCACACCAACCAATCTCAGTAATGAAGGTAATAAGTCACCTTTTCAATGTTTTTTTTTTTTCTTTTTTTTTTTTTTTTTTAACTATGGCTGTAACATTTATGGTTTCTCTAAATTGTTTTGTCAAATCATCTCTGAGTTGGCATCACTTGGCAACATGTTATTTTGGAATAGACAATATATATGGCCTTGTATGAAATAACATCATCTGTTATAATTTCCCAAGAAAAAATATGGTCAGCGTTTAGAACTGAAATTAAGTTACTCCTTAGTTATAAGGAAATACTATCAACTCATGGCATTGTTTAAATTTAGCATTAGTTATATCAAGGGAAGTTGTTAAACAGTGGTACTTTAAGACCAGTTTCATGCTGTCCCCACTCTTGCCTTGTCCAATAGCAGGAAAATGATAATACTCTTTTGTCACAGAGCGTTGTAGAGGTGGATTATAGAAGGTGCTGAGAGAAGAAGCTAGAGAAACAGAAGAGTTGGGCCTTCCTGTTCTCACTGCCACAGGTACTATCAAGGGTAAAATTTTCTTGATTCTATTGGAGAGAACTTCATTAGTACAATTGATTCCTAGGAGGGAGGTAGTAAAAATTGCAAAAGGCATCTATAAAACCATCTCAACAGAAGTGTGACTTGACAGGATATCTTACGATGAACATGATTTAATCATGAAAAAACGTGTTTTAGCAAAGAATATTTTAAATGTAAAAAGTGGCTTTGCCGATGGAGACAGCCACATCCTCTTTTGCTCTCAGATGTAGAGAGCCCAGCATTCATTTCATATATTTATTTTTTTAGAGACATTAACTTATAAGGTCATTTTTAAAATATTCAATTTCAATGCCAGCAATGTTGTCTTAATGTTTTGTAATCATAATGTTGAATTTGCACTCTTCTTAGAACTTTAATTACAACACTAAATTGTACTAATATCCATTAGGCACCTCCTAATTGAAGCTACATCGTATTTCTGATGTGGCAGTACTAACTGGTATAATTAAATTCTAATATGCATTGGTAGATTTTTAAAAAAGGAGTTAAGAGCAGAGGAAGAAAGAAGTCAGATTCTGAAACTTCTCATATCTAAAATACTCTTATAATGAGAAAGAGTGCTGACTATACTTCCTGCCCATTTTATTTTAATTACTATATGCAGAATGAACAGATGTTTCATTGACTGAAATTTACTTTTCCTAAAGCCTTAAATGAGCACATTTACTAATAATGTGTGCAAATCCCTTGTTATTTATTGTATTTTCCTTATGTTTTAAGTACGCCTAAACTGTTTGGGATGAATCTTAGATTGCAAAAGATTTTTCTACCTAGGTTTGGCTTTAGACTCACTGATGATTCACTGTACTAGGGAGAATATTTGTCTCCTTTTTTCCTACGATGATGGAAACGGATCTTTTCATAGCAATTCCCCTTAATTTCTGGAGTATGTGGTCTTAAATCATTGTAGTTCGGAAATTAGAATGACCATCCATTAGGACTCTTTTGAACCACATTTGAAAATCTTCACATGTCTGAAGTTTGCAGATTTTATATGTATCTTAAACGGAATAGGATCAGGATTCAGTTTCCTGACTCACAGGCGTGAAATATGACTGTTCAGAGAAACCCCTCTGGTTCCTTCGAAGATAAAGCTGGGAGGTCAGCTGGGAGCTGGGTCACCACCAGCAGTGCCAACAGCCTTCTCTTCCTCCTGCTGGAGAATTCAGATTTTTCAAGCAGTCTCTGTCTGTTGTCATTCATACAGTCTACCCCAGAATGGGAGCTCTATTTCAGTTCCTCAAGAGCTGCATGTAGATAAAAGGCTGCACTTTGGCATATGGTGGGGTTTTTTTTGTTTTTTTTTTGGGGGTAGGGGGAAAAATACCATATCAACACACACACACGCACAAGAAATGTACGTAGTATGTACTGACTTTATGAAAAGTAAATGATTTCTACTACTTACCCCATCTAACAGATAGTAAGTACTGTGGCAATCAGTTTGTTTGCTGGCTAAATTTGCCATCAGAGGGAAAGAATTTGGTCTGACAGATCAGCAGGATTCCTTAGCCAAACACAACAGACCGTTCTCTGCTCCTCAAGTCATCCTCTCCAGTTATCGCTTAAGGTGGTGATCAGATTTTCTCCTTCTTCTCCTTTTTATTTATTTTTTATTTTATTTTATTTTTATCAGTTAGGCATCCCTTTTCTTTTTGAGACTGTTTCCCCCTCTTCCTTTGTAAAGGACGCATGGTGTTAGTACATCTCTGTCACTTAGCAGCCATTTTTGAATACATTTTTTTTAAAGAATATACTAATTTTCAGTATTTCTTGTAACAGGATAGGTCAGTGCTTCAGATCATACAGGTGTGGATTTTTTTTTAGCTGATGCTTTATTTTATAGTTATAATTTTACAGAATAAATTTTATTTGCTGGATTTTAATGACTGTCTTATAGGTCTAGAAATGTTATTCCTTTAGATAAAATTTTATTTCCAGCAAAGTTCAGTATCAACTTTACAGCTTGGAAGTTTCCGTATTGTTTAGTTGAGCGTTAAAATACCCAAGGTTAGCTTCTGTACACAATATCTGGAGGGATAAGGGATTTTGGCTTTGAACTAGAAACAAGAATGGATTAGCTTTCAGGGTTTTAAATGAAGCAACATGCAGCAGGAAAGCCCAATCAATGAGCTGTTTAATCAACTGAAGAAGTAGTGATGAATACCAAAGATTCTGTCACTAACTTACATCATTATTAGTATTTTTTTTTTTTTTTTTTTACTTTTTACTAAGAATGGTGGACTTTGTTATATTTTTCCTTGAAAATGACTTCTTTCAAGACCACAAGGTTGTTTCTTAGAGAGGCAGTGTGATCATAAGGAACAGCATACTAATAATAAATAATGAAAGGAGAAGAATCTGGAATCTTAATCTGGAATCTGAAACTTTCCTTTATTCTCTTCTGCTGTTATAATGATGTTTCCGTTTGTCTCTTTATCTTTCCCTGTCATTTAAAAAAAAAAAAAAATCCTTTTATTTCACTTCTTTCACGCTTTCATTTTCTCCTTCTTATTTTCAATTAATAGAAAACTCATGATTTTGGCTTTTCAATCAGGAGGAACTGAGAAAACTAATTTTTTTTCCTTGAGTATGAAATCAAAATTGATAACCATGAAGATGGCAAGGGTGTCTTTTTTGGCAACATGGAAGATAATACAAAGGCAAAGTAGTCACAATCATGGCAGATTTAATAATTGAAATGCCAGACACTGGAAGATCACAGAGTCTGTTGAAAATTATGGAATCTACAATATTATTTTGCTGATGATTTTTCAACAGCTTATAAAACATCACTTATCCTGTAACCACATTTGACACTCTCTTATTTTTTTTGGCCTCTATCTGCATCAGGATTGCTGTTGCAAAATTGTTATTGATATTTTAATGAAAATGCAGATTGAAAATTCCAGCCGAGATTCCAGGACCAAATTAAATACAAATTGGAAAACAATAAGAGTAAATTTGGTATGATTAATGAACAGAAGGCTCTAACCTGTTTTATACTATCATTTCTTGGTAACTGTAGCTAATAGCATCAAAGCATTAAATCAGGACTTCACAATTTCTGGCAGTATTTTTCTGAAGCACTCTATACTTTAAATATTATGCGTACACAATATAAATGAGAATTATATAAAAACATTGTATTTCTATTAAAGATATAGGTGTAAGTATTTAACTCTAGCCTCAGCTGCCGCTTTAATGGAAGAATTTCCTTGTCAGCTCTTTAGCTGTCTACTTATCTTCATCAGGCCTTTCTCTTCTTGACATAAGTTGACACACGAGAAACAAGACTGTTTAGGAAAGTCTGAGCAGGGCATTCTGACATACCACATCTTGTTTTGGTAAATAACATCCATCAGGAGTGCTATAGACCTGTTGACATTGCAACAGGAAGTAAAAAGTGGGAAATTATACACACTGTATTTAAACTACAGTTTCTCTGTGTACCTGGTCAGAATTTAGTTTCTTCGGCTGTAACTTAGCACTGTAAGATGTGTCCTGCAGGATGACCACGCGTTATTCACTGGATGGACTCCCTTTTCAGATTTTCCAAATTCCAACCATCCTCACTTAAACATTGGTCACAGTAAGTGGTGTTCAAACAGCCGAACCAGCCCTTACCTTTTCAGGTTTGAGAACTGGACTCCCTAAGAGGCATCTTTTACTAGATGAGACCATCTATCTGTGATGAAAGGTAGTATTTAGCGGAATGAATAGCAGAACCAACTGTTTGTTTGCTCACAACTTACCGTGCAGGGGCATCAGTATCTCTGTGACCGGGCATTAGGGAAAAGGCTGCAGGAAAGTACGGCTGGCTCTCTCCTGAGAGCAAATGCACAGCGGGTGGAAAATGCTGTAGAGCTCCCTGGGGTCAGCCAGAAAAAACGGCAGAGAGACGTGGCGAGTAGAGACCTTGCCGTACACAAATGTGTACTGCAGAATGACCGAGTCGAGCGGAGTGTCCATTTCCAGCAGGCCCAGTGCCAAACCTGACAAAAGATGGATAGAAAGGACAGACTTCTAGAGGGTTAAGAGAAGACCTACTTTACCAGGAAAAGGTTAGTAGGGGAGAGATTTGTTTTCAGTTCTCTGTAGTACCCTCTCTTGCCTATCAGATTTGAGTTCTCTGTGTTTAAAAAGGCTGTGTTGAAGTGGTTTGTTTTCTTCTGCAATATGAAAACCAGCCAGTTTTAGAATTTTGAAGCCTTTTGGCATACCTCCCAAATGAATAACTACTGGCAGCTCCAAGTCCTGCCACATTAAGTTTTGAAGAATTTGTGGATTAATAGTAACTTCCCAAATGATCCACTGATCATCAAACATTCGTTGGCCAAGGTGGTCCCTATAAAAAGAGATTCAAAACATTCGTGTTTTTCAGTAATCCTAACACTGTCAGATTACTGAAAACAGATCTAAAAAGTAATTAGGGAAAGTAATTAATAGGTGATTTGAGCATCAGTCCCTTTCTTATCACAGGACTCCTTATTCATTCTTAAACTGTGATTGCTGAATTTAGGTATATAAAAGCCATATATATATGTAATTTTATATATTGTCTAGTTAGTGTGGCCAGGTGCTAAAACTACCTGCCCCCTTTTTAATTCAGATTAGTGGAATACAAGCATTCATACACTTTCTTGGAGCTTTTGAACATGAGATGCTAGATGAAAGTGAAACAAAGCTTTTTATTTTCAAGTGTGTGGATGGATCACATCACTTTCAAATATTCATGAATGAACTATGTTTGGTTAATTCCAGAAGAGTAAAAATAAGTGCTTTTATTCATCTTTTCATCATTTCGCATTATAATCCCATTATGTGGAAGCCAATTGCTTTTATGTCTTTTTAATTTTTTTGAAAAAGTTATTTTATTGCAGGAGGGAGTTCTAAGGCCTCTGCAAATGGCTGTGCTGCTGTTAGATTTAATGGGCTCCAGCTGTGCATGGGTATTGTTAGGAAAAAAGAACAAAAAATCTAGAAGAATAAACAGGAAAACAGGATTTCTATGGATTATTTGTTTCTTGGGAGGATGTATCACTGAAGTGATATGTACATTTTTAAAAATCATTAATAGCATCATAACTATGTATGCACGTTTTTGTTGAAATGAGACCTTACAGTGGTATGATCAAAGCTCTATGGTGGCATGATTATTAACAATTGAATAACCGTGCATACATTCTTCCTCTTAAAGGGAGTTCAGAATCACGTTTTCCTACTCATTAGCCAGTCTGCATTCACAAGTTAGCCCCTATCCATGGAGCTGCAAGCAATCTCTTCTGACACCCATGTTCCCACTGCCTCTTACTCACTTCAGCGTATGGGCAGAGCTGCATCACTGGCTGCACTGTGTCAGAACCATTGACTACCTCCAGAGCAAACACTAACTTATGTCACCTATTGGTCTGTATGCCCCCCTCCCATCTCCATTTCTGAGATATTTTAGGAGTTGTAGAACCTGTTTGATAACTATTGTTACTTTTTCCATCCTACCTGCTCCTTCCCTTATTACTTAACAGCGTGTTGTGCCAATTTTGATTAACACACTCCTATCAAGAGTGTGTTTTGCAAAGAATTGGTTGATATTCTTCCAAGCAGGTGCCTGAGGTTCAGGAGGAAATGAAGAACTGGTGTGAGGAGTGTAGGCACAAGATTGTGGAGGGAAAAGAGGGGAAGACAGTGAGGGACGATGCCTTAGATGGCAATCCATGTAAGGGCCAGCAATAAGTCTGGAAGTGGTCCAAACAAGAGATGAGGAGCAGTGAGAGTTTGTCTGAAGGCAGATGTAAGATATGCCAAAGGAGAAAGGAGAGGAGTTTACAGAAAGGTCATTTAATGAAGCTTAAGATGAAGTCTTGATTAAGACCAGTTACTCTGTCACTTTACAGACCCTGGAAACATGATGCAAAAGTCAGCAGAGTGAGTGAGTGATCTCTTCTAGCATTAGTTTCAGCACAGTCATCACTTTCTGTCCTCATTCTTAGTTATAGTTGTGATACAGGTTGCTAGTTGGAGAAGATGATGATATTAATTGGAGTTTTCATAATACTTAGGTAGACTTCCTAAATTAACTTGGGACTGAGGCCTTTTTCTTGTGGAAATCTCACATTGTCTGGTTCCAGGCCCATGATTTTGTGCTGCTCATGTAATTGCATAGGTTTCTCTGGGACTGCGGAAGCTTTGCACTAGTTGATGCGCTGTGATTGACTGAAAGAAGCCTTTGGTCAAAATTGCTATGACGGCATTCATACATATCCCAAGGCAACTGGTCCTAGGTGACAGGGACAATAAGTCTCAAAGTAGATAATATCAGTACCACAGAACAGATTATCTCAGTGCCTGTCTTGACCACAAGACTGAAGAATTTGGAGTAGAGTTGAAAGGTTCTCTGAACCACCTTGTCTTGAAGTAAGCAAAACTTAGCTATATGTAAGACAGAAATAGTAAAATATAATGTTGGAACAGGATAATGATGTCTTTCTTCCTTCACATAAAATCAAACCTCAAACCTAAATGAAAAAGAATATTTTCAAACTAGGAGACACTGATCCTGTGACGTAAGTTTATTGAAACATCTGTATTTTGTTATATACTTGAATGCTTTTTCTTCAGCTAGTTTGTAAAATAGAATAACAATTGTTCATCATGAACAGTTTAGGAATATACATCATATGGCGAGAAAGAAAAATTCAGGTAAAAAGAACAAAACATAAATAACAGCAAGTATTTTAACACTTATGGTTACTAAAAGAATTGAGGCAATAGTTTGAGTAGTTTGCACTGCTTACTTTTTTTGGTGTTAGCATATAGCTTTGGGGCTATTGTCTTAGG
Source organism: Rhea pennata (assembly GCF_028389875.1). Taxonomy (NCBI): domain Eukaryota; kingdom Metazoa; phylum Chordata; class Aves; order Rheiformes; family Rheidae; genus Rhea; species Rhea pennata. The sequence goes on along the minus strand of NC_084666.1, from coordinate 55,095,849 downwards.
GCATATTTAAAGAATTGTAAATTGCTACATCTATCTCACAAAAATGTAAGGATGTTGAATAACTGTAAAGAAAGAGGGAAGAAGATGTGAAGAGAGAAAACGAAAGATAAAGCAAGACAGCAGATGGTTTCTCTGAAAATTTGCGGTACAAGTAGAGTGATCCAACATAAAATAAACCTTTCGTTATTTTTATTGTGCTCACATAGAGAACCACTGGAATAAGTGAAATAAGTCCCACTAAGAATTTCGTAATGTTTATATTTGAATGGAGGGACAGAAAATCTTTTCCCATCCTTTCTTCACACTATGTCTGGCCTCCAGGCATGTTAGGAGGAGTTGGATCAATCCCATAGAAGATGAGAAGTGCAATTAAAACAGAGAAAGTGCATATGGGAAAGACAAAATGAGATTTCATATATGTGTTACATACAGATGTGCCTCACTCCTGATACTGAAACTCAAATGCTTTTAGAGAAGGTGCTGGTTGCCTACCTTCTGAAAAGTCGGATCCTGGCTTTTTAATAATGACCTAAACGCAAGCTACTTTCAAACTGCCTTATATCTAAACATGATTAAATACTTAAGTGATTGAATAAGCTAATCTTGCATAGGCAGAATGGAGAATAATGGCCTAGGTGAGTGTTCCTTGTTTACAAGTTCACTTGGAAATACCATGAAATATATATCTTTGCCTTTTTTTTTTTTTTTTTTTTTTTTTCCCCCAGATAGCCAGTTTTCCATTTCAAAGTGAAAAGTGTCAGTCTTTGAGATGAACTATGGAAACTAAAACTCAGGTGAAACTCTCTAACTTCAGCAGTAGTTCAAACATTGGACTAGAAGAGCGATTTCAAGTCAGAGTTGGACCATTTGTTAGACTAGTAGAGTTTCTACTGTAGCTGGGCAAAGCCAAATATGTACTTCTGCACCTCTGCTTGATCAGATACTTCAGGCCATGAGTTACAGCTTTAAGACATACACACCCCACAAGTGGCATCCCAAATTTGGTATCTGTTTTTTAGCATCAGCCCATTTTTCTGTATCCAGGTACAAGCTTTATTTTTCTCCATTCATTCTTCATTCTGTAAATCTGTTTCATTTTAAAAACACTGTATTAATGAGCTATAATAGTAAGACTACCAAGTACATTAGACTTATATTTTAAAATTGATTTTACCTGGAATTACAAAAACCTAGTGCATTAACCACAGTACAACAAATTTCTTTTAACTGTTCTCTTTTGTGCGCAGTGATGTGATTTTTGTATATACTTTTTAAGAAATACTCATCATGAATACAAAATGTTCATCTTCAAATATCATTATAAGAAGATCCATTATTTTCAACATGTTTGCTGTCTTTCTGCTCTGCTTTCTGGTTATTTTTAATGCTTAATCCATCATTCTGTGACCTTCTCCATGGGAAAGATGCATGTAAATCTTTCCAATAGCAAAGAAACAAAGAGAATGAAAAAAGAAAACTGCTTTGTTTTGACAGAAGTGCTGAAAGTTAAAATTTAGAATTCAGGATGAGGCTCTGCTTTTCAGAGGACTGTCTGTGTACTTAAGAGTAATAATTCATTTTATATGCTTATATTTGAAGACAGATAAACAAGACAATAATCAGATTTTTAGACAGTGCTGTTGCGGGAGAAAGGTTTTACACCTGCGTGAAACTTGTGAAATTTTATTGTATAGATTTAGCTTTAATAATAACGTTTACTTTTTGTAATGTAAGTAAAATCAGGTGATTGCCAGGGTGCGAATTTCATGGGGCAGGAAACAGCAAAGATCCTTTTTAAAGTCCGGGAAAGAAGAAATCTTAACAAGCTCTTCCCGAGGCGTTTCTCCATTTTGCTCTGTCCATCCTTGCTCTGCATACTGCTTTCGGTAATTGTGTTTCTTTCTGCTCTTGCCCTTCCTGCCCCGCTTTGCAAAGTGAGAAACGGTGGATGTCACGTGCTGCCCTTGACCAAAGTGTGAAGCCTCTTCCGTTAGCCCTGCCCTGCCGCTGGGGCTGCATGAGGATTTTGAAGGGCTGACAGCAGGCCATCTACACTGATCAGTTGACGCAGGCTCTGCATTTCATTTCTGCCCTTACCCTAATTACTGCTGACAATACAGGTGGGGACTTCTATAGCAAAACTGGTTAACAGCTGCCTTTCGTTTTTCTCCTCCTGCCTGGCATCCAGGAGATCTGACATAGGGGTTTAAATATATATTTTTTATATTTATATATATTTTTTGGCAGATTTTGTCTGGTTGTTGGACTTCTAAATCACCAGATTGCCTGGCCGTGGCACAGTGAAGGGGCATGCTTTCACTGAAGGTTGTGCAGCTTTGTTTCGGCAGAACTAAACCAAACACGGTTTTCAGACTAAAGCGCCTCTCATCTTATCTTTGGCGTGAGCTTGGATGCTGGTTTTTTTCAGAACTGTCCTTGGGCAGACGAGGGTTCGAAAGGTTATGGCCTGCGCGCTCATGTTCAGATCATTAGTGCCACAGATCACGAGTGCCGCTTCAAGGCAACATTGCATCAGCATTTCTGTATTAGTAGTAGTTGTTGCCCCAGTTAGGTAATTGTTTCTAAATGACAATGTGATATCTAGGCATTATTTGTTTTCTGTACACATAAAAAGAGAGTATTTTTTTTTCAGCAAGCTTGCCCTAAAGAAAGAATTCTCTTTGAGGCACTAATAATTTCATTTAGTTTTAGGTATGTGATCATTTGATGCAGATGCTGATGTCTTAGACCAACTTCTCTCCGTGAATTCCCACTGTTCTCAGCTAATACTGAATTCAGACTGAGAATACATAATATATACTTTGTCTAATGTGAGATAAGAGAAATGATACCATGAAAATCAAGAGCGTGTTGTCACTGAAGTTTAGATGATGTATACTGTTTTCTGAGCTAAAAAAAAACCCAGCACAATACCTGCAATAGCAGGTGGGTAGTGTCCATCATATCTAACTTTCTTCAAGGAATGGTAATTCTGTTATTTGTCCTTTTTTCATACAGGACAGAACATGATCTTTGTGAAAGCTATGCTATGAATAATGTTTTAGAATACTTTCTAGTACCTGTTCTTGATTCTTATACACTCTCATTTTAGCATATTTATGTGAATGGATGGAAGAAATTCAATATCTACTTATTTTCAAAGGTCTCTGGATAATGTAAAAAGGAGACTTAATTTTATGTTATTTATTTTTTACATCACCTTAAAATGTTGACTGCCATAACAGCAAATGCCACTTTAAATGTCTATTTCATTAATTTAATTCTTTTCATTCTCTTTTCATTCTCTGGATATAGATCACCTTTCTTTTTCTCTGAAAATAGTCTCAGGTGGAAATTAGATGGCATTGTGGTTTATACCCCTTATAAGGGTTCCAAGTAGGATGTACTCACTTTCATATCAACTCTCTGACATGGTAGGAAATTCAGAAGTCCAAATTAATTATGTGTTGATGAAATCAAAATAGAGAAAGAGAGAGAAAACAGAGATTGCTTTAAACAAGCACTCCAATGAAACTTCACTGAGCAGCTAGTAATCTAAAAGAAGAGTAAAACACATAGGTCTCAAATAAGGACTTCAGAAAGAAAATCAGAATAACTACAGCTGTTGTAGCCTGGAGAGAAAACCCACGTGAGCACTTGGACTGCAAATAATTTTCACCTGCATAGTACCTTAGATACCTAAAGTTCTGCTACTTTCTATAGGCAATTTTTTCCCTATTTGTTAATACTGAATATTTAACAATATCCAAAGGTCTAACTAAAAATGATATGAATTAATCTGTTTTAGTTTTCACAGAATTACTTTAGGTGTGCTCACAGAGGGAGTTATAATATCTCAGCTGTCGAAGAAAAAACTTTTTTAAATGTTTTATCTGCATTTATCATAATATGTCTCCCAGTGTCAGCTCCTATATTATACAGTTGGAAAATGATAAACACTCAAGGGATACATAAGTTAACTTTTCCATATCTGAGATTTTTGAGAGGACAGATCTGCTAAATCTTCTTGAAATTGCCTAGTATCCAAAGAGCACGCTATTCAGCGCAGAGTATAGTCGTTTTTGTCCAAAACCGTGGTCCACAGTGGTCAGCCTTTCAGATAACAATTTAGTGGTATTAAGCACTCACTCATGAGGCAGTAGGACTGCTCACCCTGGAGTGGTTTCAGTATGCCTCTTTCCCAGCCCTATCACGAAAGAATGCGCTAACCATGAGGCAGGGCTGTGCTGGAAGCAGGAAGGAGTAGGTGAGCCCATTGCTCTGCTCCTCTGCAGCAAGGTGACGGTGAAAGAAAAGCAAGAAAATACAAACCTCCCTCTGCTGAGCAATGTCGAGAAGTCCTTTCCACCCACTCCTCCCTGAGGCGAGAAGGTATTGCTGCTAGCTTCTGTTCCAAGAACTCCTGCATTTTTCTTTCTTTCTGGAGAACTGGTATGAGCAGCACTGTACAAAAAGATGACTAATCTGTCCCTAATATGATATGCTCAAAGACCTGAGCCAATGCCCAGATCCAGGAGGGGCTTCCAGTCTGTGACCAGCAGTCACACAGAAGCAGTGACATCTGGGCTTAGACAGGTACGTAGATTCAGGAGATTTTAGACGTGTTCGTTATGGCATTTTCCACTGGCTTCTTTAAAGGTCCCCTATGTGTCCTTATCCTTTACACGTAAGGCGAGGGTTGTTGTCAATCCAACTTTTAGGCACTTTTTTCTCCAATTCGCTATAGGAAGAACAAAGTGGATTCTTTCAAATCATATCACTAATTGATTTATCTTTCCTGAAATACATTTAATTGTTTATATTTCTTGTGTCAGAAATAACGCCAGTGACTTTCTGCTTAATCTTAGACCTATGATCCTTTTTTCTGGTTGTATTTGACAAAACAGTTGTTTTTTGTTTCCTCAGGGGTAAGACAAAGACAACATCTCTCACTTCTAGTAGTTGTGACAATTCCATAATATTAGTGAGGAAATAAGGTGTGTGTTACAAATACTGTAATAGATGCAGAAATCTTTTAGAGCTACGCAGAGCTTGTTTTCACAGGAGAGTAAATAGCCATTCTGTATTCACCTTTTAAGAGTATCTGTGATTTTTACAGACCAGTCTCGCATTGTCCCTCATTTCTCTTCTTTCCAGGGTGATGATTCTCAGCCTGTTTAGCTTCACCTAATATGGAAGTCGTGATCATTCTTACCACTAGAGTCCATACCTTTCCTTGCTTTAGTGAATCGTCTTTACATGGAGCCAGCTCCTGTTGAAAACAAGCTGAAATTCATTAGCATTACAAGGTCTAAATTCAGAATGATGTAGCTTTGGGGTAGTCTTAAAAATACCTAACTCTTATTCCACTCCTATCTTCTACCAACAGCTTTGGGTTATAAACCTATACCTGCAGAATATCAAATAGCGTACATTCAGCTAGCTTGAAAAAATGCAGGCAGGGGCTCAAGTCAAACGTACATTTATTTAAACTTGTCAGCATTCATTTACAATCCAACATTTAAAAGAGACAAGATTAAAATCATTTTCCCCACTGCACAAAGCACCAGATAAAAGAATCTTTTCAGTAATAGTATTTCATTTTGAGTTTCACCAGTCCATTTAGTTTTGATATTACAAGAAGCCTATTAGCTTCATATTCTTGCTCTGAATGTTGATGGATTCTGACAGCTGTCACTGAGCAACTGAGAGAGATGAGGTTTTCAAGTTGAATAAGGATTTTATTGAATAAAGGTGAAATTTACTTCACTCACATAAATCATAAGAATCAATCTATATTGGCTGAAGTATGGATGGCATGAAATACATGTCCTTGCCTCTATATTTGGTTTGCCTCAAATTGTGTCACAGCCATGCCACACTTCTGGAGAAATAAGCCCAGATCTTTGCAGCCCACATCAGGTGTGGGCTATATGAACCTTCAATAACTGTCAGCAGGCCTGCTCTTACCATCACTTCTCATACTAGAGAAGTCACCTGGAAAAATCCTTTTCATAATGATTTTTGTATTTCGTAATGACAGTAACGGAAGCTAATTCCCAACAACCTATTTAAGTATTTTATGTAGTGTGAAGGGCTCCTTTTGTGCTTTCTATTATCCTTGTTATCAGCCTCATAGGCAACAGAAGAAATACACAAAGAAACTCATTCCTTATCTCTTGCATACATTTTCTGGAGAATGCTCACTTTCATTATGGACCGCTAATTCATTCACCTTAACTCACCTTTGTCTAAAATGCTGCCTATTGTTTTTAAGTATATAATATACTTTCTTGCTTATGTTTACTTGACATTAAAGAAAAAGAATTTTCAAAACTTGATTCTCTCTTGATTGTGATGATGCTCTCAGATTAGGGAATAGAATTTTCAATTTTACCCTACTTACTGTTAGCTAAGCACCTTACCAGAATATATTTTGTCCCTTGCAGCGGAAAGGTTACATTATTGACTTGTCCGTTATACAGCATTTTAATTCTTTCTTAGCAGTGTTAGCAAGGTATTTGTGTATGACTTTGGTGAAGTAAAGTAGTTTTCAACTTTTGTTTATAGAAGTGCCCCTTGGTTTTGGAGGGCCAAAAACTGGTGGTAGAAGCTGTAGTGCAGTTCATAGGCATGAGTGCTCATGTTTTTATGGGTGGATAGGAATGAGTAATTTGCATTGACCTTGTGAAGGAGGTACACAGGCTAGTGGAGGGAAGATAAGTTTTGGGTAACTTGTTTTGGTGCTTTATCTTGGAATCCCAAGCATATCTTATTTGCATTTTATTTTTTGGCAGTCCTTTTACTACAACATACAATATATCAGTAAGTAGCAGAGTCAAGTACTTGATAGCACGGCATTTTAGAAAAAGTAAAATGAGCTTCTTTGAGAATAAAGAACATTTTGTTTCACTTTAAATAATTTAGTCTTCCGGATTGTAACTGTTCTATATATTAATATGTTGTCAGAAGGATTTTCTGTGGTTCACCTTCGTTTTATTGTTTGCCTCATGCCTTCTGAGGCAACAGTTCAGTTCCTACAGGGCTACTTTGAAAAGGCTGTCATTATTTAGAATGGATCATTTAATTAAGCTACCAGAGGGTCTGTAAGTAAAATTAATCAGTATAGGTATATTGCTTGTATGAGTCACAATTAGTAGGCAAATAGGTTACTGCCCAATAGAGTAGCTATAATCCAACTGTACATAGCCTCATAGAACTTAGGGACAAGTTTTGTTTACTCTTAATTATACCTAATGCCATTTACTTCAGCTAGGCTGTAGCCTGTGTTGCTACTAATTAATTTATCTGGTTAGTAAAATACTTTATTTTAATACCAGTGTTTGACACTCCCTGAGATAAAACTGCCTGCCCTATAGCTGGAGGGAATAACTACAGAGAAAATATATCAATTAACATGAGCTTTATTAAACTATATTTGTATCATGAACATGGCTACCAAAACCTCCAAAGATCTAATGCTTATTCTTGGCTTTGGGGCACGCACTTAATAAAAGCTTAATGCAACATCTTCAGTGACTCACACATAAAGGAGCAATTGAATCTTCAGGAAAACAGAATATTGATCCTTCGTTTCATGGTCTAAACACAGCTATTTGGAGGGCAGACTTTTAAAAATAATATATATGATTTAATATGGTAAAATCAGACTATTTGTTATCCAGTCATAAAGAAAAAACTGGTAAATAGTCAAGCGAATAAAAGGAAGGATACTCTAGCAGTTAGTATGCTAAACTGATCCTTAATAGACAACCGCTTAGTTGTTCTTCCGAGAATAGCTTGAAATGTTCTCTAAGACAATTCAGTTTTAGGGTGCTGATTTTGATATAACAATTACTACAACCTCATGACGCAAAGCACTGATAGAATTCAAATTCCTGGTGCCAATAGAAATTTGTTCAAAATATGTGAAACATGACTTTATGCTGTCAGAAGTTTTGCTGCTTTTTTTCCTTAATTGGCTGTCCTACAGCAAGCCCACAGGCTTTTTCTGGAGGCCGTCCCCATTCCCTCTCTACAGCGGCTGTCATGTCTGGCTGCCTTCTCTGTAAGTCCTCGCGCTTTCTCTTTCCGTTGGACACTTGCGTTGGACCTGTGTGGGGGAGGCTGCACAACCTTCTCTTGGTAGCATGGTCTGGATTACAGCAGCCAATCTGAGAGGAACATCAGCGTAACCCCTGGGCGTGAGTAGCGGACCTAAAACTGCTCAGAGAGGGTGTTTACCACAAAATTGATAACGCTGTGGGGAGAAAACAGTTACAAACTTTGTTCCCAGTGACAACCAGCTGGATTAAGCAGTAGCCAGGGGATTACCAAAAAACTTTTGAGAACAGGAGACAGCTTGAAAAGAAACATGGACATTTGGGATTGCAGAGCAGAGTGACCTCTGAGTGAGAGGACAGCACCTGAGCAGCAGTTAAGCCCTGTTCGACCCTGCCAGAAGCTGTCCCACGAGCGTCACCACCCTGCCCAGGCCTGGGAGAGCAGCCTCCCTGCCAGACGCCGTGAGTAACCTGCATCTGGCTAGCAGACTGACAGTGCAGGGTGTAGTGAAAACGGGTCAACCCCTTTCTCGGGTGTATGTTCCGTGAGCGCGTGGGGTGCTTTCTCAGCAGTGTTTAGACTATCAGCCTTTGGGAAGCAGCACGAGTAAAACTGCTGCACCCACATGCCCAATGGGGTACGAAAGGGGAACCTGCACTCCCAGAAGAGACGTGCGCTTGTAACCCACACTGCTTGTGAGAGAGGGGTGTGCACATATTACTGCGTGTGTCTGTGAGTGTAATTAGACTTTCTGGGGAGTACAGAACTGTTTAAAATGTTTTCAGTGTTTTCTAATATTTTTAAGCATCTGATATTGTGGTTTATCTGTTGTATTCCTGATAGTGATCCTGAAAGTATAGTTCAATGATTGCCAGTTAATTACACATCACTAAGAAATAAATAAACCACTTTGATCCTGACTGGGTCTAAAATACTCGAGCAGTTTTTTCCCTGCAGCACTTCCACCAGCACTCTGCCTTCCATCATTGCCCCAGACTTGCCCTGACAGTGAGCACTCAGGACAGCAGCAGAGCATCGTTGCTCAGCCTGGTCCAGGCCAAGAGACACAGTCAGCTCACGAGCCAAGCCAAGCCGTACACGGCCAGTGCGAAGCTGAAGATGGTGCTGGCATGGTTGACAAAGTTGACAACACTGTGACAATTTTCTGAATGGTGGAATAACATCGTGAATCGCCAGGACTCTCAAATCCCAAGCAGACTGGCCACAAAGTCGTAAGTGTTAAAGAGTGTCAATATCAGTTGAATGTGTGTCTTCTTATCAGTCTCTGCACCAAGAAAGAAGTTGTTTGTCCCTCTGCACCAAGAAAAAAGTAAACTCAGCACAAATCTCTGAGTTTCTAACCTAAAATTCTTCTGTCACTGGCAATCTACCCATACTTGCTGCATGAACCCTGCTTCCAGTGGTCACTTTTTCAGCAAACCCAGCTGCTGTGCAGAATAGTCAGATTATTTGGTTTTATTAGAGTTAAGAGTTTTAGGAATGCCGTGATTCATTGAAAAATAGTTACAGAATATGTACAATCCTAGACTTAAAATCAACTCTCTCAAGGTTTACACTGCTGTCCCAGAAAATGAGTGAGGTTTTCCTTTAGAAGTTTTTGTCATACCAGTATAGAAGAATAGCAACTTACAGGGAAGCTGTACTACTTAGAATAAGAATAATACTAGGGTAGTAAGAAATGCAATGTATTTTATGATGCTGGTAATTACAGTGTGGATGATTAGGGAATTAAGATTATAAATCTGAAGAGCTTAATCTGCTAAATTTATGCAGCTGTATTTCAGAACCACTTTGTGAATCTGAATACTACGACACAGAAATATGAATTAACAAGTACAATTCAGTCGTCAATACGAGTTCCTTTGAGAATTAACATCAGCCTGTGGATCTTGTGCACGCATTCATCCAATGGCTGACAATGTTTGGTTCAGGATGTCATATCTTTTCTTCGAGAGCATGAAACCCCTAGACTTTTGATTCATAAAGGTATGTATGTTGCAGTAAAAAATGATGATGTGATAAGTGATATTTAGACTCATTAGCTAAAATTTGTCAGCTCAGAAGAAAATTCTATTCCAATGTCTGTGTTTTGCATAGCACTGTGAACAAACGTGATTTTGATAAACCAAAATAGCGTTCAGATTTTATTCAATTTAGAGCTAATGACAAACTTCAGATTGTTTCAGTAATGTATGATAAGCGTTAACTTTTGCTCTCCAGTTTTAATGATATCTCGTTTACCATGCTTTTCTGTATTCTGCAGTGCCAATAAAACGTCTTCATGTTTTAGATCTTAGTGTTGGCACTAGCCAAGTGTTGGTAATTACAGCTAGAGGTTACACATTAAAGAGGTGATTTGTCAACAAAGGTTTCTGATAAATCATGGGCTCATCCCTATGTATGAAGTCCAGGGTGGCTTTGTGAACAGGCCTATTTAAACTTTAACCCATAGTTGTTCCCCTAAGAAACATGCACTGAATTCTCCTTCTCCTTTTCTTTGCATCGAGTATGTCCTATAAGCTGGTAAACTTCAAAATGGATACTTCAATATAGAATATTTTCAATAAAGAATACTTTTTCATATATAGAGAGTAAAAGTAAAGAAATTATGTGCTAATGTTGTCCAAAACTACAGTTTTGTTAACATTGTATAAGATACTTCAATCTTCTGACTAGTGGTTTATCACAAAATAATAGTACACTTAGGGAAAAGAAGACATAGGGGAAGAAAAAGTGTATACTTAAAGCAAGTAAACAGATCGTTCATTTGTTAGAATGTTGTTGATCTTTAGTGCGGTATCTGACTAAGGGAATATATTCATTTATAATGATGACTTATATTTTTATCTGCTACACTCCTTTATGGAGAAAGCCTCTGTTGATTGAACAATAGTACTGTAACTAAGGATGTTATACCATTCACATAAATAATATATTTAGATTCATCTAGTGCTTTACATCTCAGGGATGCCAAAAGTCTTTTATTGACAACTATTTATCAGTGTTTATTTAATCATCTGAATAATTTATGGTAGACTTTATAAAGAAGTACTATTTCAAACAGAACAGTTGTTAAAATTGAAAATGTGCTCGGTTACCGCAAACCACTAATAAATGTAAATGGTATTTTTTTACAAGTACATAAAATACCCTTTTTTTGCACTTTTATTCTGCTCATGTATTTCATTAAAATTATGGTAGTTTTCAGACTGGCTTTTAAATAGTTTACACAAAATGATATGCGTTTCTTTTTAAGTTTGCATGTATCGGTGGGGGGACGCAGAAAGCATCGAGAAGGCACGCTCGGCGGGAGGGATGGGGAAGGTGGCGAGGGAGCCCCGAACGGCGCGCCAGGCATGCTCCCTCCGGGGATGCTCCCGCGCCGTTCCTGCACTCGGTCACTCGGGCCCCGCAGCACGATATCGTAATTCAAGCGCTTTACCCGGGGCTGTCTGTAATCGGCCACGCTCTAGTATCAGTTTAGGAAAGCCGACCTTAATACGTGCCACCTTTAGCACGAGAATGGTATCCCGTTGGTGAAAACCTACCGAGAGGCAGGTTTTGTGCGGTGTAACAGTATAGATCGCTGAGCCAAAACAAGCCCGGAAAACCAAAGATTTTCTGTTTAAGGGATTCAGCTATGAAACAGGTTTTTAAAAAAATCATATACATTCATATCGCCTCTAGAAAAAGATGAAGCTGTAAGCGGTATTCATATGCACAGTATACTTTTAATTTACTGGTCGTAGTAATCCCTTCTCCTCACGTGTCTAGATTTTAACAGATCCCTCATCCCAAGCAGAGTTTTGAACCTAGAAAAGACGAAAGAGTAAGAAATGCCTTCAGATTAAATGAGAATTTCACAATTTACTATTTTCAGGTCAGAAAAGACAGACTTCCAAATCTATCCCTTTTTGCCTCGTTTATCAGCTGGCTCAAGGTTTTTCTAGCTCCATGTTCTAGCTGATGTGAATCCCAGTCCTGTGCTTACGTGTACTTACCTGAATGGGGAACTTTGTGTCAACATACTGTTATCAATTCCAGTGTCAGAACTGACTGTTGAGCGAAAACATCCCAAATCAATTTTTGATTTGGCCATAAGACTTGCTACACAGTACACTGCTGGATGGCTAAACATAATTTTACTGTGTATTTTAATAGAGGATTTTTTGGGGGGGAGGAGGGGAAGCATTCTTTATTATCTTTTGTTATCGTGAAGATTTTGGTTATATGTATTCCGTATGATGTTCTGTTGATATTTTCCTTTCCGGTTAAAATTCTTACTGTATTTCTATCTTAGTTCTGGTTTTAGATTGAATTTTCCTGGCTTCACTTTCCTGTTGGGTCATTTTACTAGTTTGAAAATCTTTCTAAGTAAGGATTTACAGAGCAGGTATCCACTTAACTTGAGGGCTAGCATGATTCAGTTCAGATCATTCTTAAAGCATGTTTCTGAAATGTTTTCAGTCTTCTTTTGCTCCTTCTGAAGCGCAGACAATGAAAATGTGCAGAGCAGTTGTCGTATCAGTGCTGTACAGAGAGGTTATGCTGCCTTCTTACAGAACACTATTTTACCTGGCAAATATTTGGGTCATATTGAAATTTTTTAGCTGTTATGGGCCATTCTTTACAAAGATACACTTTTCCAAAATATCCTCCTATAACTTGTCAATACTGGGGGAATTTTCTGTCTTGTTTAAAAGGTTATGGAAGGAAAGATTTTTAAGCTAGTACCTCATAGATGTGTTTCTTGCTGTTTTCTTTTTCTATTTCTATCTCTATTCCTTTTCTTAAATCCAATTAGATCCAATAGCTGAGAATGGATACAATGGCATTGTGTCCTCAACACCTCTAGGGAAATAGAGCAAATCAAGAAATTCTTTTCTTTGGGCCAAAAAAAAAAAAAAAAAAAAAAAAAAAAAGGTAAGTGAATTAGTTTTTCACTTAAATCACAAAACAAAATGCATTAGCTTCAGCCTATTGCTGTGGGAGCTAAGCAGTTGTTCAGACAGAATCCACTTAACATTATAATAACAGATGCTGAAATCTACAGCAAGAACCTAAACAGTTTTTACTATATTGTTTGCCACTGGAAAATAAAGATACCGTATATTCCTGGATCATCTATCAAGCAGAACCAGAAGTGGCTGTGGGAAGGAACGGATTCTTAGAAGAAATGTATACGCTCTAGATTATAGCCTATATGATTAGTGTTATAGAAATAGCTTTGAGATGGATGTAAGTCCATGCTGAAATCATAGAATCACAAAATCAGTAAGGTTGGAAGGGACCTCTGGAGATCATCTAGTCCAACCTCCCTGCTCAGCAGGGTCACCTAGAGCATGTTAGACAGGGTTGCATCCAGGCGGGCCTTGAGGATCTCCAGAGAAGGAGACTCCACCACCTCTCTGGGCAACCTGCTCCAGGGCTCTGTCACTCTCACAGGGAAGAAATTCCCCCTCACGGTCAGGCGGAACTTCCTGTGCTTCAATTTCTGCCCTTTGCCTCTTGTCCTGTCACCTGGGACAACTGAAAAGAGTTTGTCCCCGTCCCCTTGACACCCTCCCTTCAGGTACTTGTACACATTGATCAGATCCCCCCTCAGTCTTCTCTTCCCCAGGCTGAAGAGGCCCGGCTCTCGCAGCCGTTCCTCCTAGGGCAGGTGCTCCAGCCCTCTGATCATCTTCATCTCTTATAGGAACAGAAAACCTAAATTTCTTGTATAAGACTGGCAGATTCTATTCTTTTATGTAGCTAATGGATATGTATTCATGTTTACAACTACTTGTAGTATCTTGAGAGACTGCTTGGTTTTCCTGTACTTAAGGATGGTCTGTTTGCGGCTCCTGAACTGCAAACGTTTCTCAAGTAGTTGAAATGCAGCTATTACGCTAGGATTATATCAGAGGCAAGCTGTGGAGCTGTGCTGCCTGGAAGACATTGAACCAGATCCAGGGTATGAAAAAGAGTCAGTGGCCATGTCGCTGCTGGGACGCAGGTCGTCAGCCCCCTCAGCGTGCTAGCAGGAATGGCTTGGGAATGGGTTGCATGTCAGCCACTAACAGCTTTCAAGGTTTCCTCTTCAATCCCTAAGATACGTTGCGTATGTTTTGTGGCTCTTGATTATAGGAAGATCCTGGCCAAAAAGAAGTCCGTGGTTTTTTTTTTGTTTTTTTTTTTTTTGTTTTTTTTTGTTTGTTTTTTTTTTCTTGATTGTTCATAAAGCTGCCTTGTTCCATGTCCCACTAAGGTATCTGTGTCAAATTCTATCAAGTACAAATTAGTGACATAGAAAACTTATAAAATAAAATGGAAAATACAAATATGGAAGTAAAATTAAATTATCATCATTCAGAACTTGCAAAAACGTCTGATTTTTTCATAGTTTAGTGAGACAATGTTACTCCTGAAGTGGATATAAAATAACCAGAGTTTACAATGTTAGAAATCTCATACATTGTCAAATAGCATGAACAGAAATTGCCTGATATCCTGATATGCCTGACAATATCCTTGTCATTTTGACAGTTTTCAAGGAAGTTACAATCTGAAAAATTCATAAAGTAATTGATTTTTTATTTATATTCCTGTTATATATATATATACACACTGATAGCTAGCTAAGTATGTTATTCTTTTGGAAATCTTCAGCTTTGTAAAAAACTTGTTACTATTTTTAATTTCTTTCCATGACGATACTCTTTCCTCTTGAAATCTGCAACTCTGCAACCTAAAATAGACACATTTAAATCTGTATAACACAATGCTTAAAGGTTTCTACTGCAATCTAGAAACATTTATGCAGTCAGCTTATATATTTTTTTATTGTTTAAAAAAATTAGGTGTCCGATCAATGTAGTTCTTCTAGTTTATCTGCTTAGTTACCGAAATTACAAGGTCATATAATCCCCTTAAAGAATGTAACAACAAAAAAGCAAATCTGTTACAAAATGTCTGATGCTTTCTTTACTTTGCTTTTCTCTTAGTACCATTTTACACTTGATCATCAAATAACCATCAAGGATGCTATTTGTTTTCATTAGTTTTGTTAATTAATTTACAGATTATGTTCTGTTGCCATAAAATTCAAAAACAATTTTCCACAGAAATCTGTGAGCATGTCCAAATGACCTTTCTACCTTTAACAGTGAGGTATTTAAAATTGAAAGAGAATTATCTCCACTAACATTTTCTCATAGTCAGGAATTAATATGAGTCTAATATAATTCCTTAGCATAGTACAAAAATTCCTTCATCATCATAGCAGGTGGCTGAGCTATGACATTATTTCAGATAGTTATCTAATGTACGGGATGAGAAACTGAGAATCTATTGAAATCTTTTGAACTAACTGAAATATAAAGTAGTAAATCCTGTCTTTTTGATGAATACTACTGTCCTATGTCCTAATAGTTTGGATTATCCCACCAATGCTCAAAAGTTCCCTAACATTTGTTTAGCATGAATGCAGTTTACCATCCCAGGACTTAAGCAGAGGACAAAGGGTAGTTGATATAAATAATTTCTAGTTCCATTAATTTCTACCCTGGAAATAAAAAGCCCCAAAAGACACCCTTTGGGTTCTGGTAAATTTCTTGTCAGCTTGATGAGAAATGGCTAATTTTTGATGGCCTGCCGTTAGGCCATCCAAGATTTCACAAAGTGACTCTAAGGTCAAACATACAGCTACAGAGCAATCTGTAAAGAGAAGAATAAAAGAAGAAGAAAAAAAAAAACCCTCAAGAATGACAGAAGAAGTATCCAAAGAAAATAAAAATATTAAAGGTTATAAATTAGACATCATAGTTGCCCTTAAGTCAGGATCTGTCAAATTTTTTTTCCCTTGCAAGATACATGCTCTGTATTTGACAGTGCCCTCCATGCAGGGGCCAAATACATCTCAAGGAAAGGCACAACCAGAATCCTGAAATGTTCCAAGACAAAGCTCTGAGAAACAAAGCACAATTTTGTCTGTGGAACTTACCAAGAATAGTATTTGAAAGCCATCCATTTAGAACTGGTTATGGTTTTCCAATAGGATTTTTATTTTTTTTTAATAATACTTTGATACACTGATTTGTTAAGGAAGTCCTGTGGAATGGAATTTCCTGTGAGTTCTGGAACAGCAGAGTATTGTCAGAGGGGTAACCCTTCTGCCACGGATAAAAAGGATAACTCAGAAAAGTTATCCCACTTGTTGAAAGTACACGTGATTTATGGGAACAGCAACTTTCCTATGGGAAAGTTTGGAAGTGTTATGTTACCATTGCCAGCCTCATCTTCGTTTTTCAAGTAGCTTTCTTGTGATGTGCTGTCCATAACTGCTTTTACAGCATGTCCCTGTTAACTTTTTCCTTCAGAGATCTTAATGTGTGTGTTAGGGTGTAAAGTTAAACACTGCTGCTTACTGGCTATCACCTGAATCAGATTCAGAGACAACTCCTTTTGTTTGCAACCAAAGATGTTGGAGAAGATTCAAGTCACTGCTGGCTTCCTTTCAATTTTCCGTAGTCTCAACAGGGTGTTCACTTGTTCTCTTAAGTTCAGCGGAGCAAGGAAAGAATGGGGATCACACTGTGCACTGAAGTCGCGAGAGATGTGGCGAGGAGGAGGAGAGGAAAACGGTAGGAAGCATGAATCAGAGACATTGGATACAACACAAAAGAGAAGTATAAATCTAAACTTTTAAATTGTACGTAGCTGGCAACCTGCTGCTGCCCTGTTGTGTCCTTCTCCTAGTACTAGTTACGTTCTTTTTTATCCATGATGCCTTTCAGCCATTGACAGTCCTCCAGCTGACTAGTCTACTATTCTATCTTCATTCAAGTCCTGACTACAACTCAGTTTTTACAAGAGTACTATGGAACCGGAAGCAAATATCTAGTCTTTTTTTAGCTATTAGCAGCAGAGCAACTTGTGTGCTAAAGAATACAATCAAATCTTTTGCAAGAAGAATACACAACAGGAAAAAAACAATGCCTTTTTTCTAGTTACTTTTGTTCTTTTTCTTATTATTTACTTCTTTCCAAGTAAAAATTTTATTATCAGAACTCAAGGCTTAGTGCTAAATTTTATCATTCTAAGACTGCTAAAATAAGCTTTTTAATGTTATTGAAAGACAGGGACTTAATTTATATGTGCTGGGTTACTATTGGCTCCTTTTTGTTTATATACATTTTCCTCATAATGTTGAATTCATTTTGGAAATATGTTTTTCATAAATGTAACTGAAGGCAGCTTCATCAGACTTAGCTATCAAGGAATTATGAGTAATTTGCACTAAAGTATGATGTAGTTCTGAATCAAAGCCACCGTGAATTTTTGAAAGATTATATCACAGTCAGCGTATTTGGACAAGGCCCTTTGTTGGTAAGTGAAGGTAAATCTCTTTCTAAATTTTTGTGTTACTTCATTGCAGCAATGAGCAAAATCCTCTCGCTTATTGCATAGGAAGCCTCATTCTGTAACAGGATGGAGCAGTCATGCAGGATATAGTAACATGGCTTACTAGTCTGAATTCAGCAATCATTTATTCATTATGCTGTAAGTACTTACAGAAGCTGTATTTGATTTATACAGATCTTGAAATGTACACTCCTTTATGAGATTTTTCTGGCTGTAAATTCTATATTCCACTCCTTGTGTTTTTGTTTTTAATTTACTGTATTCCCCTAAAGACTTTCCTTTAACTAGTTTGCTTGTTGTAAATTCAGCAATGATATTCTTTAAGTAAACAAAAGCACAGAACATAATTTCCTGGTAACGCTGTTTAGAAAATGGATCAGAATAAGGCCCCAAAGCTATTCTGATGATGAATTAATTATAAGATTCCAGGAAAAACACTACGTTGACATCTTACAAGTTTCAACATGTACTTATATAATAGTGCACACTTAATAAAGTTGTTTTGATGTTTATAGTATAAAGAAATACTTAACACTCTAATAATCAAAAGATATTTCAGCATAATGGAAACTTAAATGGTAAATCCTCCTACTTATTTCTTCTTTTAAACTATTGAGACCTACCTTTATTATGCAAAAAGCTTATTTTATTGCAAAGCAAAAACACTCATCAGAACAAAAGAGCATGTCTTAAAATGCTGAGCCCATGTTAAAATATTATATTGGGCCCTTTCTCTTATACATAAATTCTCAGAGTTTTATAGCTATTTTCTGTAATGAAATCACATAGTAGATTTTTTTTAATGCTATTTCAGTAATAATTTGTTCATTTCTACTTTTACATTTATGCATTTTCAAGTTACCTGTCTATATCTAGTGCTTATATATGCACCTTTTGCTGAGCAGCCCTTCAATATTTAAGATTCTCTCAAAATTCTTGTAAGATCAAGATGCATGATACCTGTTTTGCATTTTGAGAATGGGGAGAATGTATGCAAGCCTAGAAGACCCATAGGAATGTAATTCTTATTGTAACTAATAGAAATCAGGTCTATCACGTGCCTTGGAGTAATCAAGCTGATGGTGGTTCTTAGAAACAAGGACAACAGAAAATGCAGGTGAGAGCTGAATGTAATGGAAATAAAGCCTGTCAGCACTTTAAAAAATTTTACTAGCTGCTTAAGTTCTTTTAAGAAATATTTCCTAAAGACCTAGATCCTCAAACACGTTTAAGACTATCTTCAGACCCGTCACTATAGGAAAATGTTGTGGTCATAATACCTAAAAAGTAGATTTCTAGCCCTGTTTCCAGAATACTTATATATTGTTTTACAGGGTTCTGTGTAGGCAAAGACACGGGTACCTTTTTAATTCGGTGCACCTTTTCCTCACTGACTAGAGAACTTAGGAAGCTCCTCACAATTCAAGAAGCTGTGTGATGATGCCAGTAGGAAAATTCAGGCATAAAGTTATGACTGAAGAGAATCCTACTTTATGATTGCCCAACAAGCAACTTGAAATTTTGGATATGGAGTTTTGGGGGTTTTTTTCCTCTCAAAGACAGAGAAGTGGCAGCTATTTTTGCCAGCTTCATTACTGTAGGAAATGAGAGCCATAACACTGTGTCCTCTTCATCCTGATGACATTTAAACCTATATGCCAGAAAAGGACCACAGTGCTCTGCTTTTGGCGTGCTACCATTTGAAGCAGGGACATAATTCAGAGGGCAATGCAAGACGTGTGGTGGCAGAGAGCAAATGAAGGCTCCTGTTGGCTCTCACTAAGCTATGTCAAGTTGTGGAGGCCGTACAGGTGCACTACCACTACACTTTGCGTAACTTAATTAGCTCTTCTGAGAGCAGAAGCATATTACACCAGGGAGACAGCTGCAATATGCTGCAGATATCAGGTTAATTCACTCAGTCCTGGCTTGGCTATCTTTACATGATTTGTGCAGACCATAGAGTAAAAATCTTGACCACGGTCATATGATTACCTTATCATGTGGGCCTAAGCCCACATCAGAGAAATAGCAAGTCCTGGCCTCATTACAGGCCCTCTGAGATAAAGGAGCTGAATCATTTGACTCTGACTGTGAGACACCTGTATGATCCTTACTCGCATTCAGCAGTATAGGAAAGGAGGCTTTATAGTATTTTAGCATTTTCTGCTTCTTGCTTTGGCCAAGGAAGCGCCATCGGGTATGAGTGATAAAAATGAACTAGGTTTTTTAATAATCTCATAAAATCCAAATGAGTTTGCAACAAGGGTTTTAATTAGTTCCTACTCGTATTTGCCTACTGTTTCTGACTCTGGTATTACTTAACCTTGGAAATGACCTTGAATCTGACGATATTGATTTTCAACCCCAAAGCTTCCGGCACATAGTCCAAATACCAGATTATACATATATCCTCCTTCCAAAGAAGGACATAGATTATGATAGCCTGTGCAGGAATTAGTACTTGCATTTTCTTCTCCCTCTCAGATACAAGATAACTAATACTGTTACGTAGGTTAGCGTGGTGGAAACTCACATAGGCCAAGGATTCAAGATATTTGCCTTCTTGGCAATGGGCTAATTACAGCACCATCATCCAGTTTATGGTAAATTTCTGAAGCTGACCCATGTGATCTGTAGGGTGGCTTGACAGGAACTGAATATTTCACTTCAAAATCTAAGTCAGCAATATTAAGTTAATTGCAAGTTTACTGATGAACCTGATAGATACAGCTTTTCGTGAGCATGCCATTGCTTTTTTTTTGATGATGTTATGAATGAGAAATAGAGCATTCACAGACAGAAAACGCTCTGAGCCACAATCAACCCTCCACTAAGCAAATATAAGAAAATGAGATTTTTTTTTTACTTAAGGTAGAGCTGAATTAGTGTCAAATAAAAGTACAAACAATCATTTATTACAGTTCTGCTTATGTTAAATTTATAATCTTACTATGTCCCATAGGCATTGAATCCAGCCATCATTACAAGCATTTATTTCATTGGGGATTGAGTAAAATCACTGCCACATCTTGCTTGCTTGCTTGCTTACCTCTGGGTTCTACCCATTGTTTTCAAACTCTCCTCATTCATTTCCACATTTTTTCAAAGTCTGATGTTTCTCAGTACTCTTTCTCAACAAAATACATTCTTCTCAGAGAGAATTCAATTTTTTAATGCATTCAACAAGTTTGGTCATCTATTCATTTTAATGAATAGGATCAATTCAATATTCACATTTTTTAGAGTGCTAAAGCACACACACACATGCACACCTATACCTAGTCTCTTTAATGTCTCTGAGTTTTTCTAATGGTCTGTTTCTTTCCTTCCATGTGGTTTTCTGAAATCACATAGTACTGGCCTTGATCCGGGAGAAAATTGGTAGTCTTGTGCATAAATGACTACCTAGAATCTGGAGCTTTGGCTGCAGTTCCAGCCTGTATTACCTGAGCAAGCCACTGCAATTGCAAGCTAGGTTTGCTAAGGTGCCTATAACCAACCATCAATATCCTCCATTCGGTCTGCATGCCAAATATAGACTTTCAGTACAAGAGTAATATTATTATCATTAGATTTGGTCAAAAATTTTTGACTAATTTTTTTTAATAATTATTATTAGGAAAATATATCTTTTCATTAATTCAAAATAATATTTTTTACACACTTGTTAGACAAACAGCTATTAGTTCTAGTAAAGGAAAGCAAGAACCAACTCCAGAGGTCTGGATAGTACATATATTTCTCAGCCTAGGCTCTCAGCATGTTCCATTTACACAAGAGAAATCCCTTCAATTATAAGATCCTTAATTTATCCAGGAAATTTCATAAGGAAAATGATTAATTACTTTAAGCAATCACTTTTACAGATAATCACAGTTCTTTATTTAAACTGAAAAAGTAAAAGGGGATCTTATGAATAAAACATAAAGCAAAAAAAAGAAAAAAGCTTTAATAAATGTGAAGTCAGCATTGAAATATTTCTTCAAATAGCTAAATCTTGTTAAAATCATACCTCTGTTCATATTAACTATTAATTATGGAATTATTCTATATTCAAACAGTAGAACATTACACTCAGCACAACCTATAAAGAAAAAAATCAAGGTTTTACTGAAATGGTCCACCGCTTCACATACTTGAATATTTTTATTCTGTCAGCCCTAAGAGTAAGAAACATTCTTCACAAGGAGACAGAAAATCATTACTGAATAGTAGAAAAAGAGGTCTTTTGGTTAAGCATTCTCGCCATTTTTTGTGTTCGGTTCTCTGTTTTTCGTGTAGGTATCCTGTCCAAAATGGCCACGAGGAAGACTTTATCTTCCTGGGAAAACTATGACCTGAAAGTGAGAGGCTGCAAGTTTGTGTCCACTGGAGCACACGGCATTTTCGGTAGCTCCCAGAGCAGAGACTTTTCGGAGTTTGCATACTAGACCAGCCTTACAGAGCCAGGTCGAGAAACGCCTGCATCAGCTATTGTTAGCTGCCTGTTGTTCAGGTCACTGAAGACCTTTGTTATTTTTATTAGTCATGGACCAGAAATCTGTGTGGGCTCAGATAAAACAAAACAGTGTGTTCCTGGGCACCAAAATTTACCATTTTCTTACTAGAACAGAAGTATAAGAAACATCAGCTCAGATATGAGACCCTGGGTATCCCTTGTGTTAAGTGATATGCAGAAAATGCATAGTTTTAGTTCTGTACAGAGGTACTACATAAGATGTGGATGAGGGAAGTGGAGAAAGTACTAGGTTAGGGGAGATACCACTCAAAACTATGATGTATATGTACGTCGGCTTGAACACAGGGTTTCTGTTCTTTCTGTAGATAACAGAAGGGAAGGTGCCTATTTGTGATTGTGTATGATATTGCTACTCTCTGCAGTGATGTCCTGTTTGCAATGCATTCTGAATGGTTTGCTAAGCATTTAGGTTTCAGCTGAGATGCTATTTAGAGAGTGGGATTTATCATCTAGTAGCTCTGATGGCCGGGTAGTGGGGTGGGTTTTTTTGTTTGGTTGCTTTTTTAATTTCAACTACAGTGCAATTGTATAAATTTGTAAACAGGTTTTCTTTCTGTGGGTTCCAAGTATTTTTCCTTTTAGTAAAAAATGTTTATTTTTGTAACTTATTTTATTGATTATTTTTGTATATTTTGTAATCTGCAGAAGCCTTTTTGGTTGGCCTTCATGTCCTTCTCCAAGTTCAGCCAAAAGGAGGACTTTGGCCTTTCTAACTCCGTCCCTGCATGCTCAGACAGTGTCTATATTCCTCCCAGGTTCCCTGATCGTGCACCCCTCTTTTGCGTGCTTATTTTTTGTGTCTAAGTTTTGTCAGCAACTCCTTGTTCATGCATGCAGGCCTCCACCGTAGCTTGACTTTTTACACATGAGGAGGAACCATTCTTGAATGTAGAGGAGGAGATCTTTGAAAACTGACTACATCTCCTGGATCCCCTTTCTCTTCAGGACAATATTCCATGGGAATCTTTTAAGCAGATCCCTGAAGAAGTCAAAGTCTACTCTTCTGAGGTCAAGGGCTGTGATCCTGCCTTGTCTCCTCCTCTCATGGTCCTGAACTCCACCTTCTCATGGTAACTGCATCCCAGAGTGACTTCTGACCTTCACTTCTCCAAACAGGTCTTTGTAAGTATCAGGTCCTCTTGTTGCTCCTCGGTCATTTGTGTTAGGAAGTCATCATCAGCACGCTCCAGAAACCTTCTAGATTGCTTGTGCTTTGCTGTATTGTCCCTCAAGCAAATATTGGGGTGGTTTAAGTCCCCCATGAAAACCAGGGCCTGCAAATGTGGGGCTTCTTCCAGCTGTCTGAAAAAGGCTTTGTCTGCTTCTTCTTTCTGATCAGGCAGTCTGTAGCACCCATAACACTACCCACGTATCCTCCTCTCTCCCATCTTCTCCAAGGATATGGTATGTTGACCTGATTCTTGGCTCACTAAAGCCCAGTTCACAGTGTCTTCAGCCATTCAGACTGTACTAATACTCTTGCACTCCATCAAGAATACATGCTGTGTGTCCCCATGCTCCCCTCACTGTTTTAAGTACTGGCTTAGAGCAGACCATGGGTTTTGCATGTATCAATTCTGCCTAGAGAGATGCTTGCAAAGCAATGGATGTACATATTACAACATGAATATTTAGAAATATAAATTTCTTTTATTCAAAACCAAGAGACGATGATAGACATAAATTTTTTGAAATGGAAAATATGAAGCATAATGTTTTATGGGCGATATCTCTTTGCCAACTTTTTCTTTTAATTGTTGTTGTTGTTGTTCTAAAATTTTGCTTTATATTTGATTAAAAAAAACATAGGAGAGACTTCTAATGATTTCATTTAGATTGTTGTCATTCAAGTCTGGGTCATGCTGCTAAAAACAAAATGAGATGCTAGACAGCATAGATTTTAAATTTCTGTTTTGTCTTTTACTAGCATGTACCTTTTGTTGATGGAGGAAAGATAAGAGACTAAAGATCTAAAGGCTTGTATAATAACATTTTAATTTAAAGAGCCTGCATACTGAGTATAATCTGAAGCTACACTCTGAGACACAGTTTTGTATATTTTATGCATTAGCTCACCATCTGCTTTCCAGGGAAGAAAGGGGTACAGGAGGCTTGCCTTACCCGTAGCAATCATATTTTTAAACAAAACAGCATGTGTTTTATACTGGCATAGTGCTTTGAGGAAGGACACAGCATTCATTGCATAAAGCACCTTAGACAAATATTACTTCTGAAATTTTAGAAGCCTTTGAACCTTACTGTGTTCTGATTTGAGAGAAACTAGTAATAATTTAATTGAAGTAAACGAAACCAGACAGAGATCCCTTATTAAGTTCAACTAATGTAAAATACCTATGTTCCTCAGTATATGGAAGATCTTACTGCTGAATAAAAACTGCCCTGGAAAGAAACAGGGTGAGGGAGGGGGAGCCAAGGTAAACATGTCAAGGGCCATCTAAATGGATGGAACCAAGATAGCCTTACTTCACTGTACAAATTGGTTCTTCATAATTCTTCTACCTGTAAAACTTAGGGTGCTAAGCTCCCAAATGATCTTCAGAAAAGCCAAACCTACGTGCTGAATATCTGGGAATAGGTATGACATCATGTGCCAGGATAAAAAGGCAGAGAAAGTTTTTTTGTTTGTTTGTTTGTTTGTTTTAAAAAAATTGAATATTAGAAGTGACAAGTTCACAATTCCTTAGGTGTCAGTGTACATGTATTGTGCTGTATACATGACATAAGCATTTATTTCAGTAGCAGCAAGTTCTCACTTGTACTTTACATTCAATCAAAGTCTCTTGAAAGTTTTGATTTCAGTTTAGACTTCGCTTTAGCTTGCATGAGGAGGTGACAGCTCTAGCTTCCAAAAGTAACAGGAGCAGTAATAGACCAACTATCGTAGTATGGGAGCAGCGGGGGAGCATTTTTATCAAATTCTCATATATGAAGATGAAAAGATGTAGATATAAGCTGTTGTGAAAAAGAGTCATGACAAGATTATGTGTCAAAAAGGTGAGTGATCAATAAAGACTTTTGTTAGGACTTTGTGACAACTGGCTAAACGTTGTGAAATAAGGACAGACGAAGGGGAACAAGCTATGGATGCATTTGTCCTTGCTGCTGGTGATAAGGAAGTGTCATTAAGATCCAGAGTAAGATCTGATAGTGTGGGAAGCTATTCATACAGCTCGTCACACAGTTCATTAGCAAACAAAATACTGATCTGGGGAACTGCTAAGAGGGGGACAGGTTTGCTCATAGTCGAAAAAGGGGAAAGAATATGTTGCGTAAAGATAGTGGAGGTAACAGTGCGTAGCATAAAAATAAGCGTGCTTTCATCAGCACAGTGGAAAGGGAGAAGCCCGGCCTACAACAGACTTTGCAGCAAGCAAGGAATTGTTTGTCAGAGTTGAAATATGGGAAAGAAAGAACATTTTAAAAGATAAATTGTATATGAAGATTTTCTGTGCACCTACAGCAACATGCAGAGCTACCAAATGCCAAGATTAAAATCATGATGCTGTAACCTCAACTTGACTTCAGCGGAGCTATGATAGTTTGCATAGACTGTAGTCTGACATTTTAAACAGTGGTCTGAAACGTACTCCAGAATCTCCAAATAGCTTTATAGCGACTCTTATTCCAATGTCCCAGCTATAGGCATACTTGTCATAGTGGCATGAAAATAAACGCTGGCTGAAGATTTGTCACTGCCCACTCTCTCTTTTATCACCTCTGCACTGGAAATATTTCATAGGAGAGCGACCAAGAGGATATAAAAATAAGAATAATGAACAATATTCTTAGAAGTCAAAAGAGAACCACAGTACATATCTAAGAAGATTGGATACTATTAAAAGAATAGAGATAAGTTACACAGAACATTGTTAGGTAAACAAAAATGTGATGGAACTGTTGGGATACTTTGGTAGAAAAATATTCTAAAACTCAGGATTAAAGTTATCAAATAAATAAATAAAACATACAGCTCTCAGATTCATCAAATCAGTGTGGAATAATTACAGATAATGAGAATGGGTGACCCTTTCCACACGGATTTCTATCGAAAGGAGTAATTGTGATCTAGTTACTAACATTAAGCTGTTAGCAATTGGACCCAGAACATGCAGGAAGGTTCTGAAGTTTTCTGCCACCAAATACAGGTAATCAGTATTTTACAGACTTTTGAACAAAATTTTAACTCAAAACCAAGCACTATTTATACCAATATGAACTGTGTAAAATATCAACAAAATTTTATACACAAATGCATTTGTATATAATAGAATGTAGTTCAGCAGAAAAGTCTGCATTTAGTTGTTTTTTGCTTTCAAGTCATAACAGAACCCAGAAAGAAACATCATGCTGAAAATTAACTGCATAAAGGTGTGATTTTGTGAGCAACACGCTCTTCATCTGATGGATTTAAATCCTTTGACCTGTAAATGACAATAAGCAGGAACTTACCTGATCAAAATCTAAACTTGAGTTAAGTACCTCTCCTACCACTGATGAGATTTGAGATTCCCCTGGTGATGTGAATCAGCGTGTCCATGCTAGGCTTTCAAAATATCCTTGCAGAAGAGAGTTCAATTCGAATATGGAGCGTTGCTTCTCCACTCCAGTGCACCCTGTCAGTAGTGCATCTGTAGTGAAGGACCTGGAGTTGTTCATTTCCTAGTGAGATTTTTCTAGATCACTGCACCTACACCATTTATGTCCCAGCCTCTTGTTGGGTGGCCATCGTTTCTCCCTCTCCCATAGATAGTAATTTTCATTGGAAGGGAAACCATGGCTTTTGGCATGCTTTAGACAGGTCCTAGCATGAAATATCCTGTCATCAGGAGTTGTATTATTATTATAAAATGTCAAATTACCAGAAGATGCTGCATGGGTCTTCAAGCTGCAACGAACTGGATGCAATCCTGTCTGCCTGTGTTTAAGCACTAACCTTGTTTCTGTCAAATGGCTGAAATCACAAGCAATATCATGCTCATGGCAATTTCTGTTATGTTATTTCATATTGTCTTTTGTGCCTTAAAAACGTATGGCTAGTCACACCAGAATGGATTAAGGCAGGGATTTAGGCAAGGTTGCTCTGGATTTGTGCATCCGAAGAAAAACTCATGACAGTTTGAAGTAAATATAACTTTGCTGGAGGAAGGATTGCTAGTATTTAGGTATTTCTTCATTTATTTAGATAAGTGTACTCAAAACCAAAAATACGCCTCCCATGCTCTGAGATGCCGTGACAGATGTTTAAAACAGAATGAAAGACAGTTACACAATTAATCATTTTTACCTCAGTAGCACCATACATTTAAGAGAAATGTTGTTTGACTTTTAAAGTTTCTTAATAAAAATATATCTGTTTGGACAAAATTCCTGTTTTTTGCGATTGGCCTCATTCACCTTTCCACTCTTCACACTGTAATTACTGTTTTGAAGAAAAAAAAAATCACTTTTAAAGTACGGAAGCTCATGGCGTTGCTTCATGTTACACTGTTACTCTGTGGATGCTACCCAGTGTGTAAATGTTGTAAAGGGAATAATTATATAATTTATATTCTTTCTGAATCCAAATTAGCAGGTGCTTTGAGGTAAAAAGTGGATGAATTTCCCATAACCAGACTGAAGTCACAAACAAGATAGATAAAAAGTGCCTGAGGTTATCTTCAAATGAAGTTATATTAGAATTGTGTCCAATATTCTTTATTACAAGGTGAAGATGCTCAGAGCAAATAGAAACTGATGACTTTTTTGTTTCTCCATAGCCTTTGTTCATGCTTTACTTTGTAATGTTTTTTGTACTTATTTTTGTATCATAAAAATTTATTTCTGAAATGATTTTTTTAAAGTATTTATAACCTTTTATTTCCTAACAGAACTGATCCATATTTTAAAGATAGAGGGACTCATTGCATTTTTTTTTTTTTTTTTTGTAGCTCCGAATATGTGGCTGCAGACAGCTGTATCAATGCAACTGTGACATTTGTGGCTACCAACAAATGACTTTATAAGCTAGCAACCCCCTCTCACAGCCTTCTCTTATACATAGTCAACTCTGTTTATTCCCGTGTTTCTCCTTTGGATGAAGCTATGGCTGTTCTCACTTCTCAGTGTGACCATCTGATGAAAAGCACAGATCCAATTTCATTTCATGCTCTCGTTATTGTTCATGAGGAAGAAGGATGCCCCACTGGACCCTACTTGCTTTCTCTGGTGCCTATGGTCAAGCTGTGTTAGGCATCACTCAGATTTTAGGATGTGGCTTCCAGACCTAGCCTTAGTTTGGATTTGTGAATGTTCCTGGAGCTAATGGTGTGGACATGTCGATAATAACGCGAGTGTAGGAGTAAAGCTTAGTTCTGAGTTGTACTAAACTATTGTGTCACCCAGACATACACTGCTATATATGTCCAAGCAGAATCATATTGTTATGACTGTGTCGTTATCAATGATGAATCACTGCTGGTGAATTACTTTGACTGTTAATTTTTCTGTAATATTTATGTGTCGTTTAAAACTATGCTTTTAGAAACTTTATTAGACGAACCATTAGTTTTTATATGATGAAAAGATATGAATAACTTTGCAGTTTGGGTCTATTATTGCCATACCAGATTTATTAGTTCTTTCAAAATATTTTTGATTATCCCCTTTGTTTTACTTAAATGCAAAAGTTCAAAAGACACTTGGGACAAACTGGTGGTTTGGTTTAATGCAACTACTCTAAAGGAATAAGTTATACATTTATTAAACACAATTTTAAAATAAATTGATCAGGAAATATTTTGAAAACATCACCATTTTCCATGTGAAATTAATAGACACGTTAAAATTGGGTGAGTGTATTATATCTGCTGTTCTCTATGCAAAGTGATTAAAAATAGCACATACAAGTAATTTGTATATGTGCCTTATTCTCATCAATGGTAAAATAATTTAGAGAGCTCTTCCTGGAGAATTTTAAAACTATGAAAACACAAGAGCACCTCTCTGCAAGTGCTGATACCTGTTAGTAAAAAGAGCAACACTGACATGCTGTGTGATACGAAAGGTGCTTGTAGGAGAAATGCCAACAGACTTCAGGTTACTTAAAACTGTCACAGATTAATGTCTTCTGAGGTTTTTGGAATTGTAGATTTGTTTTAGAATTTTCTAGTTTGGCAGTGGAATTGGAATACATTTATTGATGAGTTCTCTTTATTTTTAAGCATAAACTTATTTTTGTTTCTGTAATTTTACTGATACTTAAAATTGCACAGAAACATAGTGCTGGAATTGATCAATGAGTTAGAATGAACACTTAACTATTTCTACAAAAGTTTGAGTTAAAATTCTTCAGGAACTGGAACTTTTTATTCTGTCTTTTGTATGAATATTCACTTTTCAATTATATATGGCATATACAAGAACACCATCAACTCTTCTTTGTACAACTGTCTGCCTCTGTCATTCAAATGCTCATTTGTCTAATAGCAATGGGAAATATTTGTGTGCTCCTTTTGCAAAATTTTGATAAAGTCTGGCAAACAGAACATCCATATTTCCTCCTTTTCTTTTTTATTTTAAAAGAGGACAAAGCCTTTTTAAAAAAGAGAAGCCTCACATATCTTAAACCATACTCTTGCTGTCCTGTGACCAATCTGCAATATTAGTTGTGCCTAACATTCTTATTTTCTGCATACCTTGAATTTTGCTCTGATGGCTCAGTGCATGTTTGAGGAAGATGAGGAAAAGAGAAAAAAATCTAACCTATATATTAATTATTTTAATAAGATAAATTTTGAGTAATAATTTCAATAAAATTTAAATACAAATAAATCTGTAAAATATAAATCTATTAGTACATTATCTGACTGATTATTCCCATTCTATTCAGAAATAACAGTGTTATCAGTGCAATGACATTGAAAATATGCTAGAAATATTAAACATTAGTGAGTACCTACGGACAAAAGCAAGAAGAATAGAGGAAAATTCATGAAGATGGAAAAAATGTATTACAAAAGAATAAATTATCATTGCTTATAGGTAGGAAATATCTACAAAGATTTTTATAATAACGTCTGTTATTCTGCCTTGTTGCTGATTAACCAGAAAATAAGCGGGTTTAAAATGAAATTAACTTTAACATACTACCCCATTATATTATTTAAATATGAGTTTACACGAAATAGTCAACAGAATCAATTGAATCAATAGTCTATGTATTTAAAACTCTATTTAGGAAAGCACTAAAGAAAATTTAAAAAATTAATAATAATAAAGAATTGCAGCTTTGAAGAATATGGCCTTTTTGTACTTAAGTTTTAAAAAAGACTTTGTTATGTGTTTCAGCTGTTTATTTTGTCGTTGTTTATCAGTGCTATTTATACACATAAGTTCAGTATGAAAGAGAAATCGATTTTAATTGCAATGTATATGGTACTTTCGAGATGATAGTGAATTTGTCTTAAAAGCACTCAGATCTTGTGCTAGGTTGCTGCAGTGATTGGCAACAGTGTAAACCACAAGTTAAATGTATTATGCTGATTCCTTCTCTCCTTGCCTGCAATACTTTTGTAAACTATTTTGTCATCTCATCTCATTCTGCTGTTCACAAGCATGTTGCGTGAAACAACCATGCCAAAATGAAAGGAGCCAAGAAGGTTGTAAAATGTGTACATGCTATTATGGTATTTTTCCTAGTTCACCTATCAACAGAAAATACTCTTGAACCTTCTAGTCAAAAAGAAATAGGTTTCAAAAATATTGAGTCAGAACTCAATGTCAAATAATATTCTAAATTATACTGCAATACATAAAAATAAATTTTCTTCTCCAGAAAGCTTCAAGAATATCTTCACACTTTCATATACTATGGTGTCTACATGCTTTCTAAATTTTAATTACTTTAACTGTTCCCATGTACTATAAAGATTCTATTTAATCTTTCTCTTTTTCTCACTTCATTTGATCCACTTTCCTAACATTACTTTCTCATAGATAAGATTTATGTGAATGCAGAGGAAAATTGCTGCTAAAGATTGAGTAAAAAAATCATAATTCTTGCTATGCTTACGATATGCATTTTATCAGTAAGTCTATTCATACTTCATCAAAAAAATCTGTTTTTTAATATATATGTACATATTTATGTATGTATGTCATGTTAGGGAAGAATTAAACAGAAGTCAAGCCCTTCATACGAATTCCTTCTTAAAGTCTGGCTTCCCGGCTCGTCTTTGTCTACAGTCTAGCTGAAGCTATCGCACCTTTTAGCCTTCAAAGCAAAGGCATTTGCATAGTTGTCTGGAGTGTTTACTAATTCTTGTCTTGTGAAATTAAGCTAAGCTGATTCTGGTGGAAGAGGAGATGGACCGTCTGGTTATTCGGAGCGACTCGCTCTTCGCAGAGAGGCAGGCAGAGCGGTGCGGGGAGGCAGCGAGCTCGGAGCTGTGCTAGTCACCACCGTGAGCGTGAGCGCTCCCAGTGCAGGACTTTTTTCCCCCCGATCTTTTAGTCGGTTCACCTGGTTTCTGATATCTGTCCTTTCGGAGGTGTTTTGTCTGTGTGTCATCCAAACCAAACTGAAACCTATATTCAGAGTGAGATAAATTAATAGGAAGCCTTGTCATCTGTAGTTTCAGGAGGGGGGAAAAAAAAAAACCCTAACCCTGCTGGTAATACTCATGGGATTTTTTTTTTGTTTGGTTTTTTTGGTTTTTTTTTTTTTTTTTTGGTTTTTTTCTGCCTCCCCCCCCCCACACACATGCTAAAGAAACATTTAATTGTAAAGGAAGATCCAAAGACAATGGCAACAAGCACTTATTTTTCCCGAAGGCTACGGCACAGAAGATGTCTGCTATTATTAAAATCTAGCTGTAACATTTCCATCTGTTAATCTTCCTCTGTGCGCCACAGCAGGTTATTTGTAACTGAAGGCTAAGTCAAAGACTTTTTTCCTTTATAACAACCTTCCATAAATACAGGACAGGCTCTTTATGATTGTCATTTATTTTTGAAAATGAGAGGTTTTGTAACTTTATGTGACCTTTGCTTTAGAGAAAGAGCCTTGTACTTTCTTAGCTTTTCGCACTTACAGGATCCTAAGAGAATTTACTGAAAATGAAGCAGTGTGCTTAACGCCTCTAAGATGCATCCTTTATAATCCATTTTAGGAACATTAAATGAAATGTATCATAGGAAACAGAAGAAGGAGAAAAACAAGTCATGAGCACAAGGTACAACCTTTCAACATATTTTGCATTTCTTTCAGGCAGATGTTTGGCCTCAAGACATGTAAATGCATGGATTTGATTCTCTTAATCTTCCAGCAGCTTGAACTGGGGAGATGAGAGGAGTTCAGTAGAAAACTATCTATATAAAGTAGCTAGATAAGCAAAAGAAAAACGCTGAAAAATATTATAGTATATAAATCTAAGACGATGTATTTTTTACCAACTTATTGTATAAATTTTGCTAAAATATAGACATGTTAATCACTTGTCTCTAAGAGAATATGATATCTCTATCAGAGTATAATAAGAATAATTTAAATGGTGGATTTGTTCATAATTGGAAAGCTAAAGTCTAAAGCCCGTTTAGTAAGACATGAATGTCCCCTCTTCCATGCTGTAGTGTACTGGATATGTTATTTGATTGCAAAATGTATTCTAACACATTAATGAAGAGCAAAAATATTAAAAAGTCTGTTGAATTTGACAGCATGTTTGCAGACCAGGGGTAAAATTGGAAGCGTTTTAATTAATTCCCCCAACTTGATTATTGCAGTCCCTTAAAACTGCACTGTCTACATTAGGTACTCGCTGTGCCAGTACAGACAGTGAAGAACTCAGAACAATAATCCAGAAATCCCACCTGACATATGGAGCAAATCATTAAGGAAGAGCAGGCACAGGCATATACCTGATTTCTGCCCCCTGTCAAAGCTGAGGGATCTGACCCAAGGCCTCTCCTTGACTACCTCCATCCATCTGAGAGCAGAACCTGAGGGCTGTGCATACGCTGTACAGGCTGCGAGAGCATCTAGGTAAGCTGGGCTCATCCTTACTAGGAAAAATCCCCAAGAATAAAACTTGTTCATTTTAAGAATAATCACTAAATGTTATATCATTGACTCAAAACAAGGGTTATTTCTCTCTGCTGCTGGAGGTGAGAACTAAGATTTTTTTTTCCCTTAACTTTTAAATGAACAAATAAAAAGGATTAGAGAAACACTGTGTTTTGGAACATATCTGATTAACACCTGTCTGTTGTTTTACATTCTCAGAATATTTTTGTACATCTTTCTGAGTAAATTTTATTTACGTAGTACCAGCAATAGAGAAAACCTGGAAGACAAATTAAAAAGCACTATCGAAGGTGAGAAAAGAATTGCCTTTTTTGGCACAACAGCCAAGAATGGCACTCAGACCATGAAACTTGCCAACAGAGCCCATCTGTCAAGCAACAGAGTAAATCAGACGCTGAAAGATTCCCGTGATCTGAGGACGCGAAAACACTGAGAAAAGGCGTATAGAGGCAGGGAGGTCGTTTTCACCTCAAAGGTCCAAAACAGCTTTTTATCTCCATAACCTGCTCTTTGGTTGGTCCTTTCCCACAGTGCTGCATTTCATCAGTCTATTCAAAATAGACTCAAACTTGTGTCCCCAGTGGCCAGACTTCCAAAACTTCAAGGACAATATGCTCCAGGGCACGAACATGAAACTCTTCATTGGAAGAGAACTCTTCATGGCTCATGAAATCCAGATTCCATCGCTGTGTCAGAGTGATTCCCTCCAGAGTTCACGCTGAGCATTTACGTGTAAGTTTATGTGAGTGATAACTGAAGATTCGTGCTCTTGTGTGGGTTCTCTGTCTCTCCTTTTGTCAAGTACTGTCCAGTTCCAGTATAAACTGTCTGTAGAATACTCGTGATCCACAGAATGAGATCATTCATTAACGGATAATTAATTCAATGGTCAAAACTGGTCTCACTAGCTTCTGGGTTACAACCTTTCAGCAGTGAGTCTTGCACTTTGCCCATCTCCTTCAGCAGTTGCCAGTGACAGACTACGCTGGCGTCTTTGACCCTAGCTTGCCTATGCTGCAGCTTTCCACCCATGTGGAAGAGGAAATTATATGCAGGTATATCCTCCAATATCATCACACCAATTTTTTAAACAAATGTAACCACTGACTGCAGCTGCTGGTGTGCATATGACTTTCTTCTAGGCCCTGACATGGAGAAAGTGTTTGGCAGAAGTCAGTTTAGTGTGTTCTACAGCGCTGAATTGATTCTGATGCTTTTTTTTCCACTTTGATGTGACTCAACCCATTTCGGTACATGGTAAGACAGTGTCCCAGGTTCTCCCTAATATGTAACTGCGCATTGCACCTTGTAAATAGATGCACGATGGCAGGTTTGAACTAGAAGTTTTCCTGAGCTTCACTTGTAAGACTGCTGATTGCTGTTTAGCTGTTTTATTGTGGCACTGCTTAAAACATATGTGCAATGTCAAAAGTGTGTAAGGTTCTACCTGTCAAAACTTTGCTGTTGGTCTTCACATTGTATGCTCTTCTTGGCACGGATGTCTGTTGGCTCGTTGTCATGAAGAGCTGTGTTGCAGAATAGCTTCTTTATTAAAATTAAAAAAAAAAAAAAAAAAAGGAAAGAGAAATTATCTATGCCTGATCAAGTCACAGAAAAGAACCAAGCAGAAGATTTCAGTGCAGGAAAAAGGATGAGAGGAAACTAATAAATGTATAATTCCCCCCATGCAGTACATGTCTGAATATCAAGAAATCTTGGAGTTACATTTAGAATTAGATTCCTTACCTTAATACCTACCAAATTTCAAAAGCCATATTACTGCCTTTTGTATGAAAAATACTAGTGAGAAAAAAATATGATGTATATGTGGTCTCCCCAGTGGAAAAAAAGTAATAATACAGTAGAGTCCTTTTCTATTGAATTGTCTGACACAGTGAATGTTTCTAAACCCCTGGATACCTTTTTTAACTCTAATGTCTTTCAACAGAAAAAAAAGGAATTCCTATTGTATATTGAGAACAATAATTTTATAAATCCTGTTTTAAAGGAGATATTGTTCTATGCATTCATAATCTTTAATTATCTTTGCAAAAGAAGAACATAATTCACAACTGAATCATAAAAAGCATGAAATTAAAAATGTGTATATATATGTTGTGTGTGTGTGTGTGTGTATATATATATATATATATATATATTTCTGCAATGAGGCAAACATACTCAGTTTTCACCGCAGATGTATAGAAAATTTTTCTTCTTTTGCATATCTTTCTCTTTCCATTGTGAGTTATGCTGCTATGCTGATGTGTGCTTGTCCTGGACTCGGCACTCAGTAAATGGTGACCGGCACAAGAAAGTTGCAGCTGGAACGTGGAAATATCTGTAAGTAATTCCAGTTTTGCTAATTCACAGACTAGTCAAGGAAAGCTATTCTACAGAGAAATTTAGACTGAACCTGTTTGACCAAGTGTCATTTTGTTCAGATCTTGGAAACATCACCAGCTCCATATAGAAATTATGAAACTGTTGATACATTCAGTCAATTAAATCAAATTATTAGAATGAATTATTTTCTGTAAATACTTTGGCAAACCCAACTGTCTAGTTTCAGACTAGCTGAAGGGACCACAGACATCAAAATTCAATCCTGTATCTCTTTGGCACATTTGTTTTTATCTATGCAGAAAGCTCACTGCACAGAATAAAGTATAGTGATCAGATGTCTGGCACAATACTGACCATCTCTACCTTGCTTTTAATTTCTCTATATAAAGTGGAATCCTTATTTAGTCCGTGAAATATACCTTGGTCCCATACAGCTTGTGCGCCCCAAGTATATCAGCATCAAACACTGAAGGGACTGTCATGATGCCAGACTACCAGCTTCTGCCTTAAGGGCATCTTCTTGTTTTGTGAGGTTTTATAATTCAGTACTAAATACATAATATAAACATACAGTATCAAATATCTTATAATTTGAAGTCAGATTTTGCAGAGGCTGTAGAGCCAGCCACACTTGTCATAGTTAACCACCATGGAAGTTTACAGTTCAACACATATACCATTTATCTCTCTGCCCATAAAGTGTAATTTTCAGCTGTTTTTCAGGGATGTGTACACAGTGTGCATTTAGAAAATTGCTAATGGAATGAGGTTTAAGCTCTTACAGTTGAATATTGAGCTTATTTTTACTGTCCTTCTAAGAAATTTAGAAATTGTCTAGACCTAGGTGATCTGGAGCAGCTGCCTGTATGTGTCTGGCAATAATAAAAGTTAGAAATGGTGTAAGTTTATGGGAAAAAGGCTCAAGTACATGAAATTAAGAGAGAATTGTTTAGACTGTATCCACTATATTGAAGTGTACTAACCTGGATTAGCAGTGTTTGTTACCAGTCTCGGTTCATATTATTTGATATTTTGTTAGAAAATGCTTTTTAAGAGTCTTACATCACTTAAATAATCATTTGATGATGAGATATTAAAGGGTATTGTGGAAAAAAGATAAATATTTAAAATCTTTTCAGTAAGCAAGTGGGTTTATAAATTTCTCCTAGCGCTGAAAAAGTCTCTGTTAAGTGACACAGTGAGTAATTTCAATTAAATATACATCACATTAAAATGGGAAAGGCAGTGTGAATGGAGCTGTGATTAAAATATGAATAAAAATTTATATACATTCTAAATTAACTTAGAAGAGGAAAACATTCTCTTATATATATTACATTCAGATAAATAAAAGTGAGTTTATTCAAAGATTTTTAAGCAGTCTTTCTTTTGTAGATGTTTGTATAATAGGAATTAGCTGCAAAATCAGTAAAAACAGAAGTAAAAAGTGGACAGTGCTGTGCCAATGTGAGGGGCTGACATTATCATTTATACATTGTTATTATGGATACATATTTCCTTTCCTATCTTTTTTTCCAGTTACATGCGTTTTGCTCCTGTATATCAATATCCAACTCCTCTATGAGGTGCCAGCAGTAGCACTGATAAAATTCCACAGCAGACATATTAACCCATTTAAACCATATTCCTGGGTTAAAAGATATAGCTCTCCTATCTATCTATTTTCTGTTCTACACTCTGGGAAATTCAAATAAACTTCCTGATATCTGTCATTCTGAATCTCCCATTCTTAAGCATTCTGAATCTTTTTGAAAAAAATGGAGCACAATAGGTATATATTGGGGGAAAATACTATGTAAACTCTGCTGTAACAAATTATCAGGTTATTAAATAGAGCAGTGGACACTGCCATTTCATTAAAAATACCTAGAACTGCCTGAAGTATCCAAGGCACGTGCACAGATGGTGGTATGGCACGGAGGAATGACTCAATACTATTACATATTTTTATAAGCTCTTTGACCTCCTGAGATGCACCAAAGGGACGTCAGGATGCTGTTAGTTTTGTGTCCCTGGCCTTTTTCGTTAGAAGTAAGAGACAAGAGGAAGCGTGCGCGCTCCCTCCCTCGTCTCTCCAGACAGAGTGAACATCAGAACCGTCCTGTCTTGCAAGTTCAGATTGAACCGCAGAGCTGCGGTGCCCAGCGAGACGTGACCTCAGCCTTGGCTTGGGTTCGCGGTGAGGACAGTGACACCAGTAATAGCAGTCCCGTCCATAGCTACGCTTTGCACCTTCTGAGAACCTCCAAGATCTTAGGAGTTTGCTTATCTGCTTGGCTGATTTCCACGCTTTTTTATAGGCTTCAACCACTTCCTTTCTCTGGAGCAGAACCTATGCACAGTGAGAGCTTCACTACCTAACAGTGTATAAGAATGAATCTTGAGGAAAAGACTGCAAAGTGATGCTTATGACCCCATAACCCTAAAACCTTTAAAAATAAGAATCCAAAGAAGAAAATATAATTATTAACTCCTCAGAATACTTTCTCACTTTGCAATGTACCTAACAAATACATATGTGTGTGGCTGACTGTGTATCTGTGGCTTTTATTTCGCTATTAGAAGAGAAACAGAGCAGCCTTTGGTAATAGTTATGATTTTATAATGCATTTACTTTACACCAGTGCACTCCTGTATTCTGAATCACATCATCATGCTCCCGCAGTCCAAGCAGTTCTACTTGATGGAATAATAACTATCAGCTTGTGTCTTCCTTGTGCATAAGATTGATCAAAGTAAACCATTAATCAAATAGATATGAAAATTAGAAATTATAATATGAGGTGTTAGATAAAACAATCTGCATGCAATAGCAACTTGATCTCTCAGGAAATTAAAATAATTTTAAAAAGGCCATATTTAACAGACTGCATGATGGAATTAAGAATGAAAATCTAGCCTATTAATCATGCAAGAAATTGCAATTAAATTATATTTGTTAATTTCATAGTGAAGAGCTTTTAAATTAAATGATTAACCATTTACTTGAATCATCTATGCAATTGTAATTCAAATATGAGCAAAATATGGGGATTTTTTTAGGGGTGAAAGCCTTTTTTCCTACAGCATACTTTGCTTCCTATAAAATAGTTTATTTGAAAAAAAGTCAAGTACAGATCTCAAATAATGGATCAGTTTGTCTCTCATGATGTTTTTCTCTTTATTCCTTTGGTCTTTTGAATCTCACCTACTACCCCAAATAGCATTTTGTTTTTGCCTTTTCAATATGTTTTTATTTCAAATATAGAAAAATTAGGTTTTCTCCAGCTTTCTGTGTATGTGTGTGTGTAATGAAAGTATGTGAATTGTCTATGTATATCTGGAAATATGAGTTTTAGCATGTGAACAGAAGATAATTAAGGATATGGAATTTGTAAAGGCAAGAGGTAGTTTTGGAGCTAGTCTCACTATCTCCTCAGTTTTTCTTAAGGCATCAAGGTTATTTTTAAATTTTGTCACCGCAACTGAATATTATCAACAAATATAAACTGGAAGGTTCCCTTCAGCTCAGAATCTAAAATGAGAGAAAATTTGAAGAATAAGCACGGGATCTCAGTATTTCTGTAGAAATGCTCAAAGTCCTTATTATTGTTGAAAAGTATATTGTCTTCAGTCTTAAAGAGATGCTGTGGATGCCTATGAGTTCTAACTGGAGGTAAGATTTCACAGCAGAGACTAGAGAGATGAGAATTTTGATTAAGTTATCTAACGCCTAATCAAGTGGGGTCCCCAAAAACATTTTACGGAGAATAGGTCAAATTTTTCTGATGCCCACAGAAAGTTTAATTCATGCTACGGCCCCCTTCTGCGGAAGCAAGTAATATAGTCTTTCTATTTGGCCACTTGTTTTCACAAAACTTGTAGAGACTGAATATCTCTGAAACTTCAGTCTCACTTACGTATTTGAACTGATCTTGGCCACTACTTTTAAAGGGGTTTGTGAGAGTTAGAAAAGGACTGTGAAATAGACAGTTAGATCGTAGATGCACAAAAAACTCAGACTGTGATTATTTCTCATTTACTTAGGAAACAAAAGCATAAAACCCATAACTGCACGTATCACCATTCAACGTAACTTTTACTGAAGGTTCAAATCTTTTGGTTAGTAGCTACTAAGGAGAAAGAACTAAACGTTCACAGACCAATTAGAAGGCTCTAATGTGATGTTGTAAAAAAAAATCACCATACTGCTCTTGCACGTGTTAGGAGAAGGGTTATTGCAGTTAATGTAGGGAAATAGTCACACCAAAGTCCCAGAATACAGCTGACAGTTCTTGTCATCAGTATTTAATTCAGCCTGGAACAAGTGACTGCCATGGGGGGGCGGGGGTGAATACAAGCTTGGAGAACGTAGCAAAGCAAAGGCTGGTAAGCGGCCATAAATATAGCCTTGGGATAAGCTGCCTTCTCTACCCCTCTTCACACTCGGAATAAAAAGAGTGGCATAACTAAAACAGAAGAGCTTTTTTAGATTTTAATCTTATTGACTTGACAAGGTACTCACAATGAGTCAGTATGAGTTTAGTCTTCCCTGACTTTGGCTGCCTTGAAGTTATGAATCTTGTCTAAGTAGTTGACTATCTGTAGTATCTAGAAGTAGCTCAACTGATAGGGTAAATCACTGTCTAGGGGAAAATCTATCTTATACATTTATTTTAGGTTAAGAGAAGTCATTGTTGTAAAATGCTTGTGTCTCTCTTCTGACTAAGAAGGGAGCCTAGATTGTTAATGTAAAGAAGCAGCTTAGTTTTTCAGATAGCAAAAGCTAAATTACATGACTGCCTTCCATAAGAAGCCTTGGAAAATTCTCAAATATTTTTTAGGGTCAGAATCTGACTTTGCTTCAGCCGAAGCAACTTCAGCTGTACCTCTGAAAACAAGTATATCTTCCACATACCAATGGATTCTAATGAAAAAAGTAGTCTCATCAAACTGTAAGACTAAGATGATAGTTCACTAAGAGATTGAATATTAACATAGAGTATGAAGTTGTAGTCTACATAAATGTGACAATCATAACTTCACGGCTATGTTATGATTTGCCATATTTTTCTTCTCAAAGTCCTCAAACGTTTGAAATTTTATTTTATTAGATTATTAGGAAGTGCAATACTATTTGCATAATAAAATGTTTTCCTTCCATCCTCACCAGCAGATTATCTTAAAACACGTTAATCTTTTTTCCATTTGCTTGTTTCTTCTTACAGCATATGTTACTACTACAGGAATTTCAACTCTAATATCATACTTAGAAAAGAGCACTGAGTTACAGCATACATTTCTAAGATATGTGATTAATATGTGATTTCTAAAGATGAACCTTACTTTCCTTCTTGTAATGTTCTCCAATAACCTTTTATTTGGAGCAACTTTTTTTTACTATGTGATTTCTTATGATAGCAATGGGAATTATGTTTCATAACATTCTCAAATTTGTTCCATCTGGATTTTAAAAAGTATTCCCAATATTCTGAGCACCAGCACCATTTACATATTTTTGTTATTCTAAGAGGAGGATAACATTATGAATTGTGTCCTTTATCCCAGGGGATTTTGTTTTTTCCACTTTGCTTTTGTTTCTGATCTGATAACAGAATATATTAAATACATCTGTCCTTGTGTTACAAGTATTTATTATTTGTAGGAGTTAGGAAATAGAAACGCAAAATTAATTTTCATTATAAATTGAAGTTATCCTCAGAAGAAGTTGCTAGTGATTGCATATTTTCTGGCTTTAGAGTAAGAAATGAGATTATATCATATTAGGTTGATTAGGAATTCACTACTAATACGAAGTGTGTACTTATGGGAGTGGGGAAGGAGGAGAGGACAGCAGTGTTTCCTCTATTGAAAGGTTAGGAGCTCTTTGTCTGTCCAAAGGCAAGTACAATCAGGATTTCAATCACTGATAACATATGAAAATCGGAGTGTGCCATGAGTTATATAGTTATATAGAACAACTCAGGCAATGGTTTGCTTTAGTCTATTAAGTTTATTCACTCAATTATATTTCTAAGTGTCTGGAATCATTCTTCCAAATTCAAAGAAGTTAAAACAACAGTATGTGGGCTCATATTAAGAGGTTGCCATCAAAATAAAGATCACCTTCTTATTTTCATTGCTTGTTTGCAAAGATTAATATCAAATAAGCTTCTGTGGTTCTAAAATTTGGGAAATTTATTTTCAGAAGAAAAATCAAGCTTAATAATGCCTACTCTAAATAAATAGATTTTTTTTTTTTAACCAGTCGAGCTTTACAATCCTCTACAATAAGATGCTTGAGAGTGTACCTGAGCTGTGGAGGGTCTTTTGAATTGTCAAGTAATAATTGAAGATCAATGAGGAATGTTGAGGAGATTTAGAAGATTAATTTAGTTTTCAAGTTTTCATTCATTTGTTTTTTGTTTGGTTGTTTTGTTTTTTCTTTCTTTCTTTCTTTTTTTTTTTTTTTTTCAATTTAGTTCTTCCATTCTATGACAGCTTTTCTTGAGGAAAGATAATCTAGTGTCCTGGAAAAGTCTGAGAAACCATCAGATTCTAGGAGCAAAAGGACTAGAGTTTACATATAGTATTTTTACTATTCTGTTTTCTGCATGAGGAATTATGTAAGGTTGATGAGCTCCAACCTGGTAATGTTTTAAGCATTCAGACTTTCTTAAATGAAGTTTTGAAAAGCGGGAAGAAACTGAACTCTCTAAAGCTTCTTCTGTGGGAGAATATAAGAAAATTTTCTAGCAAGAAGAATTCATTATCGCTCTCTTAATATGTCTTAACAATTATAATTCCCATATTGGATTCACATGTGGCAATATATTCACATGAAAGTTTTCCTGATTTAAGTCATGAAAGTCTTCTCTTTCTTTTTTTTTTTTTTTTTTTTTTTGTCTGTTGTGCCCAAATAAGTGAATATCTTTATATCTTTTTCCAATAAAGCTTTTTTGTCTTAGAGTTAAGTTTTGCTGCTGTTACCTGAGTTCAAGAGATAATTAGAGTGTATTAAAAGATAAAATATTAAAGTAGCAAAAATGATGGCTGTGCTACCTTGGCAATGGAAATTTTAGCATAAAAATGTTTTAAAATGCCCTAAAATTCAAAATTAACCAGGCCTCTGTATTGGTGATTTAATAGCGTTTATTGCTTGGAATTGTGCAATAAGTTTAATTGCTTTTTGCATGCCATCATACAATAAGAATGATATCTTAGAAATCCTGTAATACAAATCTTAAATCTTCATTTAAATGACGCCGATCACGTTGTCCTGGGAAATGGCTTTGATTATTCATCTACAAGCCAATACTCAAGTTACCTAAGGTATGTGGGTCGCAGAACTTCACATCCCCCGACCACAAGCCCCACTTCCATGATCACACAAGTTAGTGTGCCGTGCGAGCGCTTTTGCAGGAGAACAGATGAGAAACGCTAACCTGGTGGCCTTTTGAAGGCAGTGATCGTAGAACCTGTTAAGAGCAGCCCGGTAGATATTGCTCGTCAGAAGCTGTGCTCTGCAGAGTGGCACTCTCGTGTAAGCTCAAAAATTGGGCCTGAGGGAAGTAATTAGGAGAGATATTAGTGAAAGTTACCTACAAATAATCCCCTTCGATTTGCAATCCGACCAGTGCCACTGACCAGTGTTTGTGCATGGGCTAACGGGAGTAAAGACAAAAGGGGAGGAAAACGCTCCGCTTCAGCTCTCCAGAGGTTTCTGTTTTGGTGTGTCCTGCTCCTCAGATAATACTAAAAGGTTGGAGTAGTTGTGCCCCGCTTTTAGTTGTTGATATGAACGAGGAGATTTCTCCTCTCTTTCCTCTCCCTCTTTAGGGAGGATCTGGCACAAACGGTGCTTGTTATGAAATAAGGGTGAGTGGATGGGTAGGAGCAGGGCTGAAACTCAGGTGATCTCTAAAGAGGGAGAGAATTCCGTTCAGAGTGAAGTATGGATGTATAGGCACATTTACTAAAAATATATTAAATTGTTCTGAATGAAACTACTGTAGCTAAAAGCATTTCCTGCTTAAAACACTTAATTATACAACCATTTGAAAAATAATCAGATTTTTTTAAAAAGAGGAACTAGATAAAAAGTTGTAAATCATTTTTCAAATAAAAGAAATTTCTCCTTTGCTCTGGAATTTCCAGTTTGCCTAGTACTTTTTAACTACATTTTTTTAATATGCCATAGCACTACTTTTTGTCT
Source organism: Rhea pennata (assembly GCF_028389875.1). NCBI lineage: Eukaryota > Metazoa > Chordata > Aves > Rheiformes > Rheidae > Rhea > Rhea pennata. The sequence goes on along the minus strand of NC_084666.1, from coordinate 55,052,193 downwards.
CACATAGCTGTAAATGTAGGATGGTTTGCATGACTTGAGTACTTTCTTAGCGTTAAAAACATAAGAAATATTTAATATATAAATAACAAAAGTATCATTGTGTAAGCCCAGGTGAGTGCAGGAAGAAAGGAAGCTAAAGGTATTGAGGGGATTGCAAATGATTAGTCTTCATTAAGCAAATGGTAGGGAGATCCATGGCTTAATCTTATTTTAAGATAACAATCTAATACTCCTGGAGATTGAAATATCAGAGAAAAATGTTACAGTAATTATTCATTTATTAACAGCCAGCTGATAGAATTTGTCTAAGGGTCATTTTGTTGCTTAAATATAAAGTGAACTGGTAATAAAAATATGCAACTTTCACTAAGAAACACTGTAACGGTAGATTAAATTTTATCTAAGTCTACAGTATTTATCTGGGGAAATGTAGATTTGTGTGCTTATAATGGAATTTGTAGACTTCAATCCATGGCAGCAAGTAAGAGACAGAAGAGCCTGCTCCCAGCTGCAGATAATTGATTGACCATTAATAGTTGGGATAAGAGGTTTCACTCAAGGCAGAAAAAGCAGCTGCCAGAGAGACTGAGAACTGCCCTGTGGGGGATCATAAGCAGTAGACTTGCAGACAGATGACTAAGATGCAAGACTGCCAGAAAAAGGAGGACTGAAGAAGAGCTGCTTTCCTTAGCTTTGCCTGTGTCCCCAAATTGTGTCTCATTTTAGATGCAGCATAGGTTTGATAGCCAGTAGAAGCTCAAGTGAAGCTCTTCACATTAGTATGTTTTTTATTATTCCAAAGGCAATTGGCTATGGGCTCTAGCTAAGAAAACTACCCAAAAACAGTAGCAGGCAAACAGATACAATCTTTAGCAAGAGATACAACCAAGTCAACCAGACACAAAGAAATTCTACACAGAGTATCTGTCACATCATTAAAAGAGCAAAAAAGCCCCCAGTGGGTTCTTTGCTGTCTCAAGGGGTTTAAGGCTTCACTTGATGCAGGTGAAACTAAACGTGGTGATGTTGAAAACAGGAAATGATTCATATCTCTTGGCAGAGTCAGACGATACATATGAAAATTGTTCATAAATTCATTCAGTTGGATTATGGCAAAATAAGGTGAGCTGTATAGTTATTTTACTTGTTTTCTTCAGTTCTGTTTCTAACTCTTACAAATGTTGGTAAATCTATGGAAAGTTCTTTCTGGAGGGACTTTTCTTACTATTGATAGAAATCTATCCCTTTCTTTATTCAAGTCCAGGAGAAAGAAACGAAAGAAAAGAGAAAAGCTAATGGATATCAAGATTATGATGGCTGACAGACAGTATACATAAAGCTGCTGGATGATTTTTCAGCCCCTCGAATCTTTGTTGTGTCTGCTAGTTCTTCAAGGTAGAAACAGTGTAGTAGAAGAGCACAGCAGCAGAGGAAAAAGTAGTACCAAAGAATACAGCAGGATGGCAAACCATTTTCAGAGATAGAGAGATGGTCCTCCTCATTTTATCCCCCAAATTTCCCTACTTAGATCTAAGGGTGGCCTTCTTGTTGAATAGTTAAACCAATCTGCTTCCAAAATCTGAGGTATTTTTGGAAGTGGCTTACCAAAGATCAATGACAGAACATTTAAGGTAAGAACATTTGCTGCCCTGTTTACTTTTTTCAAGCAGTCAGGAAAATGAAAAGCTTTTCTGGAATCTAGGGGGCTTGCTGGGGAAGATGTTGCTGTTTACAAGAATCCCCACGATTTCTTTATAAATCAGTGATTGACAAAAAGTCCCGCTGGCTGTATTGTTTCTGCTAATATAATACAGGAAGCTTTGTATCCATAAGGGGTCTGAAGTGAACAAGCAGTGGTTTTTATGTTGGAGGAATAAGGAAGATCAGAGAATCAAAGACATTTGTATTCTATCTCTGGAGAACATTATAGTTTTATGCAAGATGCAGAGTTTTAATCTTTATCTTCTTAGTCCCACGGCAATCTGGCAGTTTAAAAAAAAAAATCCATAACCTTTTGTTAGAGTTTCAGAAAGAGAAGAGAGAAACAGAAAAACATAGTCTTTGAAATGTAAAGCTTTACCTGAGATTTCTGTTGTAATAGCAGTAGAGTGTCTTAATAAAGAAAGTCCTGATTAAATTTCATTATAGATAGCGTTAACTGTCATGCTGGGGGAAAACAGTGGAAAAGATAAGACAGTTGCTGTGCTGGAACTGCTGTTACTGTTGTTGTTGCCCGGGTCCAGTCTCACTTTCTTGAAGATTGACAAAATAAAGATGCATATGAATAGGAAGACTAAAGAGTAACATAGATGACATGCAGCTTTCATTTCTGGGCTCTGTTTCTCTCTACTTCTCATCCTGAGAGCAGAGGAGGTAGTGTTATGAGACTGCCGAAGATCTGGCAAATTCATACAAGTATCAAGGTGCTTAAAGCTTTGATTTTTAGCTCGCTTTCGGTCACAGGTTCACAGCAGAGTTCCAAGGAATGATTCTTGGCTGGCTAGAACAGATTGTCTTTAAAGAGGGAGCAAAGGAGAAGGAAGATATAAGGCAAGAGAAATGAATGAGTTGTAGGCGATAGAAAAAAGCAGAAATACAATTCTGACAAAGTAGGGCCACAAACCTTGTGAAAATGTGGCAGTCCTTCTCCCTGGACAAGTAAGATCAGGATGTCCCTGAAGAATTTGATGATAGAGGTTCAATCACAGTATACTAAAGGATCTCATGATAGTGAAGCTTACTTATTCTTACAGATTTCTCAGGTTCATTTTCGAATTATGAACTCAAAATTAGGTACCATTTTGTTCATTAAATAGTCGTAGTTTCAGCTTCACTGTTTTGTTTTGTTTCACACTGTTTTTGCTTACAGCAGTCTTGCACTATCGTTGAATGCTTCAGTAAGTCACAGGCCTGGTTTGTTTAGTCTACTTCAGTGCTCTCTTCTAAATTTTATAGACAATTAAAGATAATGGAGTGAGTATATGTTTTTTATACTTTGAACAAGTTAAGATGTAGATCTCCTAAGTACAGCAGGAGCTGTACTTAAAACTAATATGCTCTCATTATGATCTTTTTCATGTCACCTTTGGCTACATCACAGGATTTTAATTGTTAATGTCTTTTCAGACGCAGAAGGGAGAGCAGACCCAAAGTCTCTCATTCAGTTCACTATTTCGATTTTATCCTAAACTGGGAGAAGACTGAAATACCATTTCAGTCTTTCTTTGTGGCTTAGTATGGTGAAAGCATAACAAGCTAAAGGCAACCAGTGAATGGAAAGTCTCTCCTAATCAAGGATTTTAACCAAAAATATTTAATGTGGATTAGCTATTAATGCCAGTAGATAATCTGGGGACATAGACTTAATATTTTGGGAAGAAAGTTACACCAGCAACAAGCATACAACTTTCACTCTGGAACCTATGTCAGGACATCTTCTGCAAGCCAGAAAAAATTGCAGCTGTATTCTATTCATATATCTTAATGTATAATCTCAAATAATTTGCATGAGGCAGGAAGAAGGACAGATTATTTACCATATACTTATTGTAAAGTTTTTGGAAGCATCTGAGGCTAGTAACTATGAAAAACATGATCCTCAGTTAGATGACTGAGGGTGACAAATCCATTGATGTATAATATATTATTGCATAAATGGGATTCATCTCATGTTATCATTTACCTTAATATATTAATCAGTATTAAAGACTTGAAATTAAATATTTTCAACCTCTAAGCAAAAAGGATGTATGTGGCTTGTGAAAGTACAAAAAGTAACTAGAAAAAGTAAGTCTTTCCTTCAGCTATACTTTTATCTCGTAGAATGCAGATTACTGGAAAGAAGCTCTTATTTTAATTAGCAGCGAAACATAGTTACTAAGCTTAAACTAAAGTGCCTAGGAAGCAAGCATGTTTTCTCTTGAATGAATGACTGATTGTTATTTATATTTCCTTATAATCTTAAATCATTATAGAAAGAACTGTGAATGATAAAAGAGCCAAAATAGATTAATTTATATCAATGTTCCTTGATACAATGGATGAAGTATTATAGTAAGGAAACTGGTTTCTGAATTACTGTAGGAAAGCAATAAGCACAAAACCATATATATATAAAACAAATTTTAATGTCAAAGTAGTGACATTATCAGCTTAATTTTACCTGTGTGTAAATGATTAAAAATGTCAGTATTTAGTAATGGCTGAACTTGGCACTCTTAGAAAGAGACTGGATTCCCTCTTATATTGTTTTGTGTCTTTTAGCTCCAAGGAGTGCACAAATCTGAAGCCAGAGGCTACAATCTTGCTGGATCTCTTAAACCTGACTAGGTTTAGAAGACACCTCATGTCTTCTACTCGGAATTAATGGTATTGTGCACTGTTGATACAACGATTTTAATGGTGTAACAAGTTCGTATCAGTAATGTAATATTAACTCCTGTATTTTGATGTTCTTTAATGGAAGAATTTAACCAATTCAGTTCTGTAGTACACTTTTCTCTCAGAAAATGTTTTGTTTCATCAGACTGAGGAGAGTGTTGGATCATGATATTCAGATAAAGTTGGATAGAAATGCACAAGGGAGAAGCAGCTGTTTAAAAAAGATAGATTTGCCTGCCTTTGTTCACTCTTAAGAATAGCCTTCACTAGCAATGTGAATGCTTTATTTTGTCTTCTTTTCTGCCATGCAATTGTGATAATGTTTGAAGTCTATGGATCTGAATATATCATCTGTTTTTGAAAACAAATATTTTTTTATTTGAAACAGATTCATCCGGGAGTGATTTTAGCATCAGAGAGACAGGATGTATGACTAGGTAAAGTGTAAGGGGAGGACTTTAAAAGGTTTGAAGTTCTTTGCAATCAGGATGCGCAACACCTTTGTAACTCTCAATTGATGTCTGGTGCAAAGCAATGCTAAAAAGTGCCACTCACAGAATAAATGTTAATTGGTAGATCTGAGAGATGACTAGACCTGATCCAGGAACTACACCTAGACTTGGAAGGGATATTGAGGAGTGTATAATTTCTGTCACACACTGATGGATTGTTGTAAAACATTGTATTTTATTTTAATCCAAATCTCTTCTTGTGTTTAGGGCAAGATAGTTTTATTCAGGGCTCAGACAAGATAGAAATTAGTCTGATCTCAAGCAAGGTCTGAGAAGACTCAATAGAAGTCTTTCCACTGACTTCAGATAGTCTAGGACAAATGCTTGACATGAGAAACATCATGCCTCTGTGTTGTATGTAATTTTGTTACATTCCTGTCTTTACTGTCATTTTGATTTTGTTTTGGTACAGACTATTTTATAAAATGAGAGGGCATTCATACTGGAAGATCATGAAGTTGGAGCTGAACAATTTCTTCCCATTCTTTGATGACTAATTACTCGAGTTTTGCTGAAGGAGCTGGTGGATGTTGTTGCTACGCCACCCTCCATCATCTTTGAAAGGTCATGGAACAGGAGAGGTGTCTGAGGACTGGAAAAAAGCCAGTGTGTGGCAAGAAGGAGAACCCAGTATGTGGAGGAAAACAAGGTGATCAAGGGTATTATTAAATAATTTCTGTTCTTCCTTGATGGTCTTACAGTAATTATTGAAAGATAAATTATGGATTTTTATCCTTTTTCTAATGGAATGTTGTTGTGTAACCAAGGTTAAGAATTATACTCTGGGAGTCAATGGCAAGATTTTCAATTTGAATTCTCTTTTCTCAAGCTTCAGGAAATGAAGTGGCATATGAATTTTCAAGCATACATTACAAACAGGAATGTAGACAAAAACATTAGTTTTTGTTATGCTTTTATTATGTTTTTGTTATGTATTTTGCCATTGGATGTTTCTGAAATATCATTTCAACAGAGCAATGGAACAGTGATTCCACCTAAAGATGAGTTGCTTTGTAATGAGAGATTACAAAAAACCCTAAATTACTCATCATCTGTTGATGCAGCAATTGGGAAGAGAAAGACACTAGGCGAAAAGGTGTTAATTGGAATTTTTGTACTGTGCTTGATGTCATTATAATCCATACCTATGTTGGAGGAGAAAGGCTAGATTGTCTGCTACAGTTGAAGCAAAGATGTATTTCTTTTTTTATTTTTATTCCCTCAAAGTGAAAGGGTGCATAGTGTCCTTTACAAGGATTCATTATTTGGGAGCTTAGGGTGGTAACCTTCCCTTGCTCCTAATGTAACCGTGTTTAAGGACAGAGAGTTAAGATTGCTGTGGAGCCCTTTTCAAATCTGAAATTTCCCATCCTTATTTCAATAGCTAACATTTCTGCATTAACTACTAACATCTTAAGTGTTATTAAAGAGTTATATTCTTCTGTTTCGTTGAAATGAACATTCTTCTTTTGCTTTACAAAATAGCTTACATAATATAGAGAAGGACTGGAGGAATAATATACTTATGAGGACAGCAAGCCCACTGAAACATGTTTTTTTTTACGTGCTGGAGAATGCAGAAATCTTTTGTTTCTTCGCATGTGAAAGATGAGCAGAAGCAAAACAGTAACTCTGAATTCTCTCAGAAACAAATAAATAAAATTCCTACTGCTTAAAAGACGCTCTAGTAATATACCTTTTCCAGTTCAGATGCCAGTAGGCCATACCATTGTCAGCAGCTGTATGTGACAAGAAAACCCAACTGGACCCTGGTTTCTGTCTTAAAAACTGATAAAAATTGTAATAATCTTTAAATATATCTATATTATTAAGACCTGCTCAATGGCCAGTAGGAATTTCCTCATCAATATCAGAAGACTTTGTTTCAGATTCTAATTTTACATCTCAGTTTTTAGGATGTTTTATCATAGCCTTGTACCATTTCCCTATTTTTATTTTCTAATGCTCTACATAGGTAAGGTCACAGTTAATTTGGGGTTGTTACCTGGTGTGTGACTAACCACTGAGACTAAGCTTTTCTTAGTTTCTCAAGAAAGAGCAGAGCTAAAACAAAGGCAGTCCAAGTGCAGACATTCATTTTGTTTTAATCGCTGACCAGGAAGAGCACCATCCATTCTTTCCCTATTATTTTTCTAGGTTAAGATGTTTAAGCTTTCGATAAATCCCCAAGATTAATAAGTGTAAGAATGACTATAAAATGTTTGATTGTACTTTCTGAAGCTAGACTTGTACACTTTTCAGGGTATTTCAAGGCACATTGCTACTGCTAAACATGCCCTATTTTGTCACGCTCTTATTTACAAATCTAACAGAGGGTTATTCAATAAAAAATCTAGCATATTGTGTTATTTAGCTTTGTGATTTTTTTCTTTAGTTTGGTCAATTACATCATCCAAAAAAGAATGGCATCCTAAAGTGCCTTGGCAAGCAGTTTCACAATTTTCTTTTTGTTTGTGGAGCTAGCTGGATGCTTGCAGGAGTACAAAAAATATACACATTATATATAAATATATATATATATTTATGTATATATATTATAATTTTTTTCTTTAACTATGAGAACATAGCATAGGGGAAGGTATGACAGTTCACTATCATTTTAGAAATGAGGAAATCCTCTATGGTAACTCAGCAGTTTAGCTGCATGGTCGCAGGCAGTCCACCTCATCCGGATGTCAGGTAAATACATTACTTTCTCACTTGAGTAGGGTTTTACGTTCTATTTATAGCAGATCATAAACAGCACGGAAACTGGGGAGCTGTGGTGTTGTGAATAACCGTTACATTTTGTTATTTTTCTATACTGTTTCTATTAGCACAAGATAGACCATGACAGCAAAGCAAATTTAAGATTATAAACCTTAACCGGCAAACTGTTTGTTAAAGCGTGTTGATGTAGGTATTGCTAACTTGAATCAGACAGTCCTCTTGAAGGTTTTGTTTCTTTCTCGTTTCTTCCTTTATACATCAGGCATTTTGCTAATTAACTACTAGACAGATTCCTGCCTGCTGCCTCCTATGAGAAGATAAAATGGCTCTGCATTGTAATTGTTTATATTTTGCATTAATTGGTTAAAGATGTAGTCTTCACTATTGGATTATAGGACAGTCTGTGACAGAGTGGCTGTACTAAAAGCAAAGATCTTTTTCTATTTTTATCTCACCTCATTTGCTTGCTGTCTGCTGTTAAATCAAGTAAGTGAAACTGGTAATGCCCTTGTGATAAGAAGGCATGGCTAGCATGCTTAAACACCTTATTTTCTAAAGATATATGTGTTATTTTACAGAAAGCAGTTTTTTTTTTCCAACTCCATAGAAGATAGATGAAATGTTGGAGGCATCCTCTTCTTCTTCCTCTATCGTTCTTTCCGTCCTGCTCCACTTTCGAAGTGCCATACTTTCCACCTGATTGTAAAGAACCATACACCATGTGAATAAGAACGGCATTTATGGTCTCTGGGCATGTTAAAATGAACAAGCATTATTGATCTTTTCAGTACTCCACAACTGAGCTCTAGGTGGAGTCTAGAAGAATCCCTCTAATCCTAATGCAAACCAATGTAATGACTGTTACAGAAAATCTTTAACTGCTAGCCTTTGTGTCTGATAACAGAATGTTTTTTAACCATCTAGTAGTCCAACCATCTGGATCAAATGATTCAGAGCCATAATTGTGGTGAAGAGCTTCAATTCTCGGTGCTAAAATTGGCCAGCCAAATAAAATGATGAATTATTAAATAATTTTTAGAAAAGTGGAACACCTTCAACTTGTCCCCTTCTCTACATAGTATATAGACTGTTGTTAGGACGTTCCTGAGGAAGATGAAAAATGTTACCTTGAAAGAATGAATGATTATCATCTTTATTCTGACAAGTGCTTTGTGTATGAATTGTAGTATTTGGGGGCCCTTCCTTTGTTTTAAAAATAAAGCGTGTAACCTTGTGACAGCAAGCCCAGATAAGATACTTCCAAAAGCTTTAATAGGTCTAAAGAAGGATGAAATTAACGTTTTCAGTTTCCTTGCTGATCACCTTTCAAAATTTCCTTGTATTGTGTTCCTTGTACTTCCTTTCTTTGTATTCTAACGTTATTCAGGGGCCTATCTGCGCACTTGACAGTTTGAGATCACAGTATGACCCTTTCTCCGACAGCTGAGGTTTGAATTTCCACTCTGGCTGCCAGATGCTTAAAATATGTATATTGCAATACCCAGTGTTTTATGTCTATGTCATATTTTGGAAATAGTTTTATATTCCTAATATATGCAATAGCTGAAATGATTTTTAACATCCATAACATTGGTGGCATTTCTTAAGCATTTACCACTGTTCATGTGGTTTTTTTGTTCAGCATTGTGAAAATCACAAAATTGCGCTGGCTGCCTGCTCTGTTTTTAAAGACTTTTTACAGTTTTTCCCAAGTGGGCTTTCAACATTCTAGTTAAAACACATGAAAACAATTATGATAAGAATGTGATATATGTGGAAGCAAGGATATTTTAACTTAGATTTCTCATATACTTTTATATTTTTGAAGAAGGACAAAAGTACTTGATAATGTTAAAAAAATGAAATGGCAAGGGGAAAACAATTCATTTGAGCTCTCGAGATTTAAAACGTGCAGATAACCAATGCTGACCAATTTTTTAGGGGAGGAATTATAAGTAGACTGAGGTCTGTATGGTAAATCTCATCCTGAAAAAACTTAGATGGATGAGTCATAAGCCCCTGAAAATGAGATTTCTAATGGAAACACCAAATCAACTTTTACTATAGTGTCAGGAATATGACATTATAATAAAGTACACTGATGTATCTGTATTTGCCTTTTGCAAACATAATGAAACTGACTCGAGCATAGAAGGTGCTAGGATATTCCATCCACATCTGCTGCTTTACAGTATCATATAACAATATCCAGACATATAATGCTAGGGTTATGTATTTGCACGAGGACGGAAGAAGCCCAACAGAATTTCTTATTATGTCTAGAGTAGCAACTCTGCAAGTTGCTGCGTGGAATATGACATCCACCTTCATCTGCATGGGGACCGACTGGAAGTCATTTTCATTTTTTATAGCACATGTTAATGACAACACCAGCAGTGCATACTAGGGGTGTGTTTGCCTGGTCTCCTCTCTGACCTAGCACGGGTTCGGTGTGAACGCCTGCATCCTATGTGACTTTATAGCTAGCGTTTGAGGTTTTGAATCTCCAGCTCTGCTCTTGGTGGGACTCAGGTTTTTCATTGTCCCATGCTCCCAGGTAGGGAGGCAGCTCAGGAACCTGCGCAGGGCAGAGGAAGGCACCGTGCCGGCCCAGCGTCCTGCAGGGAACAGCGGGTTGGGATGGGGGCGGTGCGGGGGGGCAGCAGCTCCAGCACGGCTGCTCAGGGAGCTCAGCGCACGCACTTCACTAGTGTCTGCAGAAACAGCCGCCCCCAACTACTGCGGGAGTCCCTGCTGTTGGTGCAAGGGTGCTTACGTGAGGGAGGGGAGGCTGCACGCAAGAAGCTCGCGAGTTTGAAAAGAAATGCAGGGGTTGCTCTGCAGAAGCAGCAGCTTTCCTTTTCAGGCAAGTTGGAGTGAATTAGTCAGGAGGGAAGTCTTCACTGTCTGCTTCATGTTCACTTCCTCAGGGCCTCCCAGATGCTGTGCATGTGTGGCCGGCAGCTGACGCGGGAGGCCATGCTGCAGCTGCAAGATTTAAATCTTCTGCTTCAAGGATGAGGAGATAATACTATTTTGTCTTTTATAGGAGAAAAAAATCACTTTGCCTGCACAGAAGGAAAGCTTGAGCCAGCTCTCTGCCGAAATTCCCTCTGCTTCCTTCTGACCTACACCCTTCACTGAAAGCATTATAGTCCTCCTCCTGTTAGAGTCCATCTCCATGGAAAGGAACCTCCATCCGCTCATTTTCTGAAGGTCCAAAGATGACTGCATCGCAATGAGCTGGAACACCCATTCCTTACCTGTTTTCACCCAGCACTGACCAAGCATTACAAACAGTCCTCCAATTGGTTTCTCGGGTAAAAATGGCAGATCCTGAGAGAAGCTAATGCTCCACAGTTTAAAAGAGCTGAAAAAGGAGGGAGATTTTATGCAGGGAACAATTTGTACCTAGAGTATTGAATACAGTACAAACAAAATTTCTTAACAAAAAATTTTCTGATATTGGTGGCATATGTTTTACTCATGAGTTATTTCTGTTAACAGAGTTCAACTACTAATTATTAGGCTCAGTATTTTTTCCCTGCTGTCATCTCCACACTGATTCTAGCTGTTCCTTCTTGTAAAAATTAACAAAGTAGGAATTAATTTTCATTCTAGCATTAGAGTACTACAGCATATTTCTTGGTCTGCTTTACAGAGAAATTAAGGATTCCTAGTACGTATTTGAAATGATAGTTCAGTATATACAACAGTTTAAAAGAAAATAACTAAAAAATCTGTACTTAAGGTTTTTTGAAAAATTAGAAATAACTATTCTAATTAATTTCATGAAAAAAAGAAAAATTTTACAAATTAAAAATTGTAGTTGCTTACAGAACAGAGGAATCTTTTTGAATTAATGGTTATTAATTCAAAGAATAAATTTAGGCTAGCTGAGGAAATAATTTTCCAAAAAGTGGACTGAACTGAACTAGATCATAGATTAGAATAAGAATAAAAAAGTTCACAGAATCACAGAATGGCTGAGGTTGGAAGGGACCTCTGGAGATCATCTAGTCCAATCTCCCTGCTCCAGCAGGGTCACCTAGAGCATGTTAGACAGGGCTGCATCCAGGCAGGCCTTGAAGATCTCCAGAGAAGGAGACTCCACAACCTCTCTGGGCAACCTGGTCCAGTGCTCCGTCACTCTCACAGGGAAGTTGTAACAACTTTGTCCCATGAATAATTTTAAACAGTTTTCTTGAAACCTAGTTTAGTGTATACTTGATTGACATTCAGTATCTGATATAATAATTACACACATTACAGATTTTTATTCCTGGAGAATTAAAGCAGCACATTCTAAAGATTTTTGTTTTCCAGAAATAATCCCACCCACAAAGTGAAATGACAGCATAAATTATATAGGATGTTTTAGAAATTATCTTACTGCTAGATTTTGATGATTATTTGTTTGAGTGAATCATTCAGGCGGTATTAATGAGCCTAACTCTAAACTCATTTATTGTGATGTATGTTAGGAGACTATGTCAACATCTGTGGAACTAGTACAGATCACTGTTAAATGTGAAGAGAATCAGCCAATCATTCCTTATTTTGGTCCAGACATGATTTTGTTTTCCCTCTTAGGTAATAAATCACGATAAACAGCTATAAAAAAAACTTCTAAAATGTGATAGATTAAAAATAAAATGTATAAGCTCTCTCTTAATGAAATCCAAACCTTCAGAAGAGGTTTCTGAATTTCAGAAAAGCTTGCAGTGATATAGGTACCTAAACTTTTTAAGCTTTTTAAAAATGGCCTGGGGTGTCTAAGATATGTGCCAGGATTTGGCAGTTTAACAATAAAGAACCTACAGAAAATACTCACTCCTCTAGAGCTGCAGCCGTAGGGAAATCAGATAGCTGTTTTGAAATACTTGACCTACCCCCTGCACTATGTTTAGTAGCTTTTCTGTTGTAACTGTATAAGCTGCTTCGATCAATGTATACCACCGGGTTTCTAAAAATCAGGAAAATAAATCCATATTATACAGTGCACCTTTGAAAATTGAACTTTGGGATCCAAATTTGAAAGAAGATTGTTTTCCATTCATAACTCCATCTATTTAATGCTTAAAAGGGACCTAACTCATTGCCTATTGATTTTAATGCTTATTGGATCATGGCTTAAAGTATTTGCACTTTTTCTGTGATGATTTTTGAAATTAGATTCATCTTTGCACAGATGTGATCCAGGCATACAATTCCCATGACTAAAATAAAGGCAGCTCTTAAAAAAAGCCAAATATTTCAAATATCCTCAGCTGCCATGATTCATGTTGTAAAAACAAAAGTGGAAGAACTGCCTTTTTTTCCCCCCTTTTCATTAAGATGTATACTGGAAGAGTCTGCTTTTCAAATAATTTGTTTATGCACACATAAGCATAAAAATGCTGCTGGAGAACAAAATGTCAGAAGAAATATTTTTCCTATGCAGACAAACATTTATAGCCATTTCTTGAATTCAGATCTACTTGAGAACCAATAAAGATGTCTGGAAGGCAGCAAATACAATTACTTCTTAACACCCCTTCCTCTGGCTCCAAATGTCAAAGATACATAGAGACAAATGTTTAAATTAACTCAGAAATATTTCACTTGTTCTGAAGTATTCACTTTTAGACCTTTACTCATTCTGTTACTGTATTATTATTTTATTTGTTTAGGAGTTCTGGAAAAGACATTTTTGTGATCAAAACTTTCAGATCTTAAGTAATATATTCTAGGCAGGAGTTCTCACAACATACTAGCATGAATATGGCAGTGTTGTTCAGCTAGTGATCTCAAACATGATATAATTTAACTGTTTTCCTATTAGTGAAATAATTGTGTCCAAAATAATTCAGACAGTTTGTTGCTGTATTACGGTTGTAGAACGGTTTGTATTTTATTCCATTTTTATGGGTTCCCCTTGGCCATACTTCTCCTCTACAACTGATCAAAGGATGGGATTTTTAGTTGCAGGAACTTTGTGATATTAAAAACAGAACAAAAATATCACTTTTCGAAATAGAAAAACAATATTATTTAATTTCTTGAAGAAGAAAAGATTAGGAATTATGTGTATTTTACTAAAGCTGTACATATTCTATTAAACTGGTAATCCATAGTTTAACAGTAGTATGTCTAAAAGCTGTTACCCATTAAAGATTAAGTAGAAGAAGTGTCACTTTTGTCATGAAAGTGGAATAAGTTGAGAACAAATCATTCCACGTTTGTTCAAACTCTTGGACATGTGGTAATTAAAGCAAACAGGAAAGTGGGTTTCTGAAAATGTGGAAACTAATTGCTTAGTTAGTTCAAGATATAAACTTTATCCACACAAATCAAAAGATGCCAGTGTTGTTCTTTCTGTCTTTCTGATTCACTTTTTTTTTCTTTCTTTTTTTCTTTTTTTTTTAACCAGTTTTCAGCACTGCTTGAGTCTAGAGTTATGCCTTCTACCTATGGATTTTCTGAGACATGAAATCTCTTCATCTCCGTCTTCCAAGTTAACATCTCCTTTTCTACAGCTGCTTTCAGTTACAAAGGGATTCCTCTGCTAGAAAGGATTGTATTTGAGGCTCTCTGTTTCCTAATGTCCTCTCTCCAGAATGTGGAGTGTCTCTGTTTTCTTCTCCCTTTCCATAATGGTTAGTAAGAGATCACCTCTTGTATAATCATCCTCTACCAGATACCCTCTGGCCAGGCCTTTGAGATGAGAAAAGTCATCCATCAAGGCACTTTTTTTAGCTATCAGCCTAAAACCTGAATCTGAGGCTAGGATATGTAGTTCGATCCAAGCCAAAAATTCCTAAATCTATGGGGGAATACCACCATCAAAAGCAATAGCGTTCTTAAACATCACAAGTAATAGCTACAGCTCCAGTTCCTCGGTGTGGATAACAGTAACACCTGAAGTGCTGCTCACTTCAAGGCACTGGCAGTAGTCTGAAATGGAGCTGGTCCCCACTCCAACTGCCCAGCACCTGTATATTCGTACACACTGTATTCCTGCCTTCTCTCTCGCATGTAGAGGTCATAAACTTGTATATAGGCTCCCCAAATTCTCACACATGTATTACACTGGAAATTATGTTGAACGTGTAGATTCCCCCTTTAAAGAAAGACAGAGCGAGTGGGCTTTGTGCAGACTTCCTGCCTACACCAGACTAAGAAAGGTGTCCTTAGATTATAACTCGGTAAAACCCAGGCAGATTTTGTGTCAGCCCTCCCCATGAAGTTCTACCTGCTTGGTCGTGGTTATATGTTGAATTTTTCCTATCTCATCCCTCTACTTCTATAAGACGGTCCAGAAGCTTGGGCAGTTTAATGATAAGAAGATCGTACTAAGAGCCCATTTTAGTTTTCCATGCGCAGCACATATGCCTCAATTCTACTTCCCAGTAGTGCATAGCTCAGTAGCAGGTATCTGTTTCCAGAACACGGGGGGTAATTTTCCACAAATCTGCCATATCTGTGGAGAATGAGAATGCTCAGATCGCTCAGTGGCAGCATGATAACTGTCTTTCACTTCCCTCAGACCTTAATTGAGTGCATCAATTCAGCTGCAAAGACGGTGGTGGTGAAAGTACGTAAATTAACAACAAAACAGTCAATTACTATTTAAACAGAGCTAAGCATTAAGCTTTTGGTCCACCTTCTGGATATGGTTTAGCACTGTAAAGGAACTGTAAAGACCCAGGTAATCCTGTGTAAGGGCTTAGCTCTGACTCAGGAAATCGTATCAGGGTTCTATGCAAAATTCCCTTATAATTTCTTCTACTCTAAGATGTAGAAGTATTTACTCCATCTATTCAAAAGAGCGTTGCTCCTCCCTGGGCTCCTCTGTAGTCCCTGGGGCTGCCGTCCTGCTCCAGGCTGACGTGAAAGCCATAGTGCAGCACATGGCTGTTGCCCCAGCCACCTCCAGAGCTCCTGGGACAGGCAAGTAGTGGCCCTTCTCTTGACTAAACCAAGCCAAAGGAACCATGCTTGTATGATCCAGCTGTCTCCAAAGCTTCTATCTTTTAAAAATTTTAAAGATATTTCTTCACAATTTAGGGTTAGCATGAGTTACAATAACTATTCTTTTGGTTACTGTACAACATAATAATAAGGTTTATAACAACTTCTGTGTCCCCTGGTTATGACTTACAGCCATAGATTCCCTCTATTCTATTCCATCCTCAGTTCTATCATGTCTTGATAGATTTGACATGCCTGCTCTTGCTAAAATAATGGAATTTCCACTTTAACTAGTAGAATGAACTTTAGAAAGTGGTTAATCAGAAATGTTGTGCTCTGGAGGACCTTCAGAACTCAACTAATTTGGAAAGTTGATATTCTGAAGACAAAATAGCAACTTAGTTATTAAAAGAAATTATCTGTACAGGAGGGAAAAAAAGCTTTAAGTCTTTTCCTTCCAAATCTCAAGTGGTTAATGCATGACTCTGCATGAATCAGGAGGATTCAATTGATTCCCAAGCTGACCTCTTCCAGAAAATTTAATTTCTTCATCTCAAACATATTATTTTTCTCTAATATAAAAGAGCACCAACCTGAACCTTATTGTGCCCCTTTTACAATTAGTCACCCTTTTGTTGCATTAATCTTTTAAAGTAAATGGAAGGATTAGTGTTTGAACACAATACAAAGCGAAGTCTGAATACAAAATAATTGCAGACGCTGTCTGTGTTTTAGTTTGCATTATATCGGGCTGCTGCTAAGTTTTTTGACTTCATTTAATCTCTGATTTTGGTTTGGATCCCAAGGGTCAAGAATTAAAACATGTATTCTGTTTATAGACTTAATGGAGATCTGGAGTGTGTTGTAATTACATCTGAGAATAGGAGATAAGCTTTTAACCTTAAAAAGCCTGATTATTAACAAGATGTGTATGGCTAATTCACTAATGATAATTTTAAAATGTAAATGTATTCAAGAGAAGACCAGGATACCTTCAGCTCTAATTTCTTCCAAAAAAATCTGGAGCAAGAGGTAGCCTCCATAAATCACTCCAGAAGTCAATTAATCTAATTAAGAACAGAATCTTCTTTCTGCTTTTTATAGTTTTAAAAATGGGTCTAAATGTGGAAAGTATAGAAATTAAGACAGAAATATTTTAAAAACTTTAAGTGATGTCATGTCTCTTTAAATCTGTGTGACACTAATTGACACAAATGACAACCTTCATTATTTAATTCCTGCAAAAAAAAAAAATATATATAAACAAGGGGGAGATGGTGATAGTTCTTTGTTTGCTTTTTGTTTCTTTTTGCATTTATCATACTTTTAACATCAAACTGTAAATTTTAAGAATTCATATATATGCCCTATTTTGGCTTGCTGCTAGAATTAAAATCAGAAAGTGAGTGAAAGCCAGTCAGCTTCCTGTGAGAATGGCAAACGGATCTTTTAAGATCTGGTAAGACATATCACAAAAATTATTTTGGATTTGTTTGAATCATCCCTTTCCATATTGTGTATTGCTTGCAAAATTTGTGGGTAAATTCAGTTCATAAGTTTAATTAGGATTGTATTTTGTCTTTCTAACAGCTATCTTTCTATTCCCTAGAATGTTGGAAGAAACTTCATTCAAAACTGATATCAGTAAGTAATTTCACATTAGAATATGTATTTATACTAAGAGCTATAAATGTTAGCTTATCAGGGGACACATTGTACTGCTTCTTTAGTGATCAAATAAAAAAATTGCATTGTAGAAAAATAACCAAACAGATCAGGAGAAACTGATATGATAAAATTTCTCTGTTAAGTGGTGAAGTGATTGGGAATTGTGAACTAATTCATTAAAGTTATATACTGTTTCTAGAAAATTAGAAGAAACCAAAAGATTACATTCATCAAATGAATCATTTGGTAGGTGTGTTTCCAAAGACTGGATATCTTTAAGAGAAATGAATGAATACAATACACACAAAAGTAAATTATAGGGAGTGAAATGGTTCATTATTTTAATGAACTGTATTAAAAATGCATATAAAAACTGCATTGTTTGACTCAGCAATAATAATACAGTAAAATGCGGTTATCAATATGTGCACCAGAAGACAGGAAAAGGATATCAAACAATAGTAATCTTCACTGAAATGTATAAAGTACAGTTGCTACTAGTCCTATCAGTGATTATGCCTGTATATAGACTGTTGAAAAATCTGCGGTTTTGAGAACAATTTAACAGATGAAAGTGAGAGGGAATTATCCAAAGAAACAGAACATTTTGAAGGCAATAAGAAGCATTACATGTTGCAGCCAGGTAGTGACCTTATTAAGACAAAGCTTAAATACTAAAAATAATGTAAATTCTTAAGTCATATTTATCACTCACTACCAAGAACTAGCAAAGAAGACCTTTTTATTCATTTGGTCAGTTGCATTTCTGAGCAAATACTAATAATGTCAATATCTCTTTTATCTAAAAAGCTTCAATTTGTAAAGTTGCCTGCTTGCACTCTCAAGCCTCTT
Source organism: Rhea pennata (assembly GCF_028389875.1). Taxonomy (NCBI): domain Eukaryota; kingdom Metazoa; phylum Chordata; class Aves; order Rheiformes; family Rheidae; genus Rhea; species Rhea pennata. The sequence continues at coordinate 55,034,098 of NC_084666.1, read as the reverse complement.
GAAAGGACAATTTAAAAGAAATCTATGATATTTTATTTCAGAAAAATGTGATGATTTTCTGTGCAGTATTATTATTGGAGATGCTACTAAGATAAATTACGTCTTTTCTATATGATTCGCTAAAATCTTTATAAGAGAGACTGTGTGTGAGATAGTCACTTTTTTGTATTGTAAAGCCACCATACAGCCTGTAATACTTTATCGTTTCTTGGAGGCTGCCCTGAGTTCAGCACTGGAGGAATAAATGTTCCAAGAAAACACTAATCAATTTCCATGAAAAGAGGCAACTGCAATATTACACCTGACTCGTTTAAATAAGCAAATAACCCGCCACAAGCATAGTCAAAGCAATCAGCTATCGTGACTATAACCTCACTGGGATAAGGGTGAGATGTGTGATCACTGAACTCTTAATCATCTGTGCTGCTCTGTGTCTTCTGGCCGATTGTGTTATACTGCTCTCTTCTCAGCCTATTATACTATAGCAAAACTCCATAAGGTGAAGGTGGGATAACCATCGTTTCCTTCCAGGCACAAAGGAAATTTAAAAAATTGTTGTAGTCAAAGTCTTTCAAAAGAGTGTATTATTGATCCTTGAAGAGTTAGCTAGGAATATGACTATTCTGTATAATAATCCATAATGCTAGAGGACTGTAGAAGAGTTGATATGGTGGCATTCATTTTTGGAAGTGAAGGGTTTCACTTCCAGAAGTGTTAGTATTAGTGTAGGTAATATCTCTTATGTGCTAGTGCTCAAAGTCTCCTAGCAAAATGCTCAAAGACCTGCCAGATCGACACAAATATATTCAGCTTGTCAAGGCATTTACAATGAGTAAATGCAAAAAGTGTCATAAAGATTCACCTTCCTGACAAGCTCATTTCCTCCTCCAGCAGAGGAATTGATCACAGAGTCATAGAATCACAGAATGGGACCTCTGGAGATCGTCTAGCCCACCCCCCCTGCTCAGGCAGGGTCACCTGGAGCACATTGCCCACAGATGGCTTTGGAATATCTCTGAGGATGGAGATTCCACAGCCTCTCTGGGAGACTGTTCTGGTGCTCCGTCACCCTGAGGTTCCACCCTATCCCCAATCTCTCTCAGCATTGCACAATACACAGAATTAGCCGGGCATACCTACAAAATCCCCCCAAATGGTCTCTCCTGAATTCCACGTTTACATACAAATGGCTATCAGAAGGAATATCTTGAAATAGCAAATATCCCCCAATACAGCCAGGGGTGTTTTAATAATGAAGCGTTTTCTCTTGCAGATATGTAAGGGATATCTTGTGGGATAAAAGTTGGACAAGCTAAAATACAGACATTCAGTATTTGCATGTGTACCATCAGGGTCCATGGGACTTTGCCTGAGGCTTTTTAAGACTGAAGAGTTTGATCTCTTAGGAAAAACTCTCATTTCATTTGACTTGTGAGTAACATATTCCGATTTTTTTTCAGTATTAGTTATCTCTCCAATTAAGATGGGAGTGATTATAAAAGCCTTTTCTGAAGTCTTTCATTCCAATGTCCTTTATGAAAGGCAATTTGTTAACTTCTTAGCTCTACATTTTAAAGAACTCACAGGAATGCCCCAAGAAAGTCTAGGATGTACCAAAACGCACTCCACTGATTATATTTATTCCTTCACTTTACCATTGCTAAAGAGGTTTTATCAACATGATAACTTATAGAATAGAATCGTCAATTGATAAAAATCCACTTTACATGAAATACTAAGGAATTTGCATATAAATAGGTTTTTATATTTAAATGCCCTGTGGGTGAATGTGATCCAATATCCCTCAGAAATCAAAATTCGGAACTGTCTTGTTTAAAGTTTGCCTACTAAAAATAAGGTGAAGGTGGACAGCCTTTGATTAGCATGACATTCCTTTCTGGAGAGTGCTTACAAGGCCAGCAAATCACAATTCAATTAAACTGTGCTCTGTGTAGCACTTTCAATATGTTCTTTGCTATTTCTTTTCCTAGCATTCACACTTACCCTACGTTTCCCGTTTCCCTGATTCATTTGGCAAGACTTTGCATGTAAAGTCCCCTGAGAAAGACAAAAGAGGAACATTTTAAAAACTTGATTGCAAACCTTGGTGCTTAAGACGCGGGCATTATCCCATGTCTGCCATTATGTCAGCTAGCTCTTTAACAATGAAATAAAGAAGTAACAATTAGGCTGTGTTTACATTTCTCTGGTGGCATTGTTTGCTCCCCTATAATTAAAGGATCTGCAAGCTTTTCAATTAGGAACTCCTATTTTTAGGGCAGTTAAAGTTTAACACATAAATTCACTTAAAGGTTCTTAAGCAGCCAAACCCGGTCCAGGCTGAGCTTGGCCATGTAGATGATCAGTTCATTAAAGCCAGCGCTTGACCGTCCAGCAGGTCTGGGCACCTCTGAAGCCACCACAGCTCTGGACCCCGTTCCAGCCACGGCAGGGAGACAGCCACTTACTGCTGCCTTATTTTGCTGTGGCCACTGCCCATTTGTGACTCAGAGCAACCCTACAGCACGGTACATAGGGTACCTTGCTCTTTTAGTGTGTTTCGCCTTCTTACGTCAGACTATTTCCCCTTTAGCTTGTATCTTTCCATCTTAAATTTCAGTACATTCTTGCAAGACACACATCTGCATTCGTGCATGCATACACACCCTGGATTACATATGCTATATTTGTACTCTTCCTAAGGAGTGATCGTCTGAGTAGCTACTTGTTTCCTATTTAGAGGCAGCCAAGAAGCAATCTCTGGACTTCCCTGGGGAAACAGCGACATGCTGAGCCACTTCATCTATGGGCCAGAGATTCTTCTCCAGTGATACCTCTGGGCTTTTCAATTTCCTAACTATCCAACCAAAGTTAGTTATGACAGCAGTTCTGGGCATCTTTCCAAGATGACACAGAGCTATTGATAGACATTTTCAAAATCTTGCCTTAATCATTGATGTTTCAGTACTAGTGAAATGTTGTAGAACCATGAAGAGAAAACAGCATGTTAAAATTTTAAAAGGATGCACTGAAAGATCTGGGTAGCTACACGCATTAGTTTCTGCAGCAAGGCAAGCAAAGAATTGAAGTGGCATCATAACAATTTGCATAAGATAGATCATGGCAAATATACGGGATGTACAATATTTTTTTTAACATCACAAAATAATTTGAGAAAAATAACTGTGAGAAAACTAACTTCTCTAAGACAAGCAGTTTAATGTGGCATGAAAATTACATTCAAATTTTAAGACTCTACAAGATTGTATCAGTTGGATTAATACCCTGAAAAATTTTAGGTGTCAAAAAATAATTCTATGTGCAGAACCAGCAGCCAAGAAGGGATTGTAGGAAATTTCCATAGAGATGTGTTCTAAGATGAATGATACGGAGCATTTTTTTGATTATCTGGAGGATATATGCTTTTTAAGTGAGCAGCTGAGAAGGAAATGCATTTACTATATACTGTCAACTCATAGGTGTGCAAGGAGCTGGGTGTCCTTAGGTACTCTCTCTCCAAAAGCTATTCTACTATCCCTACAGTATATTAAAGCCCAGAAATTGTGCCAATGCTTGCCATGGGGAAGAATATCAGGAGAGAATCAGCAGTGGGAAGCACTCTTCCTTATGCCAGCTAAACTGCCAAATGTGTTAGGGGTGACCTTAGGCTGCATGAGGAGGAAAGTGATGCTGAAGAAAGTATTGATGGGCTTTCCACTAGCTATGGCTCGATCCTGGTCCCTGAGAGCAACCCTAAAACTATAGGACTGAAGGCAAGAATTTGCCCAGTGTGTATTGCCTATGGGACAAATGATTGCGGAAAATAGGCAAAAAAGGAAAGTGATGTATATTCATTTGTAAATTAGCACATAACATACAATATTTTTATTCTACTCTGTTAGGCCTTCAGGTGCTGGGCCCGTGATGCAGCCTGCACGGACTCCTTTAAATGAATGCAAAGCATGGCATACAGCTTTAATCTCTGAGTCTATATTAATGCCTTTTTCACTAGGTATGTGCTGTGTATACTGGGAGCACTCAAGCTTTGATTAAACTAAATTCAATCCCTGAGTCTTTCTAATGAACTGTAAAAACTCGCTCTAATTTACATTCAAACATCACTGTGCTCTCCATACTGTAATTATATTAGTAATGATCTATCTGAAGGCTTCTTAAGTTTTATAGAACTTTTACTTGTAATTATAAAAAATATGGAAAAGAGATAAGGGAAGGAAAATAAGGGAATAAGAAAGGATGGAAAGAAAATAAAGAACAGAAAATAATATGAAAAGACAGCAAAAGCAGAAGAAACTGCAGTAGCATGGCAATCTAATAAGATACTAAAACCATGTCAAAATCACTTGCTTGCACAGGTAAAATATTAGGAAAAAAATGAAAAAATCATATTGTTTTATGAAATTACCAATTTCCATTAAAAATTCTGATCTCTAGAGAATAAATATATTTTGATGGAGAGGGAGGACGTTTCCTTTAGTGTAAGCAGTATGAAAGCTATCATTCAGAGTCCACAAGGAGTTAAATTTTGTCTGGCTATGAAATTGTCTCAGTTTTAAGTCAAGCTCCAGGAATAGGTTTAAAATGCTAATCCTTTTTTTTTTTTCCCTCTCTCTCTACTTTTGATGAACAATTTCTCATGCTCATTTTGATGAGAAATAATGTCAAAGTGTTCAAAAAACAAGCGTTTCAATTCCAAGCATATCCCCAGAGATAGCACCGATAAAAAAGTAATTTTTTATTCAGTTAGGATTTGAATTGTAACTCTTTGTGGTTTTTAAATCAAAAGTTGAAAACAAACAGTAATAGTTATTATGGTATCCTGGCAGGTTAATGTAGCATGTCATATCATATTTGTGTCCTGTGGTACGACATACAGCACACGCTGAATTTCATTGTTATTTAAAATTGTTCTGCTGCTTTATGATGTGCATTATATTGCAGAAATTGGAGTTAACACTAACAAAACTCTAAGAATATGAGCCTTTTTTGGCTCATTGTGAAGTAATATTATAAAAATTCAAAACAAAGTGTTATATTCTGACTGTTCTTTATTTTGCATTTTTTCCTTATAGAATGTTCCCTCCATTTCTTAATGTTCATTTCAAAACAACAGAAAGATTAGGCTTTATTTTGAAGTGCGGTTTCTTCTTCTGCAGTTCCCTCTTCCCACGATTCGTTTCTTGAGTAGATGTTTGGAAAATGCTTTTTCTGAATTAAAATTTGTATGTTGTTTCCTTACAAGTCCCTTGCAAATCTGATATGAGTAGTGCTAAGACCCCCCTCACACTCTAAATATCAGTAAAAAGCCAGATTATCTTGTTTTGGTAACTTTTTTTTTCCTAAGGGATTATACCATCCTTCATTATCACTGATTATTGTGCTCCCAGTAATTTGCCCTGTCTTCTTAATTCCTGTTACCAGTTACTAAGAGACAAAGCAGCTCTTGAGGATCAACATCTCGCGTTTTCCCAAATTATTAGTGTTATTTTGTTCTTTATTGCATTTTCATTCTCCTGAACCTTCTCAGTGAAAAGGGTTATTATTGTTGTGACAATAAGACAGGATAAGGAAAAAGATTCAAAGCCACAGCAGGGGCTTAAGGAGAGGTTGTCACAGTCAAAGGGACTGGCAAGGAAAATGAGTGGTTACAGAATACTAGGTGGATGGGAAGGTGAGCCCGAGAAAAGGGAAGACTACATAAATAATTAAGAATCATAACTTGTGTAAATAATGTGTGGTTGAAATGTAAGACAGGTCTCTGCCCTCAGGCACTTGTAAGCTATTAGACATAGGACAGTAAGTAATGGTAAATAAAAAGTGCAGGGAGAATGATTATCAGTGTATGCTATCTAATGAGAAGCTGGCATACTGAAATACCCTGTTATTTTTTAGCTGTATATTGAAAAAGACTGAATAAACTGTGAATAAACGCACAGTGAAAGATAAGAGGTAGGTGACAGTGTTAAAAGGCCAGCCATAAGCATTTGCAGAAGAGAGAGATGCTGTGATATGCGGGAAAGGGAGGTGATTTTAGAAAAGCTACCAAAGCAAATTGTTCCATTTAGGAATTTTGGGGGATTGTGGGAAAAGAAAAATTGCATGTAGAACCTCAGAGAGAATTACTTACTTACTTACTCTTGTGGAAAGAAAAGAGAAACCATGGTGAGCTCACTGAGGGGTTGATACACCAATAGAAGCGGGAAAGGGTGCTTTGCAACAAAGTGGATGAACTTAAGTTGAAGAAGCTTGGTTATGCAAAGTGAGAGATGGCCAGGCATGGACAAGAGATGCAATATTAGTATTAGGAGTGATTCTGGAAGCTGTGGCCTTTATCCAGGTCTCTCTCAACTGTGCAGATCCAAGGTACCTTCACTGAGAACAAGGGAATTGCATGGTTAAGGAAGATGAAATCAGAATAAGGAACTGGAAGGAATTATGTGTACTTTGACATCAGAAGCTAGAGGAGGAAACGGTGCAACTAATAAACAAGTTACACAGAGATAAGGAAATCTGATTTAAAATATCCTGTCAAGGCTGCTTCTGTAAATAATGAAGTTAAAAAAGAGTGAGAAGGACCATAATTCTCTCACATATTCAGTATACATTTGTGTTTCATGGATAGTTAAAAAAGATATTGAAGTTATATTCAAATATAAAATATTAGCAATAACAATTTCTAATATATTTCTCAATGTCAGCTTAACTTAGTGTTGGGAATTTACCTATTAAATCAAGGCCCAGGAAAGACTGTATCTTAACTCTGCTGAAGTCATTTACAGCAGTCACTACAGTTGGCTTCATTTCTTTAAGTTAACAGAGTGTCCTTTTTATAACAATTATCATGCCTCATTATGAAATCACAATGCCTTATAGAAGAATAAATGATAACATGCGCTCTCATTTAGGCCAAAATAAATACTACTTACTGGCAAATGCATTTTGTACACCCCTGATCTCACCTCTATGGGAATAAAGGAAAGATTAGACTACTTTTCTAAACAATTAATAAATAATTTAAAAGAAGTAACATGAACATTGTCCTAAAATCCACATACAAATAGAAACCAAATTTGTGTATAAATGTAAATCAACTTTAGAGGCAACCATCTTTCATGAGCAAATACTAATGTTTGTTTATACTGACACGTAGTGCTTTGTAGCATGAATTATAGGAGCAGAAAAATAATCTGAATTGGCAGCAATACATTCTGTCTTTGATTTGGGTGGATTTGGGAAAGCCTCTCTTAAAGTTCAAAGTTATCATTACCTTGAGACTTTAGAGACCTTGCTTAAGAGACCAAGAAGAACAGACATCAAGAAATATCCCAGAAGGCACAAATTACTTCAATGGAAGTTGGATCAGGGCCTTAAATAACATTTTTTAATCAAGCACTTTACAGGTGAAATAAGGGAAAGGCTAGATGTCTTCAGTAAGCACAAATGAGTGGCGGGGTATGACAGGCTACCCAACTCCTCTGAACTCTTTAACTTCATTGGGCAACTGTGTCTGCAAACCTGTGTCTGCAGTAGTGGGTACCAGCCAAAAGGTACCCACTGGCAGTATGACAGCAGATGCCTCTGAAACTCTTTTTTTTTTTCCCCCTCCATATTATAGAAAATTTGAGGAAATGTTGCACTCCCCATAAGAAGGAGTATGGATGAGAATTAAAACCTTGGATTCCATTTTTCAAGGCTGAAGGTAAAGACATTTTATGGTGCTGCGGCCCAAAGCCCCTGAAAGAGATACAGGACCGAAACAACCGAGAGAGGGAAAGAGAGAGACACTACTGGAAGAGTCAGGATTAATGCGCTACGAAAGCAATTTGAATTTGCCAAACAACTACCCCAAAATGACCTTAGTCACAGAGGATGATGTGTGAGAGATTTTGTGAAGGGTAGATTCCAGCCCTCTAGCACTGCAGGGGTGATTGAGAATCCAAAGTGCTCTCTGTCCTGAAGACATTTTAAAAAGGTGTCGAATACTTAAAACTGGAGTTCTTAAAAATGAATTTATAGAAGCTCAAACACTATGGCAAAGAACTCAACCCAAAGGCAAGGCTGGTATTTGCAAGGAAAAAAAATAGAGCTACGATGGATTACATTTTGTGCAAGCATTTGCAAGTGTCACTACGTCGAGAAAAACAGCAGCTTAGCTCAGAGGAATTCTACACGGGAAAAATGGATGCTTCTGCAACACAAGATAAATTGCTAAGGTGAATGGGACATTTATTATTTTAAGTTGTAAAAAGATTTGAAAGACATTGTAGGGTCAGAAGCTGCAATATTAGCAGCAATAGCATAAAAAATACTAAGAGATAAATGAATAAATTTGGGTGACCTTATGCCTCATAGGTGAATATATGATAATTAAGTATCAAATTGAAAAATCGGTTTTAATAATATGAGTAAACACAAAAAAATAGTACTTGTTACTTGCTTTTCCCTGACGTTTTCGTAGTAGATTATCTTACTATCTTGCTTACGTATGGTTGTTTCAGAACAAGAGGAGAGATATTTTTACATCTTTCTTCAGAAGTGCAGCCACTTTTAGAAAAAAATATTGTTCTGAAGAATGTCCTCGGGCCTCCAGACTGCAAACGTATAGAGGTAAAGAATGTTAGGCACAGAAATATTCCCATTTCTAAATTTTTAAGAACACCAATTGTTCTGCAAGAACAGTCTCCGGAATGCTTTTGACCCCAAGACATAATTTCAGCTCGACTTGCTGTGTGAAAGCTGCAGCACAGCTGCAGACTATGTACGGACGCTTTGTGGGGAAAAAAAACTGTGTTTGGCTCTGGAGGGCACAGTCCAGCCCAGCCTGCAGAAACCACAAGTTTGGTCAACCGGCTGCTTCCAGTGGTTGGCCTCAGTGTGGCCTGTTCTCGCGCTTACCTGCGCAAGTAATTCGTGGGTTAAGTACTTATATGCTAGTCACAATTTCTGACATGTATAATTATCAGTATTGCTGCTTTTTCAAAGCAGTGCTCTGAGCATGACTGGCATGACTGTGAGCTAAATTAGAGATACTTAAGTCACTATTGAGTTCATAACAATCATAATAATAATCTAATTTTGCATTTAAGATTCCAAGCTTTTTCTATCATCTCCTTGCTGTTTACCAGTGGCAGCCTGTGCATTTAGAAGTGACATTTTGTCATGTTCTTTAATGGCAAACATCAGGTAAACTGCTGCCCTTTATTCTACATCTGAGCTAACAAAAATCTTTGCTTCTCCAAAGTCCTGAGGCTGGTGTCTTTATGTCATATGAGCTTGGGCATGCTGTCGAGCCAGAAAGACTTACTCCGCCGTAAGTTACAATACCATTGAGGATGACACTGTCTTCTGACTGCGTATCTCAGAGCTGTTGGTGGGACAAATGGATCTGAGTGTGGGTTTCATGCTTTCTTCTGCTGGGTTATGGATTTGTTCTGGAGCAAAGCAGCTCGTGCTCTAAGTGAAGTTACCAGTCCAACAAAGAGCACCAAATGTCTCTGAGACCAGGTCTGAGAATGATTCTCATGTATTCTCGATATAATACTCCAGCTGCTACATATATTGCAAGGGTCCTGCCTTTGAGGTTTGATTTTGTAGAATCAAGCTAAAAAAGGTTTGCATATAATAAATAGTTTAATATTTGTGTAAATTATTTCTGCTAGGGACATTTTCGCACCTTCAACTTTAGATATTGTGTGAATTCCTTGCCTTAGTTTACAACTACTCGTGAAACCCTGCAGAAGTGGTAGCAGGAGCAGTTTAAAATCAAAAAGACATTATATCTGTATCTATGCAGCACTGACTGAAAAACAGCATGGAAAATATAAAATCAGAAAGACATCGCATTTTTGCAGGTTATACGTTACTAACATCTCCGTGTGACTAATTTAACATGACTCAGACTCCTCATAAAAAGATTTGTCATTCTGTCAATTGCATTTCAGTTGCATTAAGTGACAAAGCCAGTAAGTTGCCTGTTAATGACTGGAAAGAACATGTGATTGTGTGATTGAATTTGGGAAACACTGACTAAACATTTTTTTCATATTTTTATGGCAGTTTAAATGAAGTGATAAACGTCTCTAATTTCAAAATTGCAGTTTCAGGAAGATTAAAAACGTAGCAATACTGTCACTAGTTATCAATTATAACATAAGCTGTGCACAGGCTGACTTTTTAACCTGAAATCTGAAAACCTGAAATGCAGAATAATTTTAGATAGTACTTTCTTTAAATAAGGAGGCATGCAATAGACATTCAATTAGGCGACAGCTTCTTTAGTGGAAGCTGATATCAGATTATTTCACCGATTTTCTACGGAAATAGTTCAAGGTAGAAATGATTTTTAAAGTCAACATCCTGATTGCCTTTTTATGTAATTCAAATTAAAAGCACTAAAAATAATGAAAGTTGTTTTCTGCAGTGATTGGTAGTTCCAAATTATTCCACAATGTCTAACTGAATAACTGAAATGAACTTTTCTAGCTCTATGAAGAGCAGTTTTGCAGTATGGGGAGGCCAAAAGAGAGATCCAAATCCCGGAGAAAAAGATGCAGAAAGATACTGTGGCTTTACGATGGATGTGTTATATGTTGTCAAATTCTTTTCTAGAACGGTTATAATAACCGTACAATACCAATATAAAATTACAGAAGTGAAAAATTCCATAACACCAACTATAGCGGTACGATCAGGCAAAACCAGGAAATGACAGAGCTCTCACAAGCTGCCGTATGTGAAGTACAAAAAAGTCCCAGAGGAATTAATTCTATAATTTTCCTGTACGTGGTGAGTTAGATACTGCTTTAGTCAGATGGCCTCCTCAAGGCCAATTCAGTGATTAAAACTGGGCTTAAATATGTAGGAATCACACTGGCTGTTTGTTCAGTGTGTTTGTACATCACCGTCTTTAGGAACCAGGGTGAGATGTGAATGTGACCGGAACTGCGGCGTAGTCACTAAGCCCATGCCCCAGTGTCAGCAGCATGGAAATTCGATAGGGAAAAGGGACTTGGGATACAAAACTGAGGCCTTGTTTGGAAGGGAGGCAAAATGTCTCTGTGGATTTGAAATCTGTGGGGCTACTCCGAAGGTTGGAAGGTCATTTAAATCCCTACGTTTGAGAAAAATAAAGACTGCCAAGGAAGGATTTCACTCTTCAGGTAGTGTGAATATTAAGAAGACATATTTTTGGATATAGTTTTGAGTTTGATCAGAGACCGATTCTTTAAAGGTTCATTAGTTTATACCTTACATTGATTTTGTCTGAGCTACTATTTGCAAAATTCTCGTGGCTTAGATTAGATAAAAAAGAAAAATGGGCAAAGTCCCTACTGGTAAAAGCAAATTACTACCAGCATAGCTATATTTTCTTTAAAAATAAAAGCACCTGAGAGGCTTGAACTTGACAAACCTATGTATTATTGTATAACGTGTAACATGTTCACGTGCAAAACTGCTTGTTAATACGGAAAACATCTGAGCCCTATACAAAGAAATATGGGTCTTTTGTGTAGTAAATGAGACATGCATTTCTTCTCTTGCTCAAATTTCATTCATCTGTAGGATTTTTACACAGAATAGCCATGTTTGTGATAGGATGAGACCTTTAGTGTAACACTATCCTACTTTGAAATAATATGGTGAGAAAGAGAAAAATCTCTGTACTATTAAATGGAAGAATTCCATGGCTTTTGATGGCTAATTTGGATTCTGCCTCCACTTCTTTCTCTAGTAATTTTAAATATATTCCCTAATTTTACAGTTTTATATATATATCAATTGATCTATTACTCAAGACTTCTGCTTGTGCTCACTTACTAATTGCAGTTGCCATAAAAAGCACTTACTAACTGCAAATTACCTTTCATTGTACTCAGTGGTTGGAAATTACTGAAGCATTTCTCAATTTATGAGCTCTGCAAGGATATAAACTCAAATGCTTTAAAGGAGTTATAACAAGTCCAATAGCATTCATTATAACATGTGTTTATCAGGTGGCTTATTTTCTCACCTGTTACATTTATTCTCTTTCTTAAAATCTACATAAATGTAGTTGTGTCTTTATACTGTGGCATGTACTATTTCATAGCAGCTGATTTCTCTTGGAAACCTCCTAACATCAAAGACCTTGTGGGAGATGTAGCATAAAAGTATATCCGAAACATTCTCACACTTCTGGGAGCATTAGTGCTACAGATACAGATTTCTGATTTTTTTAACTTCTGTCCTCTCCTACTCTGGTAATGATGGCATTATAGTTCAATTGAAAGTCACCTATCAAAACAAAAACTGGCAGGTTACATACGAATAAAATTTTGTCCTAACAGCAAAAGCAGCATGGCAATAGGATGAATTGCTACCATGTGAAGAGCAGAGTTATAGCCTGGAGTTCAGTGTCCACAGTTTACTTAGGCAGTCAGAGATCCATCAGTTAACGGGGATTCTGATTCTGCTGAAGGCAACTTATATCAGGTCACTGGGAGGGTTTTTTTTTTTCTTCTTCCCTCTGTGGGCAAAGGATTAATTCTGAAAATTTGAGAGAGTTTATTACAGTGTACAGAAAAGACATAGATAAAAAGCACAATGTACAGAAAAGAAATAGATAAAAAGAAGCTTGGTAGAAATTTTCCATACTGCCTTAATAACTACTTAAAAAAGATGAAAGCTTCCTGCTATAAGTATTTGCATTAGGGGAACAAAAGTGCTTTAATTTAAAGAAAAATAAAACGAAAAAGTCAACAAATACATCTCAGAGACAGAGAGACTGGATTGTTGAATTGTTGCATGATTAGTTTTAAAAATAAAGGGATAATATGTCGTAAGAGAATATTAGCACAGGTTAGAAATTGGTGCTAATGAGTATTTTAAGTGATTCCTAGTTTAAATATGCTTGGATCTAAAACAGATTTTGGGCTTCTTATTTTAAGATAGTTCAAAGTCCTTTCCAGAGCAATGGCTGAAAGGGTCAGCACTGCAGGTCTTAAAAACACTTGATTCTGTGTTTCAGCCAAAGACCCTTTGCCTTCCATGCACTGTCATGTGTGAGGCAGGCAGAGAAAGGAATAATATGACTAAAAGTTGTGCAAGCTGAATAAGCATATTTTTTAGGGTATATTTTAAAGTAAGATTTGCAAAGAAATGCCTACTTGTATGTTTGCTGAGTAAAACTGGAAAGCAATTTTTGCACATTTGTAGACTAGTGGAGATTTGAAATCATTCTTACATTGTAATGATGAGATTCTTGCAATCAATATGAGCAGTCAAATGCTCAGCTCCTTTTAATGGGAACAGAGGTCCTATACCTTCTTTGAAAATTGCAATTTAGATGTGAAGGTAAGACTAAATCAATGCATTTATATTCTTTTATACCAGATTTAAATGTAGTCCTAGGATTTTATGAGTGCAGCCTCTTGTATGAAATTGAATAGACTTCTTTCCTCTACTCACCTTTAGAAACTGCAGTATTATTTTCTCCTCTGGGACTTCAGGGTCTGCCATTTGGTGCCTGCTCTAGGTTAAGATGGCGTTTCTCATCTATTTTTAACAGATATTGCTAATTTACAGTTGTTTCTGATACATTTGCTTTTGAATAGCAGTCCATGTGAAAAGTTCCTCCACGCTTGAAAGCTTGGTCAGCAGCACAGCCGGCAGCCCAGTAGGACAAATCCTCCTTTTTTTTTTTTTTTGGGGTGGGGGGGGGATCTGCCTTTTCTTGTTGTTTTGTGGTACTGAATCTTTGTTACAAATAAAGATGCAGTTCTCCTTGCAGGCTCTCCTGACTGCCGCCGTTTGGTGTTGCTCATCTGAAGACAGTTCCAGTGCCTTATTTTTCAGTGACGAGGGAGAGTGGGGGGAGTCAGTGAAGTGACAGATGACGAACGGAAGAAAGACAGTGGATGGGAAGTTTGGCTCAACCACTGTAGCTGCTTGATGTAGCACACTAGAGTGATTTGATTTGATGGCAATCCCTGTTAAATAGTGAGAAGACTTTCTTGCTTGTCGTTTCGAGTAGAGCTGGGCAAAATTTCTCTGATGGAGTGTTTTTCGGTTAGAAAATGCTGATTCATTTGCAGTGAACTGTTTTGTGGAAATGTGACAACCTCAAGAGGATTTCATTAAGAAAAAGAAAGTGTTCCATTTTAACTTTTCAGAAAGGAGCAGTAGAATTTCCAATTTCAAAAAAAAAAATCCTTTTTGCTATTTTTTAAAGTTTACATGGCATGTATATGATGCATTTGTTTGCAAATAAAAATAGAAGTTGATATGAAATACTATGTTTACTGAAAATGAGATATTTTGAATATCTGAAAATATTTTACGTTTTAGTTCAGTGAAAATTCTACCTTTTGCTTTTTCCATTTAAAAATGATTTTGGTAAAATTGTATTAAAAATATAAATCTCACAAGTACTCTTAAAACAGAAAGTTAGTTCTTCACACTTTTGTTATGAGCCTTATGATGACACTCGAAGATACTGGTGAAACTGATTTTAGTCTTACATTATCTACAATATTTTAAGTTTCCCAGTGTGCCCAACAAAAGAATTCCACTGAAAGGTTTTTAGTTTGGTAATATCCATTGGTCATCCTGTTAAATGAAATGGCTTTACGGTAGTTTCATTCTAAAATTTACTTTAAGGTTTGTTTTAATTTCCGTGAGATGGGGGTTTTCTGTGAGAGCTTTTCCATTGAAGTTCTGGTGTGTCCCACCATCCTGGATGAAAATCTTTCAGAAGTGAGAATCCCATTAGTCTTGGTTTGGCTGCATGTTAAGAGTATTTACTCCACAAATAGCAAAATTAGGGGCATATCTAACTAAAACAGAAGGGAATGTTCAGCTTATTGAGCACACACTATGGGCTCAACTATGAAGCTATAGCAGAAGTCATTACAAAGTCAGCATTTGCCCGTTATTATTGCATGCCACACAGCAACATTAGCTGACCTTATAGTAAACAGGGAATATAAACTAAGGGGCGGTCTTTCCGTGGTATAAAGATCTTGAAGGACAACATGTTATTCCTTCTTTCTTGCAAGAGAAGAGAATTATAATCTAAGGTACAGATACTTCTCACTTCCCTCCCTCATGCTAACATATTGCTCCAAGGACATTAGAGGAATGGGCTCCATGAGCCATGATATCAAATGCCAGGCATGCTGTGGAGAAATTGGATGCATCATTTGCTTACTTCTGGCACCTATATCTGGATGCTTGGAGAGGAATTGTGCCTTTCCCAGTTTTCTCAGGGGAACCAAAGATCTATGTTACTCTTTGACCAGTACAATATAACCCTGACTTCATGAAAACTTTCTGAGAAATAATGAATAATGAAAAGACTCTCATAGTTAGAGATTATGTTACTCTCAAATGCAGCCATTTTTCTTAATCTAGGAAGTTAAAAATACAACATCATTTTTGGCCATTCACAATAGATTTTTTTCCACGTATGTTTGATCCAACTATAATAGACAACAGGAAACGTCCAGAGAAAACCCTATTGTCCAAGAAGGATTTGTGGACTTTTCAATAGTTTCACTCATTTGTGAGGAAAAATTTTCTTTGATAGTATTTCAGGAGAATGCCATAGTTAACATATTCCCAAACAAAGTTCCTACATACATATATAATCAACTATCTTCCAGGAGTATTCTTTCACTGAATGCATGAGTAGAAGAATAAATCATAAACTTTTAGCTTAAATTTTCTTCTGAAATAGTTCCTAGTCTCTCACCTTTTTCTCCCACTTGGAATTGTCCTATCTTCTGATTCTTGTTGAATGGACAACTGCACTATATTATACACTTAATAATAGCTTGATGTAATTTCTATTGGCCAGGTAATATTTAAAGTAAATATTGTAAATCTTTCTTTAAAATTAGATTACCATTATTTCTTTTTACTTATAAGGAAAGAGGAAAGCAAGTAAGATGAAAGTAACACCGGACAAATGTAATGTAATCTTATTTTATCTTGAAATAATACTAAATGTTGGATATGTTCAGTAAAAAATGCACAAAATATTTTTGACAAATCTGACAATATAAAACAATTTCACTGATGTTCTAGTGATTGTGGCTGCCCACATATAAAGCCTCATATATTTACAGCTTCAGGGATTCTGTTGTGACAGTTTCTGCATACATTTACCTTTGACCGGATTGTTCTCAATGTGCTGCTCACAGATATAAAGCTAATTGTGTGCATAAGGGTTTGGAAGAACAGGTTCTAACTCTGAAAATTCTAGTTTCTTAATGATGGTTCCATTTTCATCTCTAGTAAAAATTATGTGAATTTTTCATTTGTTTTAGTTTTCGTACTAAGATTTTCTAGAACGTTTAAATATGATTGCGTATTTGTTTGCTCTTGTATAACATGATTTGTATGCATGAGGCTGAATTGCGCAACCTCTTCATGCAAGATACAGCAGTTGCTTCGAATCTGAATATCACCAATGAGAGAATGTGGACTTTTTCTGCTGAAGTTTGTATAACCAAAAAATACACGTTTCCTTATATCAAAGGATTAGACTGGTTGCAAAGATAATATCTTATAAAGTAGCATTTCTGATTTTATCCTCTTACCGCTTTCAAACATATTTGTGCCACTGTCTTTTGTCTTACGGTTATTATCCATGCAGTGAAACTAAATTAGGAAATTAGTATGGCCACTCCCCTTCAATCTGATCTGCAGTGGGACAAAATTTATAATGAATAGTGCTTTGCAAGGACATGGTGAGTTAAAGCCCATTGAAAACCCACTTGGTCGATGTTCCTCGGTTCAAGATATGTAGGAGTTACCGGACACAGCTTTTACCCACTTTTTTTTAATGAAGTGATACAAAGAGATCCTGGAAGCTAATAAATGAAATATACATTTATACATGTTTTATTTTGATTTAATATGAATTTAACAAAGTTCTATGACATTATTATGGGTTTTGTTCCTTTAGATGAAATAAATTAGTTCTTTGAGTTGGATGTAGAGTTAAATGTTCATGGATAAACTGTAAATCCTTTATTACATGAAATAGTTAGAAATACTGACTTCAGGGCAACTTTTACAGTGATACCAGGAAGGAAGAGAAAATATTGGACAAAATTAATTAACAGTAAAATCATACAAATTTATTTTAAAGAGATTTTCTCCTACACAGAATTTCCACTGGAGAATAAAATCTTCATAGTTCATATGGCTTGATTTTTCAAGGTCTAAATATTACTTCCATAGCATAAGTGGCTAATTGAAGTTGGGCATATGTTTCAGTACCTTGTGAATGAGGAACTGTATGGATAGAATTTGCCACAAAGTATGGTGAAAAGAATTGGATCAATGAAAGGAGAATAGAAAAAATAGATAACTTGACAGCTGTCAGCTGAATTTATATCAATCTAGAGTCAGTTAATCACTGTTTAGTTGCAAAAAAATTGCTGTTCTTAGCAAATGACTCTGTGACCAATATATCTGAATTTGTAAACTGGTATAGATGTTCTTGTTTTGGAAATCCAGCTAAGAGTAAGCAGCTATTCAGGCCCTGCTGCAATTTCCCCACTAAACATACAGAACTTTATCGCTCTTTAAAGACTTCTCAGTTGGTTGAACTTATACCATAAATTAATAATTGCAGGCATTCATGCTTGTACCACAGTCACTGTGAATAATTTATAGCGCTTACAACTTTTGATGATTTAGTATCTGGGCAGGCAAATACACAAAATGTCATATGTTTTTAGGTAAAGATTTATTTAAAAATTGAAATTTATCTGGATTTTCAAAATGATAAATTTGATACAAAAGTATTTTAACAAAACATTGTTTGCCCTTCTCTGTATCAAAAAAGTATTCTAAAAGTATAGTAATTCCATAGATATTCCAGAAACAGAAGGCAACACAACAGAAATAATACCATTGTGTAACAGAATCCCTTGTATACCAGCTGCAGCATGTAAGCAGATACTTTTGGCTTAAGGTCTGAGCAGTTTTTGTTGCTTTCTGGTTGACTTTCCACAAAACATATGTCATTTGATGAGCATTGCTTTTGCTTATTGGTTCTATTATCTCCAGAAATATATGTTTAGATATAAATATCCCGCAGTTATTCTCCTAGGAAGAAGGATTCATTTACGTGTTTTGAACATCATATATCTCTGGAGATGAATTTGACTTGGGAGTGGTTTTGTAATGGCATACAGGAAATTCTAGGCAAGGTTGTTTAGCCTGCCTCCACATACTTGAGTTGGATACAAGTAGTCCTATAGGTTTCCTGAGATGAAGGAGTGAACTTTAATTTTCCACTTGCAGCTTTTTATTCTCAAGCTTGACCATTATTTTACTAGCAGTAGTCTAAGACATTATTGAAAGCATGTCACAAAAATGTGCCGATTGAAAAACAAAGCTTACTTGTACACTTATGCTTCAGTACTTTTACTGATGAAAGAAGTTAATGAAACATTAACTTTAAAATATAAAGTTTTCTGCAAAGACAAATGCTAATATAATTTTGAAAGGAAGAAATTACTGTTCTGTCCTGGTATATCTACTTGAAAAGTGTTAGGGCAATCAATAGTTCCCATAGCCTGCTAGTCTGCTAGCTATCATGACTCTGACAGCGTGAATATTCTGAAGATAAGAAGTTTCGGTATTGTGTTTAATTAATTTACTGCTGTGTGTTTCTTTAATTTACAGCTGAGATACAAAATTATGCTTGAAAAATGTCTTCTTTATACAATTCAGTTTCATTTACTTTACTTTTTTTTTTTTTTTTTTTAACTAATGCTAAATTCACAGTTCATTTTTTAAATTCTACTGCTTTCCAAATAGAACAAAATAATGGTGGAAATGAGAGCTTGGTGTTTTCAGCTATAGCTTCTCAGAGAACTAGAAAAAGAAAATGGCCTGTTTCTAGTTAAAATGCTGTTTGCTTTGATGAAGTAGCATAGATTACTTATGACAAATGATTAAACCAGATTTTGAAAGCAAGCAAACAAATGGAAGGCTGAAAAAAATATGATTTTGTCACTAGGTAGCCAAAGTTCACTTTGATAAAATACATTCTAGCACGAGGAAAGTGTAGAGAAACTGAGTTAGTGTTCTAATTAAAGTCTTGTCATTTATCTAAAAAAAAGCATCATTTACTTGAAAGGTGATTTCATAACCACAAGCTATATCCAGGTTAAAAGCCATCTAGAGCAACAGAATAGGCACTTTCATCAATTATTTGAACTAAGCACCAAACCTGTAAATGAAAGCAGAAATCAATGTTAATAAGCATTTTCTAACATAAAATTATACAGCAAATTGCTGAGTGTGAGTCAAAAATCTGGTTTGCACAAAAACATTGAACAATAAGAATTAGTCTTAAATAATGAGGAAGGAAATATGTTAAAATAAATAATATAAAACTGTCCTCCCTGGCCAAGTTCTCATAAATCATTCTAATAATATTTTTAGAAATCAGTAGGTATCTGTATCACAGCAAGCAGCCAAGAAACTAAAAGAAAAAATATTTTCTTTTGCAACATTTTGACAAAGATTTTGCCGTGGAACATCAAGGTTTAATATGTTTGTATGTCAGCCATGATTAAAGAGTGGACATATATTTAGAGATGAAGTTGCTTGGACTAGGTGCTGAGGTTTGATGATAGGTACTCTATAAATGTCACAGGTGAGTAGACAGAAAGAGAGATTAGTTAGGAATGGGGATAATCTGCAGTAATGAAGAAATCTGGCAGTCATGTCACACAGCTATTGCTCTCAAGTGTTGTTTCTTAGAAACTTGAGAGACAATATGTTTAACACTGATTGTGCTAGATAACTTATTCTCCTAACCATCCACTCTCCCAAATCCCCCAATGGCAATATTTGAGATTTGATTTAAAAAAGGAAATATTAAAGAATTTTATAATGAATATAAAGTATATATGCTAATGTAGAGCTATAATTGTCAAAATGGAAATATATAGTTCAGAGAAATTGCTTAAAAGAGAACATTTAAGAATGCAGCTGGTTATGCTGTGCTTCTGCAGCCAAAGAGAGCAGAAAAATTAGCAAAAGTGAGAAAATGGAGTGTCTGGAAAAGGAAGCAAATTTTTGAAAGTAAATTTGTCATGTGGATATGACAAAGCAAAAAGCTTGCTTATGTTTCTAGACTGAGTGGAAGATCTCAGTTTGAACTGACCAAGAATTGTCAGATCGATGAGAGAGTCCGAGAGCCACGTGCTGAATGGAACTGGAACTATTCAAACACGCAGCTGTGTCCAGTGTAGTACCAGGAGTCATATGCTCCATTAAAAGCTTTTCCAACATTATGTAAAGTTAGACGAGTACCTTATTTTGGAGCTATAGTCTGTACCTACAATCCAGAGAAAGAGAAAGGAATTAGTTCTGTTGCTCAAAATGAATCATCTGTACCATTTGTGTAGGCATCTAGAACAGCAATTAGTTCATATTTTGGTAGTGAGAGAAAAATAACCTTTATCTGGTCATAAACTAATACCCAGTATTCAGATACTTGTATTTCAGTGTTTGATGAAGTAGATACAGCTCCTATATTCGACTCAGTCCAACTAACATCATCTTTTATAAAACCACTTGATATACTATCTTTTATTAACATAAGAAAACTCTCATTATAAGTTACTGACAGTTAGTCTTTTTCATGGGTGACTGTTTTAAGTATGTATGTATCATATGTTGCTGACGTTTGTTCTCATGAGGTAATTTTGCTATCTTCATTTCAGTGGTTACCAAAAAGATTATAACATATGTTCTTTAAAACTGCCAAGACCTCTGGATATACGGGGCAATTATCTAATGTTAGTGAATTTCAGAGGGAAAAAACTCCATTTGCAGTGTTTCCTTGAATTTTTGATTAATCTGAAGAGTTATAGGTGGTAGATGATTCTTGTTACATAAAGATGTCATGCCTGTATTACTAGAACAGAAGAAAAATGTGTGGTTTGTCGGTACACATGCATGTGAAGACAGGTATGTAAGTATATATATGGACATTTTGAAGGACAAAAGGTAGCAGAAACAAGCAGTCCAGTGTCTGGTATATATGTCTACTGCATATACCTAGAGAAAGCAGACAGTAGCCAGATGCTTGCCTTGCATATGCTAATATGATTTAGTTTGCCGTGACTCTCTGAAATTAACCTAACCTTCTTAGCAGGGAGACGATTAATATTGTATTATCTGAAGCTAGCATTCTTTCTCAGCAGATGCAACAGCTAGTGGTTTAATCAGTGGAAACCTAAGAAGGCCAACACTAAAGCTATAAACTCCCTGTGCTCCTGCCCGGTTGGGGTATGATGTTCTAGAGGGATCTGGTATCCCATTACCTTCCCCTCTTTGGAAATAATCCACTATATAGATGAGGGCACTGAGCTTTTATTATACTGTTGGAAGATATTCAATGAGATGTAAAGCAGTAACTGCTGCTGTCATCTGGGTTACCAGTAATAATCAAAGGTTTTAAGATATTCATGCCAGTACACCAAAGAGATATTCCCTGCAAATGGGTGTCTGTGTCAAATGATGCGTAACGTACTGGGTCAACTTCAACATTACTTTTTCTTTCATACAGTGTGAATTTGCCTATAGAAGCTAAGCAAAAACTTAAGATTATTACTAATAGTAATAATACTTTTCACAGACAATCCTTCCCTGTCAATCATATTTGTTAGTTGTGTGGATGATCACTGTAACATACATCACTCATAGACTATTCAAATTATTCATATGCCATCCTAAGATATCCTAAGGTTCATTTTAGTATCCTTTATCATCTCATTTTTCAGTCCTTTCTGGACCTTTCCACAGCTTATTTCTCAGTGTTGTCTATATTTTCTCAGTACCTGGCAGAGTTGTGTCAATAATCTTTCCCAAAGTACATCCAACATCAGATACATTAATTCCAGCTTTTTCCCATCTGAATTATCCATATTATAGGCAGATCACTGTATTTACATTATATTAATGTTATATTGAAAACATTCTTGTTCAGAGTTCGTTTCTTAATTTCTGTCTCAAAAAGGAAGAAAAAGAATATCAAATGAGATATAGACAGGGATACATCTTTATGCTCCAATTAAGATCTGTCACGATCTATTAACATCTTGCTTATTATTTGCCAATCTATGTATAACGAACATGTAATTGCCCCAATGAAATAGTACTGAAAGATTTTATTTTCTACTGAATATTTATTTCAAGCTCTTCACGCATAGCTAGTTCCTACAGAAGAGAAGGGAAGAATTTGGTCTCTGTAACACTGACATGGAGTTTCGCATTGAGGAAAGCTGGGTGAGGAACAGAAATTAAATTTTAAAATTCATGGAGGAGTTCAGGATTTCAATTCAGGAATAAATAAATTAAAAATCCTGAAATTCTATGTGAAAATACCCTGGAAGTTTGGGATTCCGAGCAATTTTCTGTGTAGGCTGCCAAAGAGCGAGGCAGGCTGAGTAGTAGGAAATTAAGATGTATTTAGATCGGAGATCTGCCTACTTTCCAAGAAAATTTGCAGAGCCCTAATCTATATAACTGCATTTGGCTGCAGTAGCTCTGTCGATGCAGGTGGTGTCAGTACCAATGCTTGTTCTGTGCAAGTGTCAACATTCTAAAAACTTTTTCAGCAGAAAAAGAAAAAGTATGTTAAAACTTCCATGGTGTATAATGCATTCATTCTTAACTAATCTTGTACTGTGGTATGAATGTGTAGATGTCTTCAGTTTTAGAAATGATTGAATTGGAAACTCAGTAGTGCTTCTATTCCCGAGTATCTTTTGCAACTCTACATTTATAACTTTTTTTAATGAATTATCAGACTATAATTGTTTTAGGAAATACAGTTCTTCAAATGTAAAAGCCTGGTAGAAGACTTTTTCAGACTAAGCCAATCCAAGCTGTAGTGCAAAAAGAATGGGGGAAGTTAATGTATTTCTACAAAGATATAGCACTTGGAAACAGTAATTACTTGTGAGAGAGATTTCCAGGAGTGTGTGCATGAACCCTTCAAGATAAGCACTTCCTCCTTAGGAGCTTCAAAAAAAGGGGGAAAAAAATCGAGTTACAGAGGCAAACTCTATTTCTCTCAGAAAGCTTCTTACAAAACCTATCAACTTTTTTTCTCCTATTTGGATAGTTTTAAATCTATTCCCTGGGCTGAATGAAATCCTGCCAAAGAAGCACAGCCAGTTCAGGAGTGTTCAAAGCGCCTTTGCTGAGCTAGAATGTCATTAATGAATCTCGTTGTCTTAGAGGCTCTGTGTATTATTTTAGGTCTCAGCTCCTCAGGCTGCATTTTTCTCCAGTGGAATTTCGAAATCTGTTGGATTAACTGGGATGGATCACACTTTGCAACATTTTCCCTACAAATTCTGCTAAGCTATGAAATTTGATTTACTATGTGAAAGCAGTATTCTATCACAAAATTAATATACTATTATGTCTTCTTTTTGTAAAATAATAAACCACGAACAAAAATATCAGGGGCATTGCAGAAGAAAGTAATATTTTTGCAGGATTATTAAAGGAGGCAGTACTTTTAATATTTAATGAACAATAAAAAATTAAAACAAGAAAATAATGTTCAAAATATATGATACTTGCATTCACCTAACAAACCCTATCCTGAGGAAGAAAAAGATCGTTCTGTTTAGGGGAAAAATAATCTAGTAGTTTTCATGTGCTTGGTTCAACTCAGATTAATCTTTTATTGAGATGTGTTATTTTTCAGACACTGAGAGTATTGTACCTATGTCATAAGCCATGTTCCTTTAGCAATTACTCTGCAGAATAGTAGCATGTGCTTCCCAAAGGTTTTGAAGAAAAGCTTCTCAGCAAGACATCCAAAATGAAAAAAATATATATTTTCAGTACCATTTCACAATGTAGTTGCAGGTATGATACTGCAGTGTGAACCGTGGCTTGTTCATTTAGTTAAGCCTTTAAAGCAAGCAGATCTTCAGTAATGATTTTAAGAGCTGAATCAAATGAAGTACACTAACATCTAGTTCTGAAGTTTTAAACGTAAAAGGCACAACATTTACGGCTTTGATAACAGGATCTTAAGGCTGCCGCAGAGCCAGTACACTGCAGCACTGTGTTTCCCTAAGGTATATTTTCAGGGATAAAATGCCACTTGGTGGCTCTATTCCTATTGTGTTTATAAAAGGTGGAGGAAGATACACTTGTTGCCGTTGCACTGACTTATATCAGCACAAAAATGCCTTTGTAAGTAATCTCAGAAGTTGTATTATGTCCCCTGAGACACGAAGAGCAGAGTAGCTTTTATACAAATGCGTGGCTTTTTGAAGAAAACTTTTTGGATGGAAAAAGGAAGTAGTCTAACTCGCTTCAAAGACAACTTAATGATTTGAAGTTTGCGTCTTCATTTGCTGTGCTTTTGCATGTATTGTGACCCTCAGCAGATGTTAGTGCTCATGTTAGCAGTTCAAATACGCTTAGAGAAAAATCCAAATTTCCATCAGTGTTCAAGCTCCCCACTGTTTCACTGTTGCTTTATACGACCTAGCTCAGCCCCTGCACTAGTTCTCACCTCAGTTGAAGTTCCTGTTATCCGATGAATGATAGTTCATATTTTTCAGTGAGTATCCCATGTCCTTATTGTAGGTTTTCCTCTTCACTCCAGTGTCACTGTTGGGCTCGGTCCACACGGGTTATGCTTCTGAAAAGAAACCTTCAGGTTTTCCCTAACCTCACTCTGGGCCTACTCAGATGAGCTAAGGAGCCTTAAGCCTAATACTCTTTGGGGGTAATTATACACTTTCTGGTATGAATTTCCTGTGAATTTGGTTTTCTATTGGTCCCTCTGTGACTTCTGACTGAGCATTTTTTAGCCCTGATTCATGCACCAGCCCATGATGGGGACAAGGTTCAGTGGAAGCCCCAGGAAGCATCCTGGGTTTTGGGGCTGACAGAGGTTTAGAAGAGGAATTTTCCTATTCAGCTTGGGCTTTTTTCCCCTGAGGCCTTTACGCTTATTCCCTACTGTTTATAATTTACAATTCCTAACCTTAATCTGAAGCCAGTAGAATGTGTGGGTTTTTTTTTTTTTTTCCTTTTCTGTTGAAAATTTTTTCCAGTTTCATCTTCTCACTGTGAAATCAAATTAAATCCTAAACATATTTTTGTGTGCCCTTTCTCAAGCTGCTGTAATTGTCACCTGAGAGTTTCTGGATTGACAAATCCCCCACATTACTGTCAGTGAAAAATGGGAGTAAGTTCTTGGTCTCCTAAAGGAATACCATTCCCTATTTTCTTAGTGAATAATTTAATGGAACATACCTTAACTGGCAGAGGTCTCTTTCTTCCAACAGCTGTACTACTCTTTTCAAAAGTACTTTCCTGAACCTCTTAATTGGAAATGTAGGGATTGGATGAGGCTGATTGGTTTGGGTTTTTGGCAGGGTGCATGGGGGTGGTGGGTCAGAAGGGAGATTATTTGTATTTTTGGCCTCATAGAAACTGAGGTGGAAATGTATATGACATAAAACCAAGTCTGAATTACTGAAATATGCTCATGTAGCTTGACTTTCTTTTCATTATATTCTTTCTTTTCCTGTCTGCTGCTTATTTTGAGGTTTAACAGTCTTCACTTTTAAGGAAAAAATAATTGTTATCGAGGATGTCTTTTGATCTTATTTTTTAATCAGGTTTTGAACAGCTGTCAAAGTCACACAATGTTCCTAGAATAAGATTTTTGACATGAGCATTTCAATACCATGTAGCAACTGTAGCTTCTATTTTTATTTAATGATGGAGTAAATATTGCATTAAATGCATTAATCTGTTGGTGAATAAATCACAGATGCTCTAGAATTTCCCTTTCACTCATTCATTTTTATGGCAGGTTGCAGATATTTAAAGATAATTGAGTGTAAATGACATGTAAAAGATCAGTCAAAAACAATTTACAGTAGCAAGGGAAAGTCAAGCTCAGATTTTATTTCAGAACATGGCAGATGTTCCTCAAAGGAACTCCTCACTGAACTCCTCTCAATATATATAGTGTGTGTACAGCTGGGTGTATACATATGTACATATATGTAAATACATACGCATTTACAGATGAAGGCTTAAAGGAGTATTCCTATAAACTTATTCTTATAAGTTAGAACTATGAAAATGTTGTTAAGCTGTATTTTGAGGTGCCCTTCACCATGTGTCTACTTGCATACACGTAATGCGCATAATAAAATGTCCATTTCCTAAGTAGCATCAATCAATTGGATGAGTGAAGCACAATATCATTCATGACGATTCTGGCAAATTTCAAATCACTTCAGTGTCTGGCATTCAGTGGTTGGTATTCTCAGAATGAAACTTCTCAAACTTTTTTGTTGTTTACACAGATATTTGGAAAGAAGATTCTGTTTGAACAAACACAGGTATTTGCATGAGTGCACATATTCATGTCCAGGTGAATGTTTTTCTTTTCACTTCCTAATATTTATGACAGAAGGCTTGCTTGCCCACTTTGTGTGTTTGGAAGTCAAGCAGAGTTTTAGGAGGCAAGGAGAAACAGTTTTGCAAAGGGTAACATTTTACAAACAAAATAAATAAAAGCAACAGCAGAAGGCTGTTGATGGGGAGGGAAACAAAAAGTACAATGACTATTCCTTAGGGACTGAAAACTTTTCTGCCGAACGGCCAGACATAGCCCCCCGGGAGCTGCCGTATGGGACCGGCTCTACACATGGCACCAACCCAGCCCAGCCTGCTCGTGTCCTGCTGGCAGGACACCAAGGAGGTGCAGGAGCTTGCAGCCAGCATTGGCAGTGGTGAAGGGTGACAGAAAAGAAGGAAGGATTAGTGCTTAAAATGGAAATTCCTAACCTCTCTTCCAGCAGGCCAGAGCTATGTTTCTGGAGAAAGGAACTGGATGAGGCACACAGGGATACTTAGCCATAGCAATGCTGCTTACACTGCACGCCTGTTGTGACAGCATGATCTAAAGAGACTGGAAAATTCAGTCTATTCTCTTGACAGTATATGAATTAATAGAAATGAAAAGGGGACATTTTTATTAGTATAAATCAGAATCCCACCTATTTAAGTAATTTCAGTTGCAACAGTATATGCATTAAATAATCAAGCCCAGTGTTGTCCCTGGCCCACTGGAGCAATTGAAGAGACTGGGTAAATCTATTTTACATGCTTCTCAACAAGAGATTCGTGTAGGGACCAGGTACAATGATTTACATAGCCCTTAATGGAGTTACTCTAGAGGTTTTGGTTTTTTTTATACTGGAAACCAGTAAATAGTTCTCCATTCCTAATTTCTGCTTCTGAGAATTGATAGACAGATAGTTGTGCTATTGCATATTGATATGAAACTGGAATAGGCATTACATAAATATGCAGATTTATCTGTGCAACTGCACCAACCCTTCAAGCTAGCTGTGAGACGGCTCCAGTCCAGAAGCCATGAAACTGTGGCGGCATGTACTTGAGTCAAAGATTAGATACTCTGCATTTACTTTCCAGAGAAAAAGAAATCATACTGATCTTTTTTAAAGAGAATATTGAGAATATTCCCTGCTTTTTTCTTTCAAGGAAAGCATTGTTATACAAGAGGAAAAACACTGATTATTTTTTGTAAGTCACATTATAAAAGCAGCTTCTCACAGCGAATCTCTTGCTGCTGTCATTAAGGGGAGACAAATACAAGTATGAACACTACCATGCTGGGACTCAGCAGCACCATTCTGGAAAAACACACAAAACCTATTTTAATATCTACTGTTCTAGTGTCCTTAGTTCATTTAATCAAATAGTAGAAGTCTAGATATATACCACTACTCATAGCTATTATATTTGGCAAAACACTGCTACAGCCTGTTCAAAATCTTTTAAGTAGTTTTTAAAAAAAGGATGTATGAAAGGGCATGTATTTAAATGGATATATAAATCAAAATAAAAGCCCCACAACTCTACAGACTTTGGAAAGCTTGTTAAACTTTTTATTTCTCTATTAATTAAAAGCTTCCAGTGTGAGTTGTGTATCCATTTTTAGATTAAAGTACTCCAATAACTGGAACCTGTCCATGAACATACATACATGTATCTATATATGTATAAAAATATGTAATATTCATATATATTTATCTCAAATATATATGTACATATTAACTATAATATCTGTCAATAAGATAATTCTCCTTTGCTTATTAATCTGCCACTAAGTACTAATATGGAATGTAGTTGTTTCTGAAATGTTTCTGCTTATAAATTGTTTTCTAATGCAGTCTACACACTATAGTGTGATGCAGGATTCTCTGTACAGAAATAACACATATTTTTGCTAAGAATTCTTTTTCAGGTATTTTAGAACCACAGTGTATTTAAAAAATCATATATTTTTAAAGCATATAAAAGCACAACTGTAAGCAATTTTCATTTGTTTTTTTTTCCTGCAGAATATAGAAGAAAAAAAGCTAGTATATTGCTCACAACAACAAGCTAATATATTGTACACAAACGTTGTAGGCACAAGCACTCATCTTTCCAGGTACATTCATGAAAGTATGATAGCCATGGGTCTGGTTTATGTTTAGCAAAACACACTAAGACGTCTAGCCTTTTCTGCAACATCTGTGATTTGTGTTCCAGATTCAAAAAGATAGGAAAATGTTTAGTTGCTGAGCAAAGGCTCGCGGTGCATTATGCTTCATATATGATGAAAAAGGGTGATTCAAAGAGGATATTTATTGTAGCATAATGGTGTTATTTATGAATGCTAGACTGCTCATCTGTTTTGTTTGTACGTTTCCTGGATGTCTCTGCTGGAAGACAAAGGTCTGGGCTCCTGCAGTGAAGTCAGTAGAGATCAGCCAAAATGCTAATGCCGTGAGTACACACTTAAGTGTTAGACATAAACATGCTGTGTGTCTCTCTTTGTCATTAATTTTCCACAATGGTGCTACAGCCTGTATAAATACAACAATTCGGATGCCTTAGAATTTGCCATATAACTGGTAGTTTCAGAGTGTTTTTTTAAGTGATAAAAAAGAAGTATAACAATATCTTCCTGAGCTAACAAAGCACATATACTCTGGGGAACTGTCATTTCAGAGGTTACAGGATTGCCTGCAACTAAAAACTAAATGAATACTCATTCAGTTTACTCAGTTCTCAGCCAACATCTTTTGAATATGCTCTAAACAGCACAGCGCCACCTCCTTAGACTCCAGCAGAAGACAACTTTGCATGCATATACAGAGCATCCTTAAGTAAGTAGAAGTTAGCTGGGGATTTTTCACCTTCTTGGTGAAAATTCACCTTCCATATTTAACATTTAAAAAGAGTATTTTTGCCATTACCTGAAAAGTTATTTTGGCCAAGTAAGTATTTTATTGCCTGGCCCTTCAAGAATCTGATATCTCCAGGATTTCTCGTTAGTGGATTTTGCATCTGATTCTCTTTCTCTCAAGATTTCTTCATAATAACCAATAGACAAATTCATAAAATTAGTTTCAATTTCACTGCAAGAAAAGGTATTGTATTTTTTCTAGCTGATAATATAAAGCTCAGTTCTGTCCTGATATATTCAGACATGCAAATGCAAGTGAAACTACTGAGTGTCGGACATACATAACCAAGAGCAGAGCTTGGTTCCATGAGTCTCAAGATTACTTGAGTTTACCCAAAATAACTCAGATTTTGCATCCACTTGATATTCTTTAACACAGAACTCTCTGTCCCCCTGAGCTTGTGTCTGTCAGCTACGTTTGCTTATTTTTAATGGTATTCTGAAAGGCTCTGTCACCTTACTACTAACTGAGGTATAAATGTCTGTCTAGGTAAGTAGGAGATAAAAACATCATCTTTGTTTTGTTGGTTAGCTGTGATATACTCAGCACGCTGCCATGGATAAATAGTTCATACATTATAACAGGGACAAAAGAAGTTGGTAAAGTCATCTTAAAAACCAAGAAATGTTTAAAAGACATCAAGAAATGTTTAAAAACATTTACTTCTATGTACATGCATCTGAACAAACATCTTTAAAAGGATGAAAAATATGTCATTCAGTGTGAAAGTTACACCTTACTTCCTTTTATTTTGAGTGATTTTCCTTCACTTTTCAGTGTCCATCAACATCCTCTTGCTGTCTCCCAAATCCTGCTCTCAGACTGTAACTAGAGTCTCACTCTATTCCCATCCACAGAGGTGTCACCTAGATTGCAAGCATACTTTCATAAGCGCTGCAGAGAACTGAAAGAACGAGCTTCTTGGAGAAACGCAGAGAATGGCTTTGGAATAGCTGTGGAGTCATTTTAACAGGACAGGTAAACCAGTAGGAGAAAAAGACTCCTCATATGTAAAGAGGCATTTTGCAATCACAGTACTTTCTTGGACAGGTTCCCAATTCATTTCTCTCATAAGAAGTTCTGGGAAGTGTGGAGATTTATTTTTGTAAGATTTAGCTGTTTAGGAGACTGTTTGATGCCACTTAATGAAAATGTGATAGGAGTTCATAGCAACAAAGCTGTTTCAAATGGTGTTGGCTAGTGATTCTGAGGGTGTAAATGGTTTCTTTTTTTACATAGATTCCTCACGTTCTCTGTTCTTTCTCCATTGACTTTGATAACAGCAAACTCCATAGTTCTTGGTATAGTTAGCTAATTTGTAGAAAAAATACAGATAGCACAAATCCAACAGGGAATCAAAAAGCTCCTCACAACCCAAACTTCCAATGAGGGCTTTAGCTGAACAAAACACAGCAAGAGCAGCTTTATTTATGAGAAATTTGTAACCCTTTGGGGAGCTGAGATTCGATTTACATGTACTTTACTCTGGTTTACTCATTTCTTGACAAATTAATGTTGAGAAGCTTCTATATAAAGTATTAGCATAGTTACTGTCTCTTCTTGTTAAAATTGCACTTTTTAATAATGTGGTAAGAGAAACAGACTTTTAATAACAACTTGAAAGGCCTTGGAAAAGAATTCCAAGAAAATTTGAGCTGTCAAAAAGTATTGCCAAGCTCTGATTGACTTGTGTCACATCTGTTAGTTATGCATTTTTTGAAGGGCTCCTTAGGGGTATCTAAGTCATATTATATTTTGTAGTTAGTTTATTCTCACAGAATAATCATACACACAAAATAAATATCTCTATTATTAAAATCTATTCTAAAAATGTCATTGGCTTAAAAATAGCTTCAATATCCTGCATTATAAACTTCATAGAAAAAAATACTAACTATAGTCTTGTATAAATTAGTCTACCACAAATAATTTCCTTAATAATCCTTCATCTGCCAACAGCAGAAATTTTAGCTTGCAGATAAACCATCTCATGTGAAATTTATATTTATTTAACAGTACACATGTTGGAGGAATTCTGGAGAAAAATAAATTTATTAAAAGAATTTGAATTAAAAATGTGTTTAGTACCCAAGGAAACAAGCCCACAAAAGCAACTTTGAAGTATATTTCCAGAATATTTCTAAATATTTCTCCAGAGATTTTATTTTCTTTGAAATAAACAGATGAATAATTATACATCGCTGTCCAGGGCCCTATTTATGCTGTTTTATAATCTTGTGTGACTCCTATCAGCTTTAATATAGGTTTTGCCCATGAAGACAATGACATAATTTCATTTTGGTAATACAGATTGAAATAGTGATGCACTAAATAAGAAAATTGTAAAGAAGGAAGAATATAAGAGTCAGTTTCTGGTCATGCCTACTACATTGTGCTGGCCAGCGGAATCAGTTATGGCCCCAAAAAAGTATTATTAAATTTGGTAACAGCTGTTCCTGTTGAGATCCAGTTCTGCCTAAATTCCCTATAATAAGAGCTTCTGAAGTCTTTATCTGAAAAAGTATACAGTATCTTCCGTCCTTTTTAAACCCTGTGTGACTTAATATGTAAATAATCAGTCATCATAAGCAAGTGTATAGACAGAATCATTTGGAAAACAGATTTTAATTTGTGTTTTTGGAACATTTTAATTTTGTTCTTGTAAGCGTGCCAGTGAAATCCTCCTACTAAAGGAGAATTTTGACATTGGTTTCTATTTGTCTTAGATTCATCCCTTGAATATAATGGTACAGTAGCACATTGCCTAAGATCAACTTACAGAGTCTGTGAACCTGCAGATATTCTAGGGTATCCTTTAGGAGGCATACATATGTATTTGATAGCAGAAAGATAGGTAATTTATTAAGAGATTCTTTGAATAGAAGAAAACTCAACAGGAGTAGTAGCCACTGTAATGTTTTTGATGACAGACTAACATGAAGTAACTACAGCTAACCATGGAGTTTTATTCAAAATATCCCATTCCCAGTTATTTTTCAAATATTCCCAGATCCCGGAATAAGAAAATTCATTCCTGAGCTGAAGATAACTGGCCATGTTTCCCACCTACTTTTCTCTGTGTATACATCTGCTGTTCACTATGCGTTTTTATTTTCTTTTGAGTTGTAACGCAGGAAAATACAACTGGAGTAGGAGCAGGTGCTGCAGTCCTTAAGTTCAGAGGAAAATGAAATAATTTCTTTTCCTCAGAAAATAATCTGTAGTGGATTTATAGCAAACTCCTAGAGGCCACCACTTGTTTTTAATGTCTAACAGCTATAAATATGTACACATAGGACTCAAGAACTAAACTGGATAAATATGTGAGTCTTTCTCATGCTTTGTAAGTGTCAAAATTCCTTTTAATGTGCATTTAACTTCCGACTTGTTTCTCCCTTAGACCACTTTTACATCTGTTTCTCCATCTGCTTGTGTTCTAAAAAACACCAAAAGCCTGATTGTTTAACTTTAAGTGCAATAGAGAGATTTGTCAAAAATTTCAAGTAGAAATGGATCAAGAATGGGTGCTAGTCACTGTGGTAGCTCAGCAAAAAAATTTTTTTTTTCATTTTTTTACTAAAGGTCACATGTTTTGTGTTAACTCACCAGTGCAGGCCTTTGGGCTCATCTGGGCTTGTCTCAGCCTGAGTGCACTTTAGCTTGTTCTAGCTTGATAGCAATTGTCTAGCTGTCAGACAACTATTACCTAACTTGTTTAAGCTGATCTCTGTGAATACCAAATGTGGTAAGTGTCTAATAAGCCTGTGCAGCAACTGCATAATAAACAAAAGACCTTTTCTGATAACTGGGGCTGTGTAGTTTTAATAGCCAACAGGCCAGGATAGTTAAACTATAGCTGGAAACCAGTGGGGAAAAAAGTACAAGGGAATAAACTGTCCTCGGAAAACATACAGTATTAGCCCCAGGCAGCTCCAAGACTAAAGAGAAAGAAGCCTCACCAAGATCATTATACTCTTCCCAGCAAAGTCCTCAGGATGCTGATAAGTTGTTGATAACACCTCCCCCTCCAGTTTCTGGATGGGCGCAGTGGACCTTGGGACCCAGAGGGACATTAGAAGGTTGAGCATAATGCTGGAGAAAACAGTTAAATACTTGAAAGATTATATATAACAATATAATTTTAATCTATTATTAATGAGGTTTTTCTGTATCAATTTGGACCGTGAGCAGTAGTATCATTGTAGCTGGGCTAATAAAGTCTATTCCTTATATTTTGATTGGACTGTTAAGACTTTGGTTGGACTAAATATAAATAAATACTAAATAAATACTTGGGTCCACATAAAAGGCAAGCTCCCTTTTTCCCATAAAAAGATTTTAAGGGTAGCACTGTTGTGTTACCCATTCATGAAACAAAACAGCAAACTTCGAGGGCGTGATGGAGTTGCCTAAACCTAGGTATCTGGTGCCATTTGAGATACTCATCCATATCTATGACATCCAGAGTGGAGTAACGACATTGACCAGCATTATTATACAAGTGCAAGATCATTCGCTTCCAGAATGTGACAAGAAATCCAGGTGAGATACCCAAGGATGTCTAAGATGACATGAGGCACTTGTGTTTAGGGTGCTGCATTGCGCCTTCTATGTCCTACTGTGAAAGGTGTATACCAGGAAGGTGCATCAGGAAAGCAAAATTAGGTTTACTAACCTAACTTTTACTTAAGGGCTAGGGCCATGAGCCTGCAAAGACTTACGCAGATCTGTAAATTCCCCAGGTCCTCGACACATTGCTAATTTCACTGGGGAGAATCAAAAAGCACGGCACAAGGCAGCAGCCTTCTGGATTCAGTGTTTTGGAACAGGTCAAAAATCAAGAGAATATAGAGGAAGAAGTATGGACCCAAGGAAAATAAAATAAATAAATAAATAAATAAACAGACCTGAGGTTCTTTCTTAAATCACTAAAAAAGTTCTAGCCTGCTATGGAATCACCCAAATCTGGTAACAAATTCTTATTTTTTTATCCTGATTCTGTTCAAAATGTTGAACTAACTAACTTATTTCTGACATATTATGGGCTGTGCTCTGCAGCACTTTCTAATACAGTAACTTTGCAACAAGCCTGCTTTCTCTGTGAAAAGCAAAGCCAGGCAGGTCAGTCTCAATGACGCTGTTGTAGAAGCTGAGTAAGGAGGGGCTTACAGCTTCAAAAGTGCGTGATCAGATTGTAGGATAATTCCAGCCACAAGCAGCTGGCACATAAAACAATTAATGCATCATGATAGTAAGAATTTAACTAGCATACGATGCAGAATATATGTTTTTAAAATGTCAAAGGGGAAATGCATAAAATTGTCGCTGAGTTTCATAAGATTTTAATGTATGAAC
Source organism: Rhea pennata (assembly GCF_028389875.1). Classification (NCBI taxonomy): domain Eukaryota; kingdom Metazoa; phylum Chordata; class Aves; order Rheiformes; family Rheidae; genus Rhea; species Rhea pennata. The sequence goes on along the minus strand of NC_084666.1, from coordinate 54,999,389 downwards.
TTCTCACTGATTTCGGTTTTATTCATGTAGTTGCTTAAATCGAGATTTAAGTACCCAATGCAGGCATTTGCTCTGAGGTTTTACCAAGTCAGGCCCGGTGAATTTCGTACGGAGCCCGGCGGCGACGAACCGCTGCGCTGGCCTCCGTCGGGAGCGTCCCGGCCGGGGCGCCGAGCGGCCTGCGCGCGGGGCCGGCCTCGGAAGGAAGGGGCCTCGCTCCGCCCGGGAGAGGATCCTCGCGGCTGTGTTGGTCCGTCCGGGAGAGGAACGCGTTAGCCACTCTTCCTCTCCTTTCTTGACTCCTTCCGCTCCCCGAAGGGAGTCGTACGGCCGCTTAAGATCCGACTCATCCGTGCCAAGGCTCGAGGACGGAGCGGTATGCTCCGGTGAGCTCCCCGGTGCCGCTTCGCACTGATTCCTCAGAGACAGAGCCGACACAAGAAAAGCAGAAGCATCAGTTGCCGGACTCCTGGTTGTTTATTTACTTATTTCCCCAAAGCAGCTGCGTTTCTATTTCTCTTTCTATATCACACATAATTTTTTTGTAAACTGGACTAATTCAGGAAGGCCTGGCAATAGCTCTGAAGCAGCTCAGAAATGAAGTAATTTTCAAAGGAAGAAGGAAGACAAAATTTCCACATGTTTGTCTGTGAGCATTTTCCTCCAGCCAAAATAAAATATCTAAAAAGCCTTGGGAGTAATATAACCTAAAGAGAGGTAGGACAAAAAGTTTGTCCTTTGAGAAATATTTTTATATATGAGCACACATATATATATATATACATATATATACATATATATATATACATATATATACACACACACACTCAACAATACAAGTCATGTTTGGGTTTAATATTATATGAAAACACCCCAAACTACAGGAAATCTCATCCCGGTGTTCTGCCTTTCTAGTCTGTTGCATTATATTGATGAATCAAAGGTGTTAGTACTTATTTGCACCTTTAGGTTATATTTTCTTCTGACATAAACATCTTTTTCCCAGTACACTTTAAAATGCTTATTTAAAACACTACATTCAATTTAATCTCTCACAGCTGTATTTGTCCCTGTATTTTATACTCAAGCATTTTTTAAAATTTAGTGTAATATTTTAGTATTTATATTTCTGTAATTGAAAAAAATCCCATTTTTTTTTAATGATTGAATAGTCCATGAATGCCGTTGTGGATGATTTGAAACAGCTTGCAGCCGATGGTTCAAAGGTTTAGTTGCTCTTTTCCATTTTGTATTCAAAGAAGAATTGTAACTTTGGTAGAGGTGGAAATGGAAGATAGCTCACATGCTTGCAATAAAATAAAATGAAATTCTAGGTCAATAATTTTCTAATCTCAAGCTGGGAATGGTTGATTAATCATTGACTGATGTCAAGAGAGATGAGCCAAGCTTTATTTTGTTGTTTAAAGCAAATAAAACCTAGTTAAAAATGAGAGCTGGGAAGGCAACACTGCAAAGTTATTTATTTAGAAATACAACTTGAAGGTAGGGATTGGTATAGCCCATGGATTTCAGAATGCACTGTCAAGTAGACATGTCACTTCATGTAATTCAAGATACTGTTTTTCAGTTATACATCCTGAAATATTAGTTCCAAGGATGTGAAATGTGTTTCATAAGAATATAGGATAAATTCCGAAGGATTATTATGTAATCTTATCATAATTTATCAAAGAAAGGGAAATGCATTTTTTTTTTAATTTTTATTCACTAGTTGGATAAAAATAAAGAATAAAAGAATCAACTTTGGCCTGATGTGCATGATGGGAACTCCTGTAATAGCTGACAAAAAGGAAGCAAGTCCTGTAGATTCACTATGTGGAGCTCGGTTGTCACTGGACTAAAGACCAAACATAACACCTCATTTCATGATTTTTAGAAAATTGCAGATGTATAAAACCATAGTTTTGCAATAGGAACAGCTTTGCAGTTATCCAATTATGGCTTTTTTATATTGACAATGATTAATAGTACAAGAAAAAGAAAAGATCCATACATCTGGGCATCCATGGCAGGTCAGGAATTCATGGATGCTTGTTGTCGCAGGCATACTAGCTCTACAAATGACTTCTTGCTGTGCTGCTGTAGCAAAATGACATAAGATTTTGTTTAAGATTATTCAAGAATTTATTTAAATATAAGTAATTGAAAGATATAGCTAGTGAAGAATTTGTGGTATTTCAGGTACCCTCAGTCAATCTGCTTACTTCAGATTTTCTTTTTTCTATAAGCTGAAATGCTGTTTTCCCCAAATACCTGTTTCTTCCAGATGTGTCGTCAATATCTGTAAATAATGCAAAAGGCACTTTCAAAATTCAAGTTCTATCACATCACCATTTTCCTTGTGGAATTACTTTCTATGAAATATGTTTTCCTTTAGTGGAAATGCTCCTCGGATTTATGAGGCAACAGGTGACGAGGCAACAGGGTTTTATTCATTCTTTCTGAATTTCATCATTCGTACCAGACATTCTTTTTCGAAAATAAAATTAAAAAATATATAATATTGCGTGCTGATGATTTACTTTTAACAAAACAAGGCTGACCTGCACTGGCTGTTGTTAGAAGCCCACTTTTCCCTGACAGTGGAAGAGAATGTCTTAGCATAGCAGAGTTAGTGATGAGTTTGGCTTAGATAAATGCTATAAGTCATCAGAGCACTAGTAAAACACTAATGGCAGTTTTTCAAATAGGAAATGAGGCTGTTTTAAGCATTTAATCACTATTGCACATATTCCAAGAGATAACTTTGTTTTTGTTTTTGATCTATTTGATGTTGTTTACCAAAATGTTTGCCTGTATCTAGTCTTGTGACTAGCTAATGCTGCAGGTGAGGTTTGTGGCGTATGTGAATTTTGCTGCTTTTTAAAACATCTGTATATAATAAACAATGAATTAAATATTCTACTCTAACATGTAATGCAGATAAGTCATCTGAGTATAGGAATTAAATGCGAAACAGATGCTTTTAGATTTTAAAGAGCTGCCAGGATGACACCAATATAGTACAAGGACACTGTAGGGACATCTGGGTCCCAGCTGCAAATGTGATGTACCTTTCTGAAAGCAATTCAGAACTGCTATAAATCCTTTGCTAATAAGTTTCTCTAAGGCTTCAAAAGAACTCTGCCAAAGATTAGATTTCTGAAATAACAAGATTTACTTACTGACAAGTTCTAATATACAACATGCACTAGAACTGAGATTTATAGTGAATGGTCACTCAAAAACATTTCATTTGTCATTGCCTTGGTCACCAGGTTATCACATACTTCTGTATTATTTACTTTTCGTACAAAAAGTACTGTAATAATGATGTCTGATCTTAGAAGATGAGGCTAGAGGGTAATGCTTGAAGCAGAACATCAAACAGTGAACGAAAAAAAAGGGCCAAAATTTGTTTTTCTTTTGAGATAATATTTTATAACAGTGAGTAAGTCATATGTGTGCCTAACTTTAAGCACTTCTGGCACTGCTCAAATATCTTACTGAATTGGACCCATATCACACTTTAAGTCAAAAAGTTGAGATTAAAGTTAATCCCAAAGGAAAAGAGAAGACTCATATTCTTCCTCTTGGCTTTTTTTTGTAATTTGTACACACTGTTCTTCCTCTGTTTGTCATTTTAGCTTAACTATTTGTCTGTGGAATCTTTACTTTTTTCTTCTAAATTATTCTGTTTGGGGAGCTTTTGGGCATCAATCATTGCAAAAAGAACTAGTAGTAGACAACAAACCTCAATCCTTGTTCATCTGAAAAAACAAAATAGATTCTGAGAGGCTCCCAAAGGACAAACTTTAAAGTTATATTCTTACACCAAGAAAATCATAACCAAAATAGATTAATTTAAAAGCGTACCAAAGGGAATTTGCAAAGTATACCGATCAATAGAAAATAAGGTTTGTTTATTCCCCAATGGGTGCTGCTTCATTTACTACATTGTTATCATGGATGGTTTACTGCTCATGTGAACAAAAGGGAAAAGAAAGAGTAGAAATATTGCAACAGAGGATATGAATTAAGGCTGAACAGCAAGATGGATTACTGTCAAAGAGTACTAGTCATTAGCAGGGGTACACCATTTTAGGGCTTTTCCAGAGCATGTAACTTAGGGTTTACATGAGCTGTAACTTAGGGTTTACATGAGCTGTGAACCTTTTAACAAGCTGCTGAAGTGATAGATTTCTGGGACTTCAGGAGCCAATATTTGCTATGTACTTATGTAGATTTTCTCCTTCTTTTTTTTTTTTTTTTCCCCCATAAGACCTTCAGCAGCAGCATGTGATTCATTGCAAAGCAAGTGGCTGTTGATTTCTGACTTTTACAAGTGTTAACCGTGTAGGAGTTTGGTCTATATTTTTGGTTATATGTGTGTGTAACATACATCTAAATATGTTACAGATATATAACATATGCGTACATCCACATATGTATATGTGAGTGTGTATTTGTGTATATATCTCCATATATAATATTGTATGCATAACACATGTATACCTTGTATGTGTGAATAGATACAATAAATCGATTAGAAATGTGTGAAATAATATGTAGTAATAAAACTGTTCGTCTTCTTATCATGGAAGAAATTCTTAACTCTTTACCAATATTGAGACTATTATTTGACTAAAACCCCTATAAAATTTTTCATTTTAAGTATACGTTTTAGAGACTTTAGTTGCATATCTTTAGTGGTCATGTTTTTCACAGCAAAATGCAACTTCACTGAGAATGGGATCAAGAACTATCAGATCAAATACCAGATCCTGCACCACTTAGCTGAAGTTGAAAACAGAGGTGTTGCAAAATTAAGTGGCAGCTGTGTTTGAGTGCATGTGGATGAGAGACAGAGATCAGCTTATCAGCCTGAATTCAAGAGTCTCTTAGCTTAAAATTCCACACAAATGAATATAGCAATAGATTAACATCACTTTCAGTTTACTATTTGTCAGCATTTATCCTTTCTGTTATAGGGGATATTTGGGAAATAATAATTTGCTTTTGTCTAGATAGTATGTGATATTATGTGTAAAAAATGTAAAAGGGATAAATTTAGAAAAATGTCCATTTAGGTACCCAACAGCACGGTGCTAAAATTATAGCGCATTAATTCTGGCAGTGCAGTTCATGAGAATGAACTAATGACAAGAGCTAGGCTTCTAGACTACTCCCTAAGGAGCGCTGCGATGCTGAAAGTGAACAGGAAACACACACACACACACACACACACACACACCCCTTTCTGAAATGTCATATTTGGCACAAAATTATAGGGTAGTTTCGCAGCAAGTTAGGCCAACCTAAGTGTACTTTTATAATGTCACTGCTGCTGTACAATGTGTCGTACTGCTCATTTGACGAAGCTGTGAGTCAAATCTAGGCTACTTGGCCAGATATTGGTAGACCTGGGATTTACCACACCTGAGCCCATAGTTGCCCATAGTGTCACAAGCGAAGAGCATCCTCACCAGCCTGTCTGCCCTTCCAGGCTGGGAACTGGGCGCCCAGAAAGCCAAGAGTACAAAAATTAATGTCCATAGTTACCGAGAAAGAGTTTAACTCAACAACGTCTGCCTCCAAGACTATTGCAGTAGTATATTTGGTGGTGGTGGTGTTCTGACAGTAGCTGGATAAGTAACAGAGATACTTTAAGGAAAGAGGAGATTCCTTTTCCCAGATAGCAAATATAAAACCCAAGTGCAATCCTAGATCTTCTTTTATCTTTTCTTCTCACCCAAGAAATTTTGCATAATTCTTTCTATCCCTTTTAAACCATGATCACAAGCCATAATTATAATGCAGCCCAAGATATTTGAGCAGTTTAAGCTGGTTAAGAGCAGAGAGTAAGACTCCTCGAATACAAAAGCTATAATACGTCTGTTTTCTGGACTCCAAACAGGCTTATTTAGAAAATAGTCACCTGAAGAGGTAGTTAGAAAATAAAATAGCTCTTACACATTTGGTGTCTGAGAGTTTGATTCCAATGGAAACTGGAGCCAGAAATTTCATTTTGCATAAATTCTCCTTGGGAGTTGCCCTTAATTTTTAAGTTGTATATCGCTTCTTTCTTGAAAGAGTTTTTATTTTTACTTGACTGAGAAGAGGAACATAATGTCTAATCATGTGACTCCATAGAGTATATAAAATAATTAGTGTGATCTATGTTTCTAGCCAAGCAGGAGAAAAATAATTACTAAAAGTATTTGTATAAAAAAGATAATTAAAATAAACCTGATACTTTTAGTGAGAACAGGAGTTTATGAGAGGCAAAGCGAAGAGATTTAACATGAACTTTTAATAAGCAGTAGACAGTGTCCTCATACTGAAAAGGAAAGGATGGCACATCCAAGTAACAGCCTACTGCTAGAATTAAGTTATCACTCTATGAAATATTGTTAAAGGCAGAAAACAAGCCAAGAGAGAGGTCTAGTTGAATATTTACCATCTGAACCTTGTAAAGGACTCAGTCGTACAACAAATACCAATGCATTTGCTGTCTTTCTTTAGGAAGAGCTGGATTCCCTGGAACTAGATTGTAATTCTTCCTTATATGAAGGCAATGTTTAAGGGTCAAGAAACTAAGAGAGTGGCATGGAGCTGCGTTTGTCAGGACTGTTGAGAGATTAATGGGTAAAAAAAGCATTTGAGATGAGAAATACTCGGATATACACAAAGAAGAGACAAATGAAAATGCTTAGTGGAAAGTCTTAACCATTAAATTTGTTATGAGTCTAATTGCACAGAGATACTTCTTCAACACCAGTACGGAAGGCATAAGATTAGACAACCATAACAATGCAGTAATAATCATCCTGTTTTAAGGACTGTTTTAGTTATAATTGTCAAGCAGTAGAAGAAATCACCCAATTAACAGTCCTCTATGAATTTTTAACACTTCTAAATTTTGTTTACATATGAAGCCCCATTCCACAAAAGTAGAAATATGCCACATTCACAGTTACGCGCTTAGATTGACAAAAAGATGGATAGACAGTGTATAAGAAGCCCGTAAGGTGGCCACCCACAGCCATCTTAGTACGAAATAAATAACTGAAATTCACATGTGTTTCTTGCCAGAGCCATAGAGGCATCCAATGAGTGGATGCCCAGATTTTCTAAAATAACATGAGTATCTCAAGATCAGTTTGCAGGCATGCCAAGAATGTGATAGTTCTTTAAACATTAGCCAATTATGTGTATATATTTAACCTAGGGAGATGTTCTCAGAGCATATCTGCCAGACTCATACATCGGTTACATGAACTGTTACAGTTAATGTTGATTTCCACTCAATTACCTTGCCTTCTGGGAAAAATCTGAAGCATTTATTTACTTCAGGTTCTAAAAGTGAAATTATTAGGTCTGGAAGATGGAAGGTGGTGCTGACAATGCTCTCGCTGTCCTTTGTATGGAGCAATAAAACGTTCTTGGGACGTGGGCATGTCCGGTGCTGAGCATGAGGCGGGGAGGCAGCTTGTTCGGGTGAACGTCCTGCAGAACAGATGTGTGGCTTTCGGGTCTTCAGTGAATAAGTAATATAACCTTTTTACCCACACTAATACCTCTTTCTTTGCCTTATAATTCATGCAACGTAGCAAACTCAAGGAGCACAAATCTAGGAAAAGGCTTGAAGTTGAGAGCTCTGACCGGAGGGCCACTACTCTTGCCGTACAAAACGCTCCATAATCCGTCTCCCCCGTGCTTCCTGCTGGCTTTCCGTGGCGTACCCTGGTGCTGATGGGCCCCTTTCTTAAGCTCCCATTTGAGGAATCCCAACCCATATGTTGGGGAAGGAAAAAAAAGAGGTCTCTGAACACAGCATTTTGCTTTCGCTAGGGACAGAGGGCTTGAGAGTTAGCCACCCAGTCAGATGGATGCTGAATGCCGAAATCACTCGGGTCTGGTCCTTTTTCCCAGTTAAATGAGAAGCAAAAGGTCCATTAACTTTAGTGGACTAGCAGCAGGGAGAACTCAGAAGTAAATTATCATTACTGATTGCTTGAAAATATTATTAGCCTGCTGTTAATCACCCTCCTTTTAGAGTAAAAAAAATATAATATAAAATTCAAGTCTTCTTTCAAAATATGCAATCAGACCAGTAATTTCCGTGCCAGCTTTCCAATGTATCTCCTCCTAATAAAAACCCAAGCTGATTACAATACATTATGTTAGTGCCGGCTTAGGGACAGGCTCCAAAATTGATATTTAATGAAGAAATCTTAAAAGAATGATTTCAACATCCTTTCACAGTGACATTAAGAAAAACAGAGGGGCTAATTATTATTAATTCATAATAAGAACATATGAAATAAAATAAAAGTAACTTTGTGCCAGTTTTCATGTAATCCTGTTGTTTAAAACTGTAGCATCAAGTTGGAGCTGTGCACAAGTTCTTACACATCTTAACAGAATTAGCGCGGTTAAAGATCGCACTTTCTTAAGATAGTTTATTGTTATTTGAAAATATTGTTTGTGTGCATATATGAGGCCCAAATATTGTTGTGACATTGTACAGAGAAGTTTTATTATATACTGACTCTATAATACTTTGTATTGTTTAAAGGGCCAATAGAATATTGCAGTAATCATAAAAGAATTAAGCATAATAGGATTTATTATGATTTTTTAAAATGCCACACTATAGTCTTTGTTAATGTGATGAAAAAGCAATTACCAAATTTCTCAAAGGACTTTGTACCTCTGTCATATGGTAAGAAAAAAACAGGTGAATGCGATTCTATGATTTTTTTCTTCATTGGTTTTGTCAGGGTCTTGGGGATTTTTTTTTTTTTTTTTTGTGGTTACATTTTTTCCTCTATAATATCTCAGGCTTTCCATTCACAAACAGGGTTCAAGAGCAGAAGTAGAACGGTTCTCTGTGGCTACTGCTATTTTTTTAAAATTCTAGATGAACATTGTTTATCATACAATTTAGCCATATAAAATCGTTCCTCTGCTGATCTTTATACGTTGCTCCAGTCTACTTGACTGCCACTTTAGATTAAAAAATTGAGGTGATTTCAGGTAAACATAGCATAAATTAGATCTTGTTTAAATTAACTGGACGCTGCGCTTCTAGTATTTTTTTTTTTTTTTAGTTTTACCAATACTAGTTGTACTATAAATGAAAATGAAAGCGAAAAGTGTAACTGTAAGGTGTTTTTGTATGTTGAGAAAGCAGAAAAGTAGATAAGTAATTTTAAGTTAAAAAAGGAATACATGTGTTGATTTTACATTTTGCCAGCCACATCTATATCCTGCTCATTAGGCAATCTTCCAAGGACTTTTTATAAAAACTCAAGCATTTGATCAGCTTCAAATAAATATATCACTGTTTCATATTTCTTTCTAGACCAACATTTAGTATTTCAATTAGAAATATCATTTCATATATACTCAAATTATGTGAAGGAAGATGTATAATGATGCAATTTTGCCCACTAATTACTGTCACCAAATATGTAATTTTATGTCTGTGTGTTAAGATTACCCAGACTGGCAAGGGAAGATAGCAAAATTTTCAAGTGAGCTATGCCAGCTATGAAATAGGGGGAAAAAAAATAGATATTTTCTGTGTCAGAGATTGATTTTTCAAATATTGCAAAACCTATCCCTTAAGCATGTACCTTTAATTTAATATTTCAGAAGCATTTATAAAGCAATGGGTTGTGGCACTTTAAAGTCAAAGTATAACATTTTTCAAATGTTTTCTGTCTGTCATCTTTTTGTGCAGGCAATCTGCATTAATAGCTTTACGCTGTACCTCGCAATGCTGTATTTGGATTAGAGATGTACAAACACTGAAATATTCAGGGGTTTAACAAGGTCATGCTGAAGAAGAACATGGAATACTCTTCTAAAGCAATTGCTTTTTTGGTTTTGAAGTACTTCACTGATAGGGCTTTTTTTCCGCAGATAATTCTATTTATATTAGCTTTCTTCAGTCATAACGTGCTTTAAGTGCCATATGTTGTCTTCAGAGTGAGTTTACAGAATTTTGAAGGTTAACTATATTAGGCCTTTTATTTGGAGTTCTCAGTTATTACATTGAATTGTTCCAACTAAATGGTAATTTCATTTTTTATGTCTTATTTTTGCTTTCAAAAGAGGCAAGTCCTTCAGTGCTTTCCTTTCCGTTTTTTTCACCTCAAATCAAGGACAAAATGGCTTAAGTTCTGCCATGACAGCGTCTGTGCTAAATGTATTTGACTCCCACTCTGCTTTCTTTTTCCCAAAGGAAGTGAGAAATGGGAGTAAGCAGAAGTTTAAAATTATTCTTTGAGCAGATTTGTGTATGAGGTAAAGGAATGGTGAACAGAGAGGATTCTGAGGAATGATGAGCACTAAACAGCGAGTCTAAAACAAAACACGAGAACATAAGAATAGCTGCTTCGGGTCAGACAGAGCCGTTGCCCCCGTATCTTGTCTCGAAGTACAGCTAAAAGCAGAAGTCTCACAAAGGGCATAAAGACAAAGTGTATGAAACCCTCCCACAAATACTTTCCCAGAATCCTGTCATTTCTTGCTCCAGGGGCTTTGAGAGTCGCAGTTTAGTTTGAACTTGTCCAGGTGCGCCCTGGAGCCTTATAGACTTTTAGTGTCCGTGTCATCCTGTGGCAAGGGGCTCCACAGCATCAAGAGCGATTCGCTAACTGCCTTGTCGTGACTACCAGCACGGAAAGCGTGTTTCCAGCGCACGGTTCTCCACCAAGGGGAGCAGTTGCTACTAGCAGACCTCCCATTCGATGTATTACTGGGAAAAAAAATGCAGTAAGGAAAATATAATGCACATGGATCTCTCACACAGTGTTAGCTCTTATGTGTGTGTATATATGTGTGTGTGTGCGTTTGTGTATATTAGGCATCCTATAGCTTTGTCAAAGCATTACATATTCCATTTCAGAGTGCAGAATGTGAATGCCCTGGCTCCGCTGGACACGTCTCGGTTTTCCAAGGAAAGGAAGGAATGTTACGTGCACGGAGGGAGAGGGAATGACGATGCCCTTCAGCTGCGTGGATTTAAAGTCTGGCCATGATAAATGTGAGCTTGCGGCACAGGCACGCATCCTTTCCTGTCTACAGCTTTTTGATGCCAGCTAAAGTGTTACCACCTGCAGGGGCTGGGGAGGCCAGAAGTTACTGAATAGCCAGACGTGTATTATACCTATATACAAAGGGACGAGTAACAGGAGAACACATCCAGCGCTGATCCTGAAGTATTTTCCCATTACCTTGTTATCTGTTGTTGAGACACTTGCAGGCTCAGGTGGTTTCAGGTAAAATGAGCCAAATTCACAGCAATAGAAAGAGGTCTCGTCTAACCTGTTTTGCTGTGCTACAGGATGCTTAATAGGTGTGCTCCTGCAGCCAGTTCTAAGGGAGCGTTAGCTTCTGGCAAGGGGATGGAGAGAAATTACAGTTTTGGCAAAAGCCAGTTGTCATCTGAGTCAGTTGAACCAATCTATGGCTGAGCTTCCATGTGCAAAATCAGAATAATGATTCCTCAACTCACATGGATGTTATGAGGCTTCTGTGATGCTATGCAGCTCGGTATTGAATAAAGGCATAAAATGCACCTTTTCTCCACTGATGCTCATCGGGAATATTAAAGTAACAGTAAATATGGTCTCATTCAAGTTAAGCAATGAACTTAGGGTTGTTTTTTATTTTTTCTATTTGCCTATAAAATACTATAAGAAGCAAATGAAACTTCTACCTCCTCTGGTGATATTTATGTGTAGGAGTCAAGTGATTTTGTGGAATTTGCTGCTCTAATCGCTGCTGTCCTGCCATAAGAGGGAATTATCACAAGGCTCAATATGTGATGTAAATTTATCTTCACAAAGCATTATCAGTGACAAAATTGTAACAAGAACAGGAAATGACACAAAACTATATTACTCTGTGCCAAAAATACAATAAGATCTGAAAATGGCAACAAAATTAATCTATTTTGTGACAAATCTAAAATTTTAATCTTATAGAAGACTCTCCTTAAAGTGATATATAAATATCACTAAAATGCTGTTGAAAGGAACAGATGGCATTTTTTTTCCAGAGGATGCTCTGCATGTGGATGAAGTGCAGTGTTATTAATGGTCATAAAATCATTTGCAAATATTTTAAACACAAGTAATAGCAATCTCAAACTTGGCAAATGCATATGGAATTGAACTCTGGAAATATGTTTTTCCTTGATCCTAGACATAACAGTGTAATTAATGAACTGAATGCTCATTCAATTTGATTGAATGTTCAGGCAAAGGAGTCAAAATGACCCAAAGTCAGGAAATGCAGAAAATAAATGATAAGATTTCAAGGACATTGTGCCTTTCTAAATTGTCCCTTAACACATCACATTGTAGCACTAATTTGACTGCAATGGATAGCCTGAATTGATACATTTTATAGGCTTTATTGTGTAAATAATGCATGTTAAATTACAAAACTAATAATAAAAAAGGTACAAAATGTAGCAGTATGTTCCCAACTTTGACCTTTTTCTTGACTTTTTTTTGTCATGGGGTTTGGATACTCATTGTATAGACAGATACTATTTAAGGTTGTAGACAATGCGCAGCCAATTAGTGTTAAATACAATTGCCACTGAAAAATAGAAATATATATAGTGTTTGTCTAATTTCCTTTTATTTACAGTGGCCATATACTATTGTTTGATCATAATATTACTGCTGATAATCATGAGGAAGTGGAACAGAATCAGTCCCTATGATGTTTTTCTTAGAGATGGTAGAGGGAATATATATATATATATATGTATATACACACACACACACACACACACACACACACACACACACATTAAGCTTCAAAAGATCTCTAAATCTTTAATTTTCATTAATTAATTTCTCATGAGACTGACTCCACCTCACAGGTGTTTTTCTAGGTGTTTGTCTGACCTATTTTTGCAATTAATGATGCCATGTACTTATGTAAGGGCAGCTAGGTCTCAGTCTGTCTCCTGGTCAAAACTGTCCAGATGAAGTTTCTGATAGGAGAAAAGAAAAAGAAAAAGAAAAAAGTTATCTAACTTTAATACTAAGACCCTAAACCTCCTGGAGACCAATGGAAATTAATTAAGTGGATAAAACGAGAGCTTTACTCCTCCTTTTCCCTCTAATTAACAGTTTTTCCTAACTCTTAACAATTTTAACTACCACAGTTTGTCAATCACAGCTCTTCCTCTCTGGTATCTTTTGCCTCTCCCCCACTTTAATTTTAAAATATAACTTACTCGTAGCTAAAATCTCTCTCTCTCTCTTTTTTTCCCCTGTTATCAGGCTATGACAGGAAATCAGTTTGTCAGAAAATCGATTGATGACAACAGGGGGAGCAGGAATAATTGTCTCGTGGCACAAGTTAACCATCTAACGGGCTGGACACTTCCTGGCTTTTTGATTTCTTAGGTCTCCAGGCCTGAGGCTAACATGGGCAGCGTGCAAACCCTTCTCAGGAAGAAAGGATTGTGGCTCTGAGGAGCTGGCCAAAGCTACTAGAAGTTTCTGGGTTTCATTTTTCTGTTTTTCTCCTGAACACTTCCAACCATGAGCTGCTGGGTAACACAGTGACCTTTTCCAGCAACGTAGAAAAGCTGCTAAATAAACATGTACTGTAAAATATTTAAGTAGCTGTATTAACTTTGACAGGACTAGCACTGATAAATGTTAAGTACCTGCTGTGGGGCATCTAGTGAGGATTCCACGGTGCTGGGAAAATATATAATACATATATGTATGCACATATATATATATATATATATATATATATATACACACACACACACATTAGTGAACATATGGTCTAGTAAATTTGTCTTTTATTCTTCTCTGAAGAGAATAAGCCCACTGTCAAAAGACTGCCTACATCAGATAGTAATGGTTTCTAAATGGCCCCTTATCATGAACTATCTGGCCATTTTCTGTCTCTTTCCAGGTGCAGTTGGTACTAAATCCTAACAAACAACATACCCCTGGTCACAGCTATGGGGCTGCAGGGACATCGGTAAGTATCTGTATGCGCCGAATCCTTTGGTGTGCTAAATGTACAAAAAGCCAAGCTTAACTTTTCTGACAAGTCATTAATTTCACCAAAATAAGGTCAGTTACAAGAATAACAATGGACTCGGCCAAGAATCTATTTGTACCTGTGACCTTTTCTCTTCCTACATGTAATTGCAATTAAATGGCATATCACTTCTCTCTTCTGGGCCATCCTGTCCTTAAGTCTCATTTCTTAGATTGAGCTCTCTAACACTACTGTCCTGAGGTTCTTCACCTCAATATCTACTCAATACTTTTTATGTCTTCTGTGCTGAGTTTTACATTCCTGATGTGACACTTATTTGCTGTACTTCAGCAATCCACAAGTTTTGTGCAAAATATCTGCTTTTGGTCTTCTGTACTTTCCAAATACATACATTTGTGCTTAGCTTGAATCAGGAAAACTCCTTTGGTATTTAGCAGAAGTGTTCCTACCCATTTATGTGACATTTCTAAGAAAAAAGGTTACTAATTAGTGAAGGAATTTTTCTGAATTTAAATCATCAAGTACTTGAAATCTAATTCAAATGTATTCCGCTAATGCCCTAGTTTATAATACTTGAGGAAATGAAAGAGGATGGAAAAAATATGTAATGAAACAAAGCTTCAAGAAGCAAGGTTGAAGTGAGAGTCTCAATGCTAAAGGTGGAAGCATGCGTTCAAAAAATAGGAAAAAAGTCAAGAGGCTCAACCAAGTATAGTTTTGAACAGTCACAAAGATCTCTAAGGCTGAAACTTCACATACCCTTGTTTGTGATGTGGTCGATAACGCTGCAGGTGTTTCCATGGGATCACATGAATAATACTGAATAATTCTCCTCTCCTTTTAACACCAATGCACTTCATGGTTTTGATTTAGGATAAAAGTCTGGGAAAATACACTAGAAGAAGGTTGGAAAATCTGCCCAAGATTTACTTATGAAATGTAACAAATGCAACATTTCTCTGGAGAGACAGATATTAGTCTTCTGTTTATTAATGCTGTTTAACCCTGGGGATTCTTCCTAGCTTCAGTTGCACACAGTTTATGAACCAGATTATATGTTGCACAATTGTACTAAATGCTGATGCTATGGGATTTGCTCACTGGCTAAGTCTGTATTATCCCTTATCCAGTGAGCTGGACATATGACGGGAGAACTTAAGTTTCTTGTCCAGACAGCCAAAGGCAGCCTGAGATGATCAGCGTGCCACCAAATCCCTCCCGTGATGTTAGGGCTCACCTAGAAATGTCCTTTGAGCGATTTCCCTGACATCATCAAGGACAGATATTGCTGCAAGGACACAGTGATTAAGTGGAAAACTTCTGGAAGCTGATTATTGGACTTTATAATAAAGATTAGAAAGGATACTTTTATTTCTCAGTCCTAATGCCTATAATGCCTAATGCCATATCTGACTTTGGACTTGCTACCATGCTGCATTAATGTGAAGCAAATTTGGATTAGAATATGGGCTTGGGTCTACGCTTAAAGAAAGAACAACGTACCATTACGAAGAACTCATTTAACATATTGACAGGGATATTATGGAATATCCTTACACAAATGACTGCTCTATACTAATTAAAGTTACTCTGTTTGTGTTGTACAATCATGCTTCAAATTTTGTTCAGTAATACAAATTTAATGTCATCAGAAAACATCTGATATTTAAGGCTATTTATAGAGGATGTAGTCTTTATTTGTAATTTCTCTTTTGTGTCTAGATAATTTTGCAAGCCATTTTGGTATGACTCCTTGGTGTGTAAGAATTTGCAAGATGGTTTCCATGGATTTCATACATGGTGATTTTAAATTTCCTTTCACAAATGCTTTTATCATTAAAATAAAAGTAATGAAATATTTGTTGAAAAAAATCCAATATGTGTCATTATTATTGTTTTACGCAATTTAAATTTTCTGTGACTTGGGCTCTATGAGACTAAGAAATTTAATCATCAATGTGAGATAAATTCTCACAGTAAATTCTGCATGGAGGCACCTGAAAATTCTGGGCAACTTTATTTAAATGCAAAATATGGAAATACGTTGAGTTAAGAGTAACTTTGAATTGGGGCTAGTTCTAAATATAAGTGGAGCAAAGCAAATAGCTTAGGGTAGCAGACTGGCGGTGGGAAAAGGCTAGAGCTTGTCTGCCATGGTGTCAATGCTCTGGAAAAGCAGGTTTGCTGCTACTGAAAGAGGCAGCAACATGTGTTAGCTTCTTTGGAGTGGAAAGTATAAAAAGTTTGGAAGTTTTTTTCCTTAGTAGCAGCTTTTGCCACTCCTACCTTCCCATATCTCCCAGTAATATTGACCTGAAATTCAGTAAATTCTCTATCCATAGCTTTTCATGGCAGCTCTGCTTCCTTACCTATCCACCCCATCCTTAATTGGGATACATAAGACATTGCCACTTATTCTGAAGGAATCAAAAGCTAATTTAGCCTGTGGTCCCAATAAACCTTTAATTAGATGTTGCTGAATAACAGAAACAGCTAAGAAATCTTGATGTTTACATTAGAGCAAAAATGTGAATGCTGTATACTTACTAGCGATGTGAGATGTTATTGACATAACTAGTTCTAGCATAGCCGAAGACTTCTTGGCATCAGGGAACTTCAGCTGTCTCCATACTTGTAGAGCTGTTGTCTCCATGCTGCTGTCTGTTGTACTGGCTGCACTCGCAGCCGAAGTTGTCAGGAGAAGGCTGTGTGGCTGGCACTTTAGGGAGAAGGGCAGGGGATAAAACCTGCGAGATTAGCATGTTAGCTGAATGCTTCTGCTAAACTGATTTGCAGTGAAATAGTTTATACCCTTGACAGTTAGGTTTTTATGTGTGTTTCAGTGGCCTCTGTCTTAGGATACACGTATTAGCTGAGATGAGACAGTTCAGCTTTAGCTGACGCTCAGAAGAGGAATCTGCATTTGATCAGAGTGTGTGAGGAGTAATTTAATGCTGAAATCACTCTATCGTTAGAGCGACGATAAAAGAAAAAGAAAGAATTTGGGTGTGTGTGTGTGTGGGGGGGAACGGTTCTTCCTCATCCTGAGGTATTACTCCTGCACCAACGCACTTTTGTTTGTTGTGTCTTGGATAGGAGGCAATCTTGGGCTAGCTGGCACGAGGAGGAGGAGATTCCGTCGGTAAAAACGATCAGGTGCTTGCCAAAGCTTCACTTCCTTCACTTCCTCTTCCTTGTCTTTTTTTTTTTTTCTTTTTTTCTTTTTTCTTTTTTCTGACGCATCCTTTCTGGACACTTTCGGATGGAAAATCTGGATTTAATTTACTGTGGTAATACTGCCAAGCAATATGTATTTTTAAGTAAGTTTGTGTATGCCTAGCTCAGCTATAGTAATCATAAGAACAGAATAAAGAAATACTGTTCTTTTCAAATTATTTGAAAGACTGTATGCCCAATTCAATCAGTTCTGTTAATGGCTGTGTTGTACATCTAATAAGTTTTTCTTCCCAGACAAGGTACGGACTGTCTTGACTCCAAAATTTACAGCAGACTATGTATATCAAATAATCAACATGTAAAATCCTTATCAAAGATGCAAGTTTTCCCACAGTAAAATAATACAGAGTCAGGGAAATAGTTGCACATTCTTCCTCTCTTCTGTCTGAAGTAATAGTTGCATCATTATCACTGTTTTACCTAGCTTCAATTCTCACTCATAGACCATGCAACTTAGTAAAAATTGTTTCAGCAAGGAAATAAAAGAAAAGTAAAATGAGAAATAAAATTCCCCTAGTGCCAACCTCATTGCCGATCCTTTATATGAGTTTGATCTAACTACTTTCTACTGAGAATAAAACAAACTCCAAGTGATGAGGTCAGTAATCTAATTTTGCCTGAAGCAATCGGATAAACACAATGCCAAGAGCAAAGTGAATATTCTGCAAAGATAACAGATGAAGGATAGAAGTTAGTCAGCCAAGGCTGGAACTGGCTCAACCAGGGACTTATTCAACCAACTTTCAAATCCATTGCAGGCTTTCTCTGGCTCTTGAAATATCAAAGATACTAAAAACCAATATATAATTTTTCCTGTCATTAATTTTTCAATCCAGTCTGGAATACTCATTGTAATTAAATTTTCTCTGAAAATCACAACCATATCTCTAAAGACAATGTGGTTTGATTAAACATCATGAATTAGAATGAAACATCTGCATGTAACAAATTCTCTTCTGGTGATAAACTTCAAAGAGCGATTAATGAAAGATGTACCTATTTATATAGGCTATGTCTGTGAATGTGTACAATGCGCCTTCATTTAAATCCTTGAGATGAGTTATCAGAAAGTTGTTTTCTATTTTTAACAATGCTGTTCATATATTTCTCTTCAATTAAGTAGACCCCGAAAGTGGATAGTGAGCATATTCCATTAGCTTAAGAGGAGACTTAGCTCCTCTAAGCTAAGAACGTTAGATAAAGAAAATAACAAAAGTGTATTCATAACTCCTCATTGTTCAGTAATGAGTAGTTGGTATTTCGAACAAAGAATACAGATTCCGAACTGCTATACTTAGAAGCCTAGATCTTCCCCCCCCCCCCCCCTTTTTTTTTTTTTTAATGAAAGGCAGGAACATAAATACTTCTGATTCCAGCGAATCCAGATGCATGGGCCTTGACTAGTCTCTCCTACGTCATCTGTCTCAGGACGCAGTGTCCAGACACAGTCCAGACACAGTCACTCAGCTAGCTTTTCTTTAGATTCAAGAAGGTGGAAACCTCCAGAAGCTCTTCTACTTCATTCTTTGTCTCATTGTGGATTTTCCTCTGGAGATTCCTTTAGATAAGGAAGCAGCCTACCTGATTATCTTACGCTAAACACACACATTTTAAACGCATCCTGATTCTACCAACTTCCATCTATTGCCCTTCAGTGGCTGGACACCTGTGAAAGTGCTTTCAAAAGTGCATAAACGCTTTGCAAAATCAGAACTGGGCTCCTCAGTCTTTTTACAATTTGACTCATAGTTCAACCGGTTTTCAGTGTACCATTAGCACTTTGTATTCCTTTGTTATCGAAATTATACTTATCCTGCTAAGAACTGACCTCCTTCTTACACTCATTCTGTCAAGACTCATAGGATTTATTTTGTTGAACTAGAACTTCTTAAGGTTTTTGAAATACTTATCTTTAGTAACAAAAGATATTACTGGTTAGCTATTAGCTCCTGTGCTAAATGGCTCAGATAACCACAGCAGCTAGATCACACCAGTATTCATCACTTGATGGTCTGTTGACTCATTCAGTGATAAGAATATGGAACTCATCTGCTCGCCATATTTCTTGCATCGTACAGATATTAAGAAAAGATAAAATAAATCTAGAGGTTTTTTGAAGTTACTACAATGGTTATCATATTGATTCAGCATATCATTTCTTTTCAGTTTTGGTAATACCTAGGTATTTTTATTTAATGAGAAATGGCTTTGTAAGGATCTAATAGCTACATGCTTGTGTGAAGTGCTCTTTATAATAAATTGCATTTTTTGTTTTGGGCTGTGATAAAATTCATTAACTAGACCCTGATTCCTCCTACCTTTTGGAAGGAACCAAAGAAAACCAAACTGCCTCCTGTAAATATCTGTTTTCACTTGCTTTAGCGAAAACCTAAAGCATCTTTAAATAAACAAGAGGAAATTAAGATAGAATCAACTCAGCTCAGATTTCTGTATTTATCACAGTGAATTTGGTAAAGTCTGCCTCCCTTCTCCATATAAAATAGAATAAAATGAATCAGTGCAACCAGCAATTTGTCCTTTGCAGGAAGGATCACTAACGCGAGTCCATTAGGTCATCGCCAATCTGCTGCCGGAGCGGTGCACCGTCAGGAACTAACCTGAGCTGACATGGCAACAGCTGTGGGTCCGGACAAGGGGACGGCACACACAGACCGTCTCGAGCACAGACTAAAACCACAGGCTTTATTTATTTCTAATGAGATGATACCTTTAATCCTGGTGTATATGTGTGTAAGATTAAAGATAACAGTAACAGCAGAGATTTGGCTTAGATGTAGAATAAAGGCATAATTAAAAGAGGGGATAGCAGAAAACTAGATCTGTGCATCATTATTTTTAATTTAAGAAAACTTAGAGCATAATGCTTTGTATCAGCAATACACCTGTTTAAGGAGAATGAGTATGGTAGTCTATTCACTGACTTACTAGTCTTTTATAGATTGACCCAGGAAGTCACCTGACTATTATTCAAATATGCAATTTTTTTCTCGTTTGCTGTATGCATAATTTTTTCTAGTACTTTTATTTTTGTGCTTTATTGTGCTATTGTGAGTGATCATTGCAGGGCTTGCTGGTCTCTCCTCTACTCTCTGTGGGACAGAAACAGTAAATAAGTCAGGGGCGGCAAAGGTAAGTCATGAAAGCTGCTGAGTGGTGACTGTTGCCACAGAAACTGCTCCTTCCACTCTGCAGGCTCAGTGAGTTTCATTTCTTGTTACCCTCGGAAAAAGGCAGAATTCCTCTCCAGAAAAATGAAAAACCCAAAGCAACTGGAAAGTAACAATGAAGCAAAGAACCTAAACACCCCCCTCACCTTTTCTTTAGAGACAGGACCATCTTAACACACCGTGTGCTGAAGCGGTGGTAGAGGGTTATTTCCACTTTCACTGTGCAAGCGAAACTATATTTTTTCCATCAGTTTGCCGGAGGCGCCTATTCAGTAAAAGTGTCATCAGGTAACCTCTTCTCAGGCTTAATTTAAAAGCTGAACTCTCTCTCTCTTTTTTTTTTATCTCAGTAAGGTAGGAAAACAATCCTGTTATTATCAAATCAGTATACCCACAATTCTCTTTAGAAGCCAGCACACAACAGCTGTGCCATATATTAATTTTTAAAGACCTCATTGTTTTGCGGTAATTTGTTTAGTAAAAGACAAAAATATCTCAAAGGAAATGTCAGACAAAAGAACACTTACTACACTAGCGGAAGACGCAGGATGAACCAAAGCCACGCTTAAAATACAATGGAACTGAAGAGGGCACTTGATTCTAGTGGCATAAGCAGGAAGGAGAATCTGAAGTTTATATCATGCTCTCCTTCACAAAAATGAAAATACTCGACTTTTTGTACAACCTTACACTGCTACTTAGAGAAGCGACCTGCGACACAGAGAGAAATAACAGAAGCAAACAGAGTGGATACAGAAGAAAACGATTAAATAAGTGGAGAATGATTTATTTTTCACTGAGTCACATGTATGGTATTCTTAAATGAAACTCATTTCATCTTAGTACTCTGCAAGGCTTTGCAGAAGTTCTTTGCCATAAAATCTCCTGTGCAGTCATAAAACATTCAAGTTAAGCATATATTAGAGAAAATAGCAAACAAAAATGTTAAATGGTGCAAAGGCCTAAAAACATTTTTCTTCCTACCACATATTTCTGCTTTCCACCTGTTGTTTCTTATGATGATGAATTTTACTGCAGTCATTATG
Source organism: Rhea pennata (assembly GCF_028389875.1). Classification (NCBI taxonomy): domain Eukaryota; kingdom Metazoa; phylum Chordata; class Aves; order Rheiformes; family Rheidae; genus Rhea; species Rhea pennata. The sequence continues at coordinate 54,977,854 of NC_084666.1, read as the reverse complement.
GACATGCTTTCAAGGGAGATAGTTTTTAATGAAGGAGAAAAAAATCAATGTTAGTTTGAATCCTAAAAAGTCAGATATTTTTAATACATGACAAGTAACCTAATACAAATTTATTTGTTTTCTGTTGCTAAAAAAGTTGTTTAGGTTTGCAAATTATCTCATTTTGTTTCACTTATTTTAATCTTCCTGCAATAACTAAAGCTTGTATAACACATATCTCTCATTATTCAATTAAGTTGAAGTTTTGGGGATCTTAAAGCACAACTTTAAGTGACAGTGACAGAAGAGTGAAATTACTGTTCTACATTTTGTGATTAACTATTTTGCCAATAAAAGTGCTGGGGAAGGGTAGTAAAGCAAGTTCATGTAATAGAGTGGCTCCATTAGTCTTCCTGAAGGTGAACACATGGATTAAAAAAAATCATTTTAAAATATGCTTATATATGTGAAAAAAAAGGAGTACTCTTCCTCCAGTACCTGAAACGAAAAGATGTGATTAAAATTAATATTGGGTAGAAAATAGTGATGATTCTTAGCTTTCCCATGATGCTGAACTGTCCCCAAGAGACCGGTTCTCTTTTTCACTTGTGAAGGTCAGGCTCTAGACCAGAGGACCAAAGAGCTCTCCCCAGTTTACACCTCCAGGCGTGCTTCCCTATTGCACCTTCGCTTGAGCTGAAGAACCAACCTGCACTTAAACCAGCGCCTTATCGTCTCGAGTGTGGGAAGGCAACCACGGTGCAGAGCTTGCCGAGCCCTGTGGCACTGCCTGGACAGCCCCAACGCGTGGATGATGGGGCGGCCAGGGCCTGCGGTGGGCATGACCGGTGTGTGCGTCCCAGTTTAGCCAACTGGGACCCAAGCCAAGCCGAGAATCAGTTTCAGGATTTCTGTATGTAATAAATGGCATCTTCTCCTCTCTCTTATTCCTTCCTGTTGGCCCTAAAAAAGGGAAGAGGATTTGAGCTTATCACTCAGGGAGAATAATAATGTATTACATTCTACATATATTTTTAAAAACAGGATTTTGACTAATTTTACATTTCAGTCTACAGAACTTTTAGAGAGCCAATTATATGATTTTTTTGCACACCTCAAAAAATAATTGGCTCCCTTTGATTAGAGAAAGTGTTTAAGAAACCCAGAGCTCCTGCTGCAGTTAGCCTACCATTCATTGCTGTTGACACTCTGGTTTATTAACTTTTCAAATAAAGCTTCCCCAAAGCAGCAAGTTGAGAAATGGATTTGTTAGACCTCCATCCACAGCAGACTTCAATGTGCTTTTTAATGGATTTAAACTGATTTCCTCTAAAAATATCAAAACCAGTATTGGCAATAATTGTTGCAAAGTATAAAAGAGTGAAAATACATACTTTAGACATTCCACACTTTTCTTAGAAGATCAAACTATATAATACGTAGAAGTATCAAGAAACCATAAATAAAAAGCATAAATACATTACAAGGAAATTATTGCTACTATTCCTTCACTCCACCAACCTTTACTATAATAAATGCAAACAGAATGTGTTATAATATATAGTTTTGATGTAAACACTTTTTTTTTCCTTTATTATGAGCTGGTTGTATTTTCAAAATTAAGACCTATTTTTGTGGTAACTTTTAAAACTTCTCAAAATAATGAACAATTCTTCATTCTAATGCCTTTCTCCTTTCTTTGAATTGTTTCACACAGGTAGGAAAAAAAAAAAGGGTCCACCTGTATACCCTGGGATGATCAAAGAGAGGCAGCAGTTTGCCTTTCGTAACTTCTTTGCCCTCTTGTGCCCTTCAGAAGAGAGAAGAAATGAAGAATGGGACACTTGACTTTTTTGGTTTCTTCTGTCACTGCTCTTGCAGTGCCAAAACTTACTAATAAAGAAATTATTTGCATTGACGTTCAGGGAACCCTCTTAAGTAGTGTTGTGTCTCTGAGGGAGGCAGGAGCTATCTTGGGAGGAGCTTCATGCTCATTCATTGCTCAAACCAGGCTTCCCCATAGACCTCTGCCTTTGCAAAGGAAAAGGGACCAAATGAGATGTGATTCACCTGATTTTAATTTATATCTCCAAAAGTTAGACATCTTTTCTGGGCCGTTTGTCTAGCCAAGACAATCCCTACAGGTAACAAAGAAAACTGGACATTTTCAGGAGACGGAGCACCACTTAAATATATTTGTTAAAGGTGGACAGGAGGAATTTCTTCTGCAGGTACCTATAACTTTTCATTGACAATACAGAGTCCTAAAAGTAACTGACTGACTTAGACTATATGCATAACTTTTATATTTAGATGAGTTAATGGTTAGGTGACATTAAGTTTGTTCTGAAGGAACAGGAGTTAAACTTGGAAAGCAGGAAGGAAAGAAGTTTGAAGAAATTTAGATGGCAAAATTAATTCTTTTCAGTAGAAATCAGGACATGCCTATTCTCTTTCTGCTCTCCTAAATATGTCTTAAAAACCTAGTAATTACAGTAAACAGTATGTTTCATTCTAAATCATAAAACAAGTGACTGTCAGGATTAAAGCACATTTTTTAAGAATTATATTTTTTTAGGCTGATAAGGATTCAATAGCTCCTACAATATGGGCACATCCTTGAAATCCTAAATTGTATAATGAAGGACAAACTTTGGCATCTGCAGTCTCAGAAAATTCCCGGAGACAGCGCATTAACTTAATTAGTCTTTATGCATCATTACATAGTTCACGTAGGGGAAAAGAAGAAAAATAATGATAACCTGATTTATTTTTGAGCTTTAATATCTGTCAATCATCCCTTCATTCTGCATTTAAGCAAGCACTTTTAAGTGTGGGCTGCTATTTGCTATCATGCATGTACACACATCCGGATGAAACGTGCCATCTGAGTAGAAATAAATAAAGCCTGTGTTTTTCTGTCTGTGCTCGAGACGGTCTGTGTGCGCCATCCTCTTGTCCGGACCCACAGCTGTTGCCATGTCAGCTCAGGTTAGTTCCTGACGGTGCACCGCTCCGGCAGCAGATTGGCGATGACCTAATGGACTCGCGTTAGTGATCCTTCCTGCAAAGGACAAACCGCGGGCTGCACCGCACTGATCTTCCAGCAAGAAGAAAAAGCCATTATCCAGATTTGTTTCTTTTTAATAAGATAGCAATCCGAGCCAGTCTGACTCTGCCTTAATTTCCACTTATTTATGTAAAGTCCTCCTCTCTGTACCCCTGGAAAACTAATTTTTTACCAGCATAAATTAGAAAAAGCAGGAAATCTTCTATGTTCATTTTTTGATCTGGTACATCTGCAATTTTTATTCTGAAAGGAGAAAATATACATTCTCTACTACTTGATGTTATGCTTTTTAAGGTATTTCTCCGTTTTACACACCTACTTATTTACCATGCTAAAACTTTAATATATTAATTCTAAAACCAGTAAAACATGTAGCACCTAATATAAGAATCTCTATCGAACATTTTCTTATTAGTATACTAATCAGATGAGTCAAAGCGATAGAAATAAATTAGGCCTAAGTATTTTAATTTTAGCCTTAATAATAATAATTTTGCATTCAAAAATGTAGTTGGAGCAGATTAGCGTTCTTTCATACATATCAAACTGCTTAAAAAAGGTAGGGAAGCATAATTGTACCCACTTGACAAAAAAGTAGGTATGCATACAGCATTGCTGTGCATTTGGTGGGGTAACTTATGCAAAGTGGCACTGTGAATATTTGAGTAGGCTTGGTGTCTGCAGCCTGGAAAACCAAAGACTGGAGGAGAAAATGGCAGAGGTCTACAAAATCACGTGTGGCAAGGAGAGAGTGAGTCAAGGTTGACTGTACCCTGTCTCTTCCCAGGCGAGAGCTAAAAGCCATTGCAAAGAACTGGCAGGAGCCGAGTGCAAAACGTGGGACGCCACGGATGCAGATCTCTTGCATGGTCTGGATGCCCGTCTGGAACAGGCTTTCCTCTCGAGGGGCTCTTTAGGGCCACTGCTGGCGTGGCACACCGCGCTGGGTGAACCCTTGTCGAGGGCAGTATAGTTCTTATGTTCTTCTGTGTGATACTTAACCACAGGGTAATATTTCTACAGATAAGGAAATAATTACATTTCAGAACAATGGAAACTCAAGCCCTAAGTAACTTATTACCAGCAGCTAAAATTAAATTCTCTGTGTGTTGACAAATTTCAAATCGAGCGAGGGTACTGAAAGAAAATTATTCAAAAGAAGCAACACAAATTAATATGACCAACTTTTCAAGATCATGCATTTTAAATACTGAATTACTGTTAAAACTGATTGCTGAGGCTTAATAAAAATATTGGAGATAAGAACAGCTGCCTAGTAATTATTCAAAAATGCATATGCTATAAATGAATCATTTTTATTAGTTTATTAAACATGGAAGGTCTGTTCAAGCATTTAATTGGCTTTAAAGGAGACAGCTATGAGCAAATTCATTAGGTATTAGTTAATTACTAAACAAAGTAATTGGTGCTTAATAACTATTTTGATTGATATCTTTGTTGGTCTGGTTCTAATTCACTTTTTCATCAAGAAGCAAGTCATGGTTTATATGTGTTTTATATACAGGCCTGTGGCTGGATTTTAGAATACAGCCACTCTCCTAAAAAATGCAGGGAACTGTGAATCGTGAGCATGAGCTACAGGGACATACAGAGATTTAACCTTATGTAGTGAAATGATGTTGTAAGAGAGGAACAGACTATACCACTAACTGAGAATATGACTATAACCTTCTCTCCTTGGGGCTACAGCTTAGCAGTTAGGGTACCCAAATAGGAGAAGACAGGGTAGATTATAATAAATATAGCGTGGAACAATCTTTGGGTACCAAAAGGCAGCAGCAGCAGAGGTACTGCTTGCAAGGGAGTGCTCTTTTTCTATCACTTAAAGAAGCTCAGTTCTTTAAAAACTGGCACAGCTTCCAGTTTAGGGGATAAATGTGGCACCCAAACCCATCTTTCAAAGGAGGTGATCTTCATCAAGAGAAATATAGCAGATATCTTTGAATTTCCTCACCTGAAGAAAAGGTTTATTCTTCCTACACAGCCTTCCCATACTGGTATGTATCTGGGCATGTACAGGACCACAGAAGTTATCACTAGTGCAGTTGGTAAGGGATTTTAAAAAGTAAACTCTAGGTCAAATTGCAGCCATTTCTCTTCTGTTGAAATCCTGTTCTATATTGTTAAGTCCTCGTCTGGAACTGGGTTTGTAAAAGCCATGAAATTTTATTTTCTTCAGAATTATTAAAAAACGTAATGTCAGAGTTATGTTTTGACAGTCACATATTTTGCAAAGTCCCCTTTAAAAGCAGTGCACTTTCATTGTAAGAACATTTGGTCCAGAAGCATCATATTCATAAATAAATAAAGAATTGTATAGAAATTATATCTGATTGATGTGGTCCTTGCAGGTGTTTTGATCTGATGAAAGAGCTCTTCCAAGTTAATTTTTGCCTGTAAAGAAACAAAACTCTCTCCTTATTAGACCACTTAATTTATTGTATAGATCACTCTAAAAAAAAAAAAAAAAAAAAAAAAAAAAAAAAAGTAGAAATTACAATGGCCTCTATTAGTACTGTTATAATTAACAGAAAAACTTACAGCTCTGAACATATCTGAGCTTTTTTGACTGTTAATGTTGATGTCCTATACTATATCTCCAGTAAATTGGGTAGAACCAGTCCTGTTCCTCATTTTTACATATTGTATGTATTTCGAAACAGGAACAAAACACTAACTAACATACTGCAGAGAGATTATTACAGCTCTTGTATGATTATAGTCATTTGGCTTAGCGCCATCCAGCACCACCTGAGGTATAGTATAATTACCCAAAACTGCAATGCCTGTCATGTTCTATTAACTGGGGATCTATCAACACTTTCACTATAAGTCCTAATTAACAATGATAGAAAAGTGATAGTCAGGTTAATATGTATGAAAACACACATGCATGCACATATGTATAAAGTCTATGTGTAGTGTATATAATGTATAAAGTTTATATATTTTTGTATGTAATATATATTGCTTTTAATATATAGGATACATAATTATAAATATATATAGACAGAGGTACAAACACATTTTCATATGTATTTATACCTTCTTATTAAGGTCATAAATATTTACACTTATATTTATGCCTGTATATAAAAAGCAACATGTTTATTCCTGTGTATAAATAGCAATTTCATTAATGTCATGTAAGGATTTCAAATTGATGTATTCTGTGAATTAACTTGTTGAATGCTCATAGATCATAACCTTCAACATTCAAATATTTATTTACTAAAATGTGCACAAAATCTCTTTTAAATGAACTGCTAGTGCAATGCTTAATTAATTTAAAAATAGACTGTAAAGTGTATAGAAATATATCAGTACATTGTTTAACATCTCATAACCGAAGAAATAAAACATAAATGTATATATCTATTCCTGTTCTGTAGCACACTATATTTCCAAATAACAGATTCAGATGAGAGAAATTTGGATAAACTGCAGACAAACTAAAGAGGGAAAGTAAAATAATAACACATCAAAGAATAGTAGAATCTGGAGCAGGAGAAGGAAGAATTGTTTTGAAGTTGAGAAAGACTATGATTCTGAGATTAGAACAGTATTTTAAAGCTCTTTATTTGAAATAGGCAGTAAACCTTCCTACTTCATAAGAGACGAGAAGAGGATGTCTTTATTAATAATTTTTGCATGAAAACCATGATGATGAGCGTACTCGGAGAATTAAGTATCATCTATATCATCTATAATATTGTACTCATTTTCTATCAAGAAAAATCAGCACATCATCTCCTCCGAGTCAGCGGAGAACTGAAAAATATCCACCACAAGGAAAAAGTCGGTTGATCCTGAACGCCAACATAAATTATATCAGACTAAAGCTATCTATCTAAGGGCTTAGAGGAAAGTCCCTCTACATGATCCTCGTACTAGCAAATGGCCCTTGCATTCAGTGGGGACCTATTTTTATGGATAGTGTCACACTTGCCATTATATCTTGACTACCGTACATCACTCCAGCAAGATAAGCAGTTGTAAACCTTGTTTATCCAGACAGGCCAGCCTACCATATTGAGTCATTGACATTCTTGTAGATGGTAAACAAAATAAAACAACTGCCTACAGTTCCTCCTGCACAAATCTAACAGCATTTATCAAAGGCTGTGTTACATGGGCTTGGTTTTTGGTATTTCTTTCCTCACCAGGAACTCCAGACTCTGCTAATTCTGCAACAGCTACTCTGCAAGGACTATGTCAAAAAGTGACTCATCAGTACAAGGCAAGGAGAAGGAGGCATTTCAAAGCCTTTCTACCTGAAGATCTACAAAAAATTATACTTTGTTTCTCATCCTCAAGAAAACAGATTTAGATTTTATTTTTTTAGTAATTCATTAAAAATATAAAATTAAGAAGTAAGAGAATGCACTGACATTATCAAATAAAAATACAGGTTTATGGACAATAATTTTCAGCTAACCTTTTCATCTTATAAGATCTTGGTTAAAAGGTCTGCCTGTTCTTTTGTTGGCAAACAGACTTTTATGTTGCCCTTTAAAGTCTCTGTTACTGAATGACAACCAGACAAGTGGATCTACATCTAGTCTTTACAGGTGATAAACATTTATAAGTTACTGACTTTGTTTGCACAATTTTATCCATGACGAGCCTGTGACCCACATTAATAAAGTTAATATGTTATACAGTTGCCATGGTAGAGCTGGTTTAGGTATACTTCAAAGACTGAGAAGTACAGAGAAGTCCTCATGTTCTGCATGTCCTTGGCTATCCCGAATGCCTCATTTAGAGAAAGCTGATTTAATTTTTAATACCTCTGATTTCTGACATGACATGTACACGGTTGGCAGAACTGCCATCACAAGAACAGTGTCCTCTTGAAACTACATGAGAAATCTGCTCTTATCATATATCACTTTAAAAATTTAGTGATACTTACATGTGAAAGGCTTGCTTTATTTTTTTTTCCCTGACTTCTCTTCAGAAAGATGACTCTGGAGCAGCAATTCTAATAGGAAGCTGAGCACTAATGACTGAAAGGAAATACATACATGGAGAGATACTGCTATTTATCATGAAAATGTATTTTATTTTTACTAAGCAGAACTATGGAAAACAAACTTTTCTTCTGTTGCTTCAACGCTTTTTACACTTTACTGAGTAGGTTGTTTGCGCTGCCTCAGGAATGTCAAGCTGAAGCATGACGGAAAACTGATCTCCTGTTTATTTGCATGTACCCTTTAACGTCTGGAACCACATTAAAGATTCTTGACACTGGCAGCTCTGAATATTTTCATGCTGTTTACAGCCTGAACTGTAACGGGCAGGTTCAGCATTAACAGCTATTAGCATGGGAAAAAGGAAGGAGACGAATCAAAGAGCAGATGTTGGCAGATGAAAGAGCTGCAGGTAATAAAAGGACATATACAGAAAAAGACATTGTTTTTCAAGGGGCACTATTACTCAAATGTACAAACATTATTCATACCGGCTAGTTATATCAGTCTCCTTGGGGGAGCAGTTCAATCTTTTGACAGCCCGTACTTAGTTAAAAAAGTCTGAAGCACGCAGCTATCAAGTATGTAACGGATAATGTCGTGTTTGCACCCATTATTTGGGAGCAGGGATAACCCCAACAATCAGACAAACAAAATCAAGAAACAATAAAAAAAAAACAAACAAACAAAAAAAAGGAGCCCCTTTCCAGTTCTACACAATTAGTGACTGGCTTTGTGCAACCAGGAACCTGCTGCTGCTCCAGCTCACGGCGCAGCGGGCGTGCAGTGCAGTAGCTGGTGGGATCCTCAGGGCTTTTACGTTGTCAGGGCACAGAATAAGCCATCCTGACTGGCACCAACTGAAGATCTGGAAAGCACTTTTTTTTCTCCCCGAAACGTGAAAGATATTGCCCAGCATAACGTTCTGTGCCTTTGCAGGGCGGCTTGAGGGCTCGCGTACTTGGCCGTCTCTTCCAAAACGCCCGCCGCGCCCTGCCTCTGCTCCCTAGCTGCAACGCCTGGCAGCTGGCGTTTTAGTTTTAGGAGGCTCTGAAAGGCCTTTAAAATTCTCACGGGTATAAAAGATGTTTTATTTCATTGCTGGGGTCCTTTCAGTGCTGGTTATTCAACAAGGGGCATACCGCCACGACCCTGCGTAAGAGCGTGAAACACCTCAGTGAGAGCACACGTGGCGAACCAGCTGCTGGAGGAGCTGCTCAGAGCCCACGCGGGAAAATCCTTGCCTTTCCCAGCAAGGATTTCCTTCTGCCACCACCTGTCCGCATACCCCGTGAAAAGAAAACTCTTTTAGTCTAGGTGGGGAAAAAAAGCAAAGCAGAGAGAGGGCTTTTTTATTTATTTATTTTTCTCTACATGCCTAATACCAGCCTGATTCTACCACAGAAAATTCTCAAAATTTCTATCCCTTAAACACAGATAATCAGCTGAAGAGTGCTACTGTGCTTGTAGATTACTCCCATTAATGACAACTATCCCATTTTTAGTGTCTCGTGCTGTATTTTAGGTTTATCCGGACTGCAAAGGGTAAGAAATGTCCACTGAGACCTGTATTGTGAGAAAATAAAAGGAATAAAATGAGAGAGAGAAACAGAGGTATCACATCAGAGGCTGGAGGGTATTTTTGTGTCATTTCCATAAAAAAAGAATAATTTTGTGGCCATTTGAGGAGCTATATCAGATCTTTATATATGAACTCTGATAACAGAAGGAGTATCATTTGAGATAAAACTCACCTGCATATAAGAAAATCAACTGCATGAAGTAGTTATAACTTACAGACAAATGAGTGGTTATAATACAACCAATACAGATAGGAGGAAGTACACTTTTATTGAAAATGCAAAGTTGTAAAATATATAAATCTTTTCTCAAATACATTGTACTTTATATATTAACGGCATAGCGCATATGTTCAGTACACTCTTTTTGTGTTGCAAGTAAGTGAAGTATACATCTAGCAAATAGCAAACAGAATAATGAGCAAAAAGATTATATTTGGAAGCTTTTTGTCATGCACGGCACCACTCAACTCTGAGTATGTGACAAATAATCCAACGAGTGCCAGTAAAGTGCTATTCAGACAGGTTTTGCAGGGAAGGGAGAGGGAATATGTCTTTGCAGTTTCATATCTACTCTATATTGCCAAAAATGTGTAAAGTAAATTCAGTGCAAGTGAAAATCAGCCCCTCTGTATTGTAATGCATCTTAAATGTTGGCCATAGGCATCAAAAAACATTCCTTTAAGCAGAAGTAATCTTTCTGTTTTAAACAAATGTTGTACTCCCTGCCTCAATTTAGGGCTACTAATCGGACTGTATATTCTTGAAACTCTTGAGCTATTTTTCTCAGTTACAAATCTCGAAAGGTTTATATTTATTGCAGAGTTTGTCAACCTTAGTCACACCGATTACTACTCAGCGTGGACCAATCCAGTCAATACATATTCAGAGGGCGAACTATTCATTATAAGAGTTTGAGTAACCAGCCTTAGGTGAGCAGCATAACAAATATCCCACTTTAGCATTTCTGAACACTTTTTCCAAATCACTGAAACTTTCTTCTTTCTTCTTTTTTTTTTTTTTTTTTTTTTTTTAAGAAAGAAGAAAAATCCTGAAAGTTGATTTCTCTTAGATATAGTGGGTTTCATAGGTGTTTTTCCCTAAATCAGGTCATAATTTTTTAAGGCTACCTAGGCTGAAAAAATCTTGAGATAATATACAAAGAACATGTGAAGCAGAGAATATGAATAAAGAAATATGAAAGGTTTATGAATATGAAAGTGTGAGAAGCAACAAATGGTTTTGATTCAGCATGGTCAACTAAGCACAAAGTCTGGTTCAGTACGAATGAGCATGAGTGAAGCAGTGTAAATGGAAGTCAATATGACTTTCAACAAAAGATTAGGAATGTGCAAGGCAGAAAGTGAGAGGGCATTTATAAGCTTGTCAGATTACAGATTATGATGAGAAAGAAGTCTGAAATTTTCTAATTCAAAGGGCAAACACATTCTGTTTCCTCAGAACATAAAACTCCATTTTATGAGCAAAGTTCCTTTACTCTGAATCATAAGTGCACAGGAAAAAAAAAGGAATGTATCTAGGTATACCACCCTGTCCAGCACCCACGTATTTCGAACACAGCATGTGAACATTAGGTGTTTCTATAAAACATAATTTAATGTGAATAATGACTGTGCATGAACAATATAATCTATGTACTGAAAAGTAAATGAATAAAATTTTATTTTGACGTGGATAAAAATTTAATCTTCCTTCTCTAAAAAAGCAGTAAAAATAGAAGGGTAAATAGCCATGTTTGGAAAAATGCAATTGGAAGTATTTGGAGAAGTCTTTGACAAAGGAATCTGCAGCTATGAAGCCTCTGCTTATCTCAGAGGCATGCTTGCCTTCCTCACTTGGAAGCAGTGTGCATATCGTGAAGTTTGGGGTAGCCTGTATGTCATATCTATGGAGTGCGGCTAGATGGAGTGGTCCACCAGCCTTGGAGGAGAAAAGATAATTCTTGACCAGCCATGTTCTCAGTGTTTGAGAAGATACTTCTTGTTTTCTGCATGCAATCTTACTCATATTAATGGTGTTCATTACACTTCTGGAGATAAATTGAATAGCTTGTTTTTGTCAACTCCTAGGTTTTTGTGAATAACTAACAGGTGTGACTACACAGTCTTACTACTGGAGAACACACTTGTGCCACCAGGGTATCCAATTTCTTCAGTATGAATCATACTGTTAGTAAATTTGGGGTCTTGCAATGCCAAACACACGTTTTGACACCTTATTTAATTTTATTGCTAGCTAATGACATGATGGAGAGTCTATCTGAAGAGGAAAAAAAGGTCATACTGAAATCCACATAGATACATATTTAATCTTATACATACATATATATGTGTGTATTTATCACATGAGATGTGCATATAATTACATATCATAATTGATTTTAGCAGTCAACAGCTAGAAGATATGTTTTACTTCTAAGTCTTTGGTTGGCTATCAGAGGAGATATTTTCCATCCATATACAATGTATAGTAACAGTCAGTTTCTGTTTCTCTTTCCTGGGTTGTCAGTTTGAGAAATTTAGGCCAGAAAATTACTTTATGTCTATTATCCCCTCTATCTGAAGTAGAAACAGGATTTATGGGAAATATGATATATTTTAATAACATGCTGGTTAACATAATTTACAGGAATTTCCACCTATGTCTGGAAGGAATGAGTAAAATTATATTTTTTTTTCTCTCAAAAAGGGTTGTTAGTACATCCACCTTCCTAAGCAATGCCTTTCTGAAGAACAGCCTATCTTATTCACAAAGACAGAAAAATCTTGAAAAATAAATTAAGATTTAGATTATTAACTTGTGATCAATTTGGGAAACTTGATGCCAGCTGAATTTCTATTTGATATTCACATTACATTCAAGGTGCAAAGAAATGGAAGCCACAACATCAATAACACAGAGCTAATGTATATGTCAGCTCTAATATTACACCTGTACTGCTGGAATTCCTGGTTCAATAAAATCTCTTTATGTTTAACCATGATCTGAGCCTTAATACAGCAGCTACCTTTTCACAAAATATCTGAAGACTGGTGCATCATTTGTCTACATCACCTAGATGGGCACTGTACAGCAGATTCAGATTAAGTCTTCTAAGGTCGGAGCTGGTGGCTCTGGAGTTGTCAGTCTTTGCTATAAGCAACCTGCATTAATTGTGCCCATGCTCCCCAAACTGGCATGAAGACCTACTAGAAATGGAAGATGAGTTTCCCCTATGAGTGTGACCTGTATTCTATCTTTGTGACCTTTAAAACTTATTAATAGTTATATTTCTAATTCTAAAGAACAAGAAGAAGTAAAAGCTAGTGGTATAGTATCACGCTATGAATCTGTGGAAGTGCACAGCTACAGTCATTTAAATTTTAATTTCATCCCTTTCTATACATGCAGAAAGCTTCCTTTCTCAAGCCTTTCTTTTGAAAATGTATATCTTCACCCAAAGAGCAGAAAGGTCAAGCCAAATTTTTCACCATGTACATTTTTGCTGTTTGGGAGGAAAATGCGTGGAGGTGGTTCGAGAGTTTATTACTCTATGTAACTATACAGAAATAGATATTCTGAGGCAAAATTTTCCATTCGTTTTTGCATGTTAAGCTTGCAATTGAGCTCGATATTATCATGTTGAAAACCTTTCAGCTGCTGAAGAGGAGTGCTGTTTTTCCTAGCTCTATAATTTCTATGGCTATTCCCTTTTCCCACTAAGGCCATTAGAGGCCATCATGATTTCTTTTCTCTTTTAAAGTGTATCCTCTGATGTGCTGAAAAGGAAAACAGTGTCCCTGATAATTTTCTTCAGGGTGTTTTTCTACTCAGATTTTTCTCAGTATTACTCACCATAAGCCTCCTTTGTCAGAGAGACCCCTTCCTATCCTATTTCATCTGTAGACTTCCAGGGGTAAGTGCCTTTTTAAAAGCAGTCATTACCAATGTGCTTTTATGATTCCTTTATTAAATATATTTGATGATTTTTAATAGGTTTTCTTATTCACTGGGTAAGAGATTTCAATTAACCTTATATTAAAATTAAAAAAAAACAGAATTGATGTGAATCCTTTTTTTTCAGAACTATGGGGAATAATCAGTATACTTAGCTATTAAAATTACCAGACAATGCATTTTATTAGTACCTATATGTATACAAGGGTTTCTCACACACTATAAGGCATGAGAAGTCGATCCCTTAACAAAGCAAGTAACCTAAGTAGTAGATGCTGATCACAATGGTGTTATTCAGCCTCAGTAAATGATTTTATTTCAAAAATTCTTATCTTGTTATGGTTCATTTAGAAAATTTGAGGAAGGTCTTCAGCTGCAAAATACAAGACAAATCCTCTTACATTCCAGATAGGCCCTGTATTTCCAGGCCCAGGTGTTTTTACTGCTTAGATAGTCTAATTAAACAGAGCAAAAGCAAAACTCTGGTATATGCTGTGGCTTTGAAACAAAAAGATCCCCCCACCAACCTGGACACATATGTTGGCTCAGATATTTAGTTTTTACTTTCAAGGCTATAGAGGTGAACTGAGAATATCTTCCAAATTAGGATCAGATAGACTGAGGGTATCTGCAGTGGATGGTCGTGGAACAGCGGATAGTCAATATAATAGTTTGAACGGGACGCCTCTTTCTGTCACACATCATAGAGCTTGTCCTAGTTCACAGATCACAAATAGTAATTTTTAACCACCTGCTAACAACTTTGTTACAATTAAGGGCTCTTTAAAGGAAAACATTTTGGCATTTTGATTTTAGGGGATATTTTATTTTTTTTCAGTAAAAAGTACCAAAAATACAATCTCACAAGCAACCCATTTGATTTCTGAACTCATCTTTTCAGTCAAATTTACACAGTGTGATTTTTATTGGAGCTCTTTTTTTTGCAGGTTTCAAGCTGTAAAATAAGGTATAATCTGCATGTGCGTATGCACGTGTCAGTGCATCTGAGTGTAAATCAGAAACTACCAATAATAACGTGCTTGCTTTTCTTTTCCTAAGTTATGTAGGCATGCTGTAATTTATGTCCTTCCCTTTTGACACTGTAATCCTTTCATAGCAATGTCAGAAGCAGTTTAATTCTTCTTCTCCTCTGTATTTTTGATTAAATTGCTATAATCAGTGCAAATACTTCCTCATTTACATGCATTTCCCTCTGTGCAAGCATATGCATACAGATCTGAGAAAATAGTTTCTCTGAATGCATTTCAAATCACCAGGGTGAAATATCTGATAGCAAATGGCACAAGTGAACCAAAAAAAAAAAGACTCCCAACAACAACAACAACTAAAACCCAGAATCTTACCTTGTCAACACGGACATAAAGCAGAATGAAAAGCTTTGCATAGCATCATCTATTTTGTATTTTCCGGAACAAAACAAGTGAGGGACTTCCGGCAGTGTGAACGTTTTTTCGGTTTTATTTTATTATTATTGGTTTCCTGATGGTGTTCAGCAAGGAAATAGCTAAGTACATCACCAGCTTTAATGTTTCTTATCATTTCAGTTCACCTCTGAGGTATAAAAAAAAATGTTAATTCTGTGAGTGGGGAATTTCCTCAATTTAAAAAGCATCTATTGTATGTGAATTTAATTAGAGTACATGCTAATATTCAACATCCTAGCTTAAAATGGGCATCATTTCATTGATATTCCCATTACTATGCAGGGTTTCGTTATGTTGATTTCAATATAATGTCTGCTTTTGCAGATTTTGTAACAGCCAGTTTATCTTTGAATTAGGAAGGTGCAACTGTTATTGATACCATGACTCAGTTTGGCCCTCAAGTTTGTTTATATTAGAAAAATGATCTGCTCTGACATTTTTGGATCTGAATGTGGCTTCCTAATTTTAACTGATTCTTCCAGTTGTTGACTCACACATCATGAGCATTTCCTGCTTTATCCTACTTTTTAACCTACATAATAAATACCTGAAGTACTCCTTATATAAATAAATATATGCGTTACTTAAGTGGCTAGTATTCCAATTCAAAGATTTTCTGGATGGACAACTCCTGATGTGAGTTAGTATACATACAAGCAAATTCTGGCTAAAAGGAGATTTGAAAATCTGTTCTGGTAGTAATCTCTGTGTTCTTCTACCACCAATTATCATTTTTGTGTATTTGTTTGCAAAAAAAAAAAAAAAAAAAAAGGATGATGTTGCTGACTTGTTCATGTCAGCGCTACAAAAATTTTGTTCTGTTTTTTTTTCAAAATTTTTAATTAGAGGTCCAGGAATAGACCTCAGACAACTCTCTGTTGAAAATGAAATAAAAAGTCTTTACCTATTACTACCAGACATCAGAATTCAGCGTGGTCATAGTATTAATTTTTTGTAAAGCTTATCTGTCTTTTTGCAGGTAGCAGGCTGGCTCTGAACTGATTGTACGTTCTCTATGAATGTTTTAATTTTTAAAATTATTCAAGCAACAAATTTCAAGCCTACTGGCCTTATGACTTCTCTGCTCTTCAGAAATGCCCGCTCTGTTATTTGAGAACAGTAGTGTGTCTTCTGTCACGCTGAGACATAAAAAATATTTCCACCAGTCCCTGATCCAAATCCCATGGAAATTAATGAATCTTTCAAATTCTGAATGTTGGATCATCACATTTAAATAGGTATATTAGCTCTAGCTGTTAGACTCACAAATATGGAAAGAACAATCATTTATTGCTACATTTCAGACTTAGCACTCATTTCATTCTTGTCTATTTGCCTTGAAAAAGGCTGAAAGAGGAGGTAAGTACTTCTTATATACATACACATTCATATATACTTGTTTGCATATATCATAACTTATAACTTATCTTCATATGCTAATACATGCATACTTATAGGAATAGAAGTTCTTATCTAAACACTTATCCTAACTAAAGGCAGCTTCCTCAATGTACATGGAAAAGCGAAAGAAGTCTGGTACAAATATGGTTGAGTCAAATTGCTGGATTTAGCAATCATGTTTGTGAATACATTATTCCACTTATTGCCCAGTAGTAACCAGAAGTGAAGTAAATCTTTTCCAAATATAAATACCTTACAATATAGCTGTAGAAAATCCTCTTCTAGATTGCCATATAACATTGAAATAGAAATGAGAAAAAATACATCCGAACAGCTTCTGTCTTAAATTTTGGGCTGGCTCTTTTTGTGTTTATTTTGAATAAAAGAGCATGTATTAGTTACTGAATTACACATAGAAATTCTATCCTTAATTTTTCTTGCGATTTCAGTCACAGCTTTCGGAACCACACAATTCTGCATTACATCTCAAACTGTTATTATTGCAACTGATGAAAATTGCACTATTTTCTTGGAAAGACATTACTTTTTTGGACCTAGGTCTTAACTGTGGAACTTAGTCCTGCTTTAGGGGCTTTAAGAAAACTGCATCATTTCAGGGGACCCATTCATACAATTGGAATACATATAAGAAATAGTCCTCTAAATTCAGAGGCTTTAGCTGTGGTTCACTTCTTTTTGAGGCTGCACAGGATGGAAAAAAAAACCTTTGTATACTTCTTTTTCTATATAGAAAGACAATTTTAATATAGTCCTTATTGCACTTGGACAAAAATTTGCTAGAATCACTTCAAATAATTTGACATACAAAATACAGTCAAATTATAAGTTGCAGATCAAAATATAATTGCAAGAGCTGAAAGATGTCACCCACCAAAACTAATTAAAGTGTATTCTAAATAAAAATTGATAGCTAAACACCAGAAAAAGAAACACATTTATTTTACAAGCATACCAAATGCATACAGTAGAATTACAGCAGGTATCACCGGGGGCACTGATACAAATAGTCTTCGCATTGATTGTCTTAGCAATTGACAGCAGCTGGGTAACATGGATTGTGCACAAGGAAGGAGAAACGTTGGGATGGGATGTGAAGTTGCATATTAGTGTTACTTCATCTTCTGACGTCTTGCTCCAACGTGAACGCAGCCTCAGAGGGCCTGGGCACAGGGCAGCAAGAGAGCAGAACTCAGCGACGCTCTGGATCTAGATACCTGCAGATATCTATGTGCACGAACTCTGTCAGAAAAGGTACCCTGCTGATTCCTAATTTAAATGGTACTACTACAGACTGCAAAACTGACCATGAGCAAAATTGTGTTGCAGTATGCTCAGTTTGGGGGTACCACAACCTGCATAGACAACCAGTTCTTAGTAGGTATTAACTTCTGTCCGCAGGATTATGTCAACAGCATTGTTGTAGGATGAATTGCAAACAGTGGTGCAATTTAACAAACTACAGAGTGCCATGCATTGGGCTGAAAGGATAAAATGATGAATTTGCTGTCTTACTTCGGTGGTGACACTTTGGACCAGGCTCCTTGTGGCTTCGCATCAAACAAATAAGCCATATCTTAGATCCGAGCTGCAACGCTTTCACTCTAGTCCATGATGACTATGTTCCTCGGATGGTCTTCTAATAGTGACATCCATGACACTTGCAGCTGTTACAGTTAGGGAAGAAACAAATTCATTTTATTTATGTTTTTCATAAATTTATAACTAAAAATGAGTAAGTAAAGGCAAGAGTACAGACCACCAATACGTTTCATAGATCAGACTCTCGAAAATGCTCTCACAGCTACATTAAAATTTGAAAAGCTATTGATCTGAAATTAATCAATCACACTGTCCTACAAAACCTAACCTGGCTTTTAGTGGTGCAGAACACCCTAACTGCATCCAAAAATCCCTTGATCCAATAGCAATGTATTCATTTGGTTGGGG
The DNA here is from genome assembly GCF_028389875.1 of Rhea pennata. Lineage (NCBI taxonomy): Eukaryota > Metazoa > Chordata > Aves > Rheiformes > Rheidae > Rhea > Rhea pennata. Next base: position 54,959,460 of record NC_084666.1, on the reverse strand, counting down.
GTTGCTCTTCCCACCATTGGCTGAGGTCTTTTTTTTTTTTAAAAAAAAAAAAAAACTTTATTTCTTTGTGCTTCTGAAGTGGTGCTATGAGAGAAGGCAAGTGTGTGTTTGTACGTGTATGTGTGTGCTGTCTTTCTAGCCTCAGCTCTTATGATAGCTTTTCCTTAAATGACATGTCACAGTTCTGGAATATGGGGAAAAAAACAGCAAGAAATCCAACACGGTTTTGCAGCCTTATTTCACACAAACCTGCTTACCTCTATTTATAGATGTTGCCTGCTTATGGCAATTCTGTTAATAGCAACCCAAGGAAACTTCAGGGCTGTGTAACACAACTAGATGTAGATTTACTCTACCAAATCATTCCTATCTCAAGTAAGTTAATTTCCAGGAGGTGCTTATGTCTACTTTAAGCATTAGAGACACGGTTATCCTTTGAGGTGTAGCCTGTAGGTCAAGGAGGATTAGCTTTCTACGTCGATACCGTCTCTCTAGATGTGCTTAGGTATAATCCCCAGCGAGTATGCTGTGTGCCTCTCCTGAGTGTGGCAGCAGCTCCGAGACTGCCTGGCTGGGGTCTCTGTCAGAGCCGTTGCGATTTTTTATTATCCTAAAATAGGATTTTAGTTCAGAATTTGCATTAGTGTTACCAGTGTCTGTGTTCCTGAGAAACACAAGGAAACACACTTCAAAAGGCAGAGCGCTGGCCGGGCTCTGCTTTGTTATTTCCTGGATGGTGAATGTGTGAAGGCAAACAAAAAACAGCAGAAAAACCAGAAAGCAATAGAGGGGAAGGGAAGAGAGCAAAGGGAGCCGCGAGGCCCCTGCCCACCGGCACCCCGCACACCCGGATTTAACGCGTTGGCTGAGGACTGGAAGGAGAAGCACAAAATCCTCGGGGGCGTATAAACGGGACAGGGCTTGAAAAGAGCCGTTTTGCTGAGGACGCTGGGTCAGGAGGTTCTGGGCTGTGGATCGCTTTACCGCAGCAACAAGCTGAAAACGCTCCCGCTTCGGAGGATGTCTGAACAACACTTTCAAAATCTGTTTAAAAAAAAAAAAAAGTTACATTTGAACAATATCGGTTCTGGTCCATCAGTACCAAGACAAAGAGCAGAGGGACAACCGTATAACAGAGCAGAGGGGAAGGGCACGAAACTGTGAGTGGGCAATTAGTGAAAATGACATGCTCACAGATAAAAATGTTTTCGCTGTCACTGACAAATCACCTTCGCCCAGGTGTCCAAGGAAGGCCGATCTGGGCGTGCAAGAAGGATTGCACGCTGACGGAGCTCCCGTCCACCGTGTGGTTGGCGACTTGCAGATGCTCTCGTCCCGAGAAACACGCGGAGCCGGCGTGGAGAAACCCCCACGTCCCACACACAACACCACGTCTGTGCTGCGGGTGGAGGTCCTGTCACAAGTTTGCCTGATTTTCTGTCACAAATGCAATGTGTTTAATCAGTATTGTCTTCAAAAGCAACAAACTTACCCAGTGGATAAAGCCACAAATCCCTGGCTGAGCTCAGATGTGACTAATCTCCTCTTCTGGGTGTAGCATCACAAAACCCTGCAACACACGTAGCACATACTCCAGGATGGGTACTCAGAGGCTTTGAGCTAACCACGGGAGCTGAGGACCACATTTGAAAACAGATGCCACATTCCAGTCCAGATAAAGAAATTTAATGAAGTACTTGTGCTGTAATGTAATGTAATGCTGTAATGTTCCAGAAAAAACTCCGATGGTGAAGTCACCTGAACAAGGGTGAAGGCTGGAGAAAGGCTGATCTTTGACTCTCGGTCGTGAAAGCATCAAGAAGGCCAGTGTAACTCAAACATAATTAAAACTTTAATGCAAAATAAACATCCAAATGCACAAAGCATCACAAAATACTGATCACAAATACCCAAAAGTGTTGAAGAAGTTAGTAAAATCCCTTATGAAGCACCATGTGTTATGTGCATCCATCGATCATCCCTGTTACACACAACTGCAATATTTGCTTTTCCAGTGACAGAACTCCTCAAAGCAGAAACTAAGGAAACAAGGGAATATAGACAAAGCAAGTATATTCAGTGTGGGAGTTTTCAAGGGGACATGAACCAAAAAGAGGAACAGTGGAATCTGAGTGTACCTGAAATCTGGTGATCTCAAAAGGTCTAAGCTGTGACGGCAAATGGCCAAAGCGAACTACTCTGGTAAAAATAATCCATCTAGGAAGGATGGATACTGACAAATCAGATTAGATGAAGAATGATATTAACTGTGCACTTTTAGTACACCCCAGGGCAGAAACAAATTGTGCTGCCTACCTTCTGGAATAAGGTCAGCTGGTGAAGTGTTTCAGCAAAAGAACGATACCTTACAGGCATCCAGAAAATAACCGTTGGCATAGTACTAATGGCATCAATTCCAGTGAAGGACTTACTGGTGCTGAAGAAAGCGATGACAAGGGACCATGCAGAAAATACTGTGCTCCATCCAGATGTGATCGAGTTCAGGAGAATGCAAGTCAATGACTTTGGACATACATATTTTCATTAAGAAAACAAACAAAAGGTCAGTAAAGCTTAAACCACAGCACACATGAAAGCTTTGCAGGACAAAACAGAGAACAAAATACTGCAGAGTCCTTCTGGAGTATTTCTGGGTGATTTCTCCTTCCAGATGATACACCTCTGCTTGCTGCCCTGCAGTTGGAAATAGTAAGTGGTCATTGCCAAAGGAAATAACCAGATGCTGCAATAAATATCAGTTCGCTCTACTATCCTGGGTCAAATTACCACGTCCTAGCAAGTAAGACGTGATTAAACACATACATTCAAAGACAGTCACAGATTTTCGCCACTAAAAAAATGTCACATGCTGCATTGAGCAGCTACCATGCAGTGTAACACAGAAGCTGATGATCAGTGCAAAGCCTAACTTTAAGTGGTAACTTGCTAAACATACTGAAAGAAAAATGTTCTTTTATATAGGCATTACACAAGCTGTTGGTAGGAGCCAACCAGGAAGAAGAAAAGAAATGAATTTCAGGCTGAAAAAAACCAAATTATGTCTATGACACTTTAAGTTTTCCCTCTGCATTGGGTGGTTTGCATTTATTATTGTATTTTTAAGAAAGTACCAGGGCTCTCTAATGCCTCCTTTTCTTAGAATTCTTCCAAGATATTTTTACCTAACGATTTTTCAATCCTATTGATGTCTGACTTTGAGACTTGTATCAGAATTTAATACAGAAATGGATGAGTCCAGTATTTAGGATTAATCAGAGTTTCTGGAATAGTCTGCTCAGGCTGCAGGCCTGATGGGAAGATGCTTTTGAGATGTTGGCTAGTTGCAGAAAAGTGAAAGAATGGGCATTTGTGATGCATATCGTTATGAAGGCAGTGAGGGACTTCTTCAAAATAAGCAGCATCTGTCTCAGGCGCTGTAAGGCACTCTCAAAAGCTTTTGCTCTTCTCTATTTCTAATGAAGAGATGGAGTATAAACTTTATATTCTTGCTCATTCCAGGTTCCTGATGAACAGAGTACGAAGCACTTAGAAAGCACAGCAGAAATGTAGCAAATTTTAACAACTCTCCACGTCTTTAAGTTGTTCACCAAAGGAAGTTGCCTGGAGAAATGACAAAAATGTTGTGTGACAGTTCAGGCAGAAGAAAGACACGAGTCCCAGCTTCTGAGGCAGATGTCACAAACATTTAAACAGCTGTCAGAACCAGTTCAGGTTGTCATCAGCCTTGACCTTAAACCCAGTTTAGTTTTTAAATGTGAGGGGGGGGGGGAAAGTGAAAAAAAAAAAGAAATCCAATACAGTAAAGTTACACAGCTGCCTTGAAATATTAAATAAAAAGACTGAACATCTGTTCACTTGCTTTTCAAACTTTAATGGCTTGGAGAGATATTCTGTTGTCTTAGATCTTTAAGAACATCTGAGACCCATGCAGCTTCTGCACCTGTGAAAAATCCCCTCTCAAAACACACATACACTTCAAAGCTTATTACTCCTGTTCTTTGCCAAACATATGTTGCCAAACACCACAACAAATTATTAATAATATTTAGGTTGTATTTGACTTTTGTGGAGTGGTTTTCCTGAGTGAGCATCAAAATATTACTTAAACATCAACAAACTTGCAATGCAAGAAGTCAGAAAGGACAACGCACAGAGAAATAACTGGAGAATGGTTTAGGAGGAAGTAAGCAAAGCACAAGGCTAATTCTTTTTGGTTTGCATTTGTTTTGGGGTTTGTAGTTACTCTTTCTTTTTCTTTTCAATTTTTAAACTAATTATACGATTACCAGAATCAAGCACAGTGAGTAACGAACTTATAAACTCCCTGACTCAAGATACTATTGACACAGTTAAAGTATTACGAGTTGGTACAGGAGGGAAGTATTAGGCATTCATAGGAATAAGAATAGCTTCTGCAGTTAAACTACATGGTTTATATTGACCATCAATCATTGTGCTGCAGGACATAGGATGTAAAATGCAGAGTAAAAATCTGTAGTATAAACATCATTGTAATTTCAAAACTAGATGCTTTCAGTGTGCTTCTGGGACTCACTCTGTAGTGCAAAATTGTACTTTGCATATTTTTGCAATACCAGATTTTTAGAGGAGGCAGAAGGTGAACAGAAAAAGCTGATCAGCAAGATTTCTGTTTACATTTCTGTTTTCATTTCTAATGGGTTTCCACTGGAGGCATTTATTATTGCTCTGCAGGGTATCTTTTGGTCACCCCAACTTATAGGCTCAAACGAGTGAAATTTCAGCATGCAATATAAGATTACAAACTTTAACTCACTCCATTTTCCATATTTGGAATATTAGTTTCCATGTAAATAAGATCTAAATTTAGGTGACGTATCTTTCCATATGTAACTTCAAAAACAGAAAGGAGAAGGCCCTAGAGATACGCCAGCTATAAGTGAAGCTATGTAGCTTTCTGGCCTTTCATGCATTGCATGTATTTTTAATGTTTTATAAGTTTATGATTCAAATGAAAGAATATATAGCAGCAGAAATAAACAGGCGGAATTAATAATAACGACAATGATAGCATCATTAATAATGCACATCCCATATAAGTTTCTTCAAATTCTATGAAAGATAAAATGCAATTTCTAAAAAAAACCCTAAAATTATTAATAAATCTTCATTAAAAATTAAAACATCGGAATCTAAGCATGCAGGAGGGAAAAAGGTATTGGGCAAAAAGTAATTAATCAGATGAAGGGGGAGTTATTTTCAAAATAAACACAGACTGAGAAGAAGGTTTGAGGGCCCAGGGAATTT